>NC_079508.1:72025745-72348245 GCF_030052815.1 Hevea brasiliensis
AATGAAAATATCAAAATAGAGTTTGTTGCCTCTGAAAATCAACTTGCTGACATTTTTATAAAACCACTTAATGAAGAAAACTTTTGTAAAATTAGAAGGGAAATTGGTATGTGTGAACCACTTGCTTGAAATTTAATTCATAATAATTTCATTTTATCCAATGTGTGAGTGATTTACTGTGATATAAGTTTGCTGAGAAATCTCTAAAGAACATTAGCTAACTTGTTTGTGTACTCGAGAAATTAGTTTACTAAGTTGTATGCTAATGCTGCGTGACTAAAATTAGTTTGCTATATCATGTACTGTTCAAATTTCAAACAAAAAGGTGATTGTGCTTGAAATTCTCTGCGTGTCCAGCAATGCACTTATCTTTTCACATTTGATATCACATTCTCAGTGCTGTGTCAGACATGTAGAAATATATATTTGTGCATATAAAGATAAATAGACTTGTTTGAAATATATATAAAAAAAAAGAAAACAAGTTCAAATAAAGTACACTGGAATAGAAAAGCGCGGGACTCAAGAGAACTTAAATCCTCTACCACACGAAATCGTCATCCTCTCTCTCCTCTGCATTGGTTCATGACAATACACCTCTAAAACAAACCCATTTTCTTTCTGGCAAAACAAACCTAAACTCATCAGACCACACATCTCTTTTTTCCTCTTCAATCTTCTCTTACCGAAAAGCCATTGTCAGATTTCACCATTTTTTTTTTGTGTCGATGGCTCGCGCTAAACGCAAGTCCCCTGTTGCTACTGCTGCTTCGTCATCCTCATCAGCCTCCGACGATATCCCTGTCGCCGCATTACGAAAGAAATTGAAAGGAAAGAAAAACTCACCTGAATCGAAATCAGCTAGTGCGTCTTCCGACCCATCCAAGGCTGTTGAACCCACTGTATTGACACCAGAAACGAAAAAGAAGTGAAAAATGCGAGGGATTGATGCCCAATGCAAAAAGGGCGCTGTCAAATCTTCGGGCTCAGTGGATAAGGCGCTACTAGATTGTAAATTTATCAAATGGGAGTACTTTGGTCAGGTAAATTTTCAATTCAAAGAACTTTTTGAGTTTCAAGGATGGATGGCTGTTTGTGAATGTACAAATGCATATTACCCTAGGCTTGTTCAAGATTTCTATAGGACTTTAAGAACAGTTGATGATGAGGACAAATTTGAGGTTGTTTTGAATGATAGTGTATATGTTGTTTCTATTGAGATGATTGCTACGGCTTTGAACTTGCCTAATGATGGAAATAAAATTTCCACACATAAGGATGTTGCTAGGGTGCCAAGCTTTAATTTGGTTGAGTTTGAAAATGAAGTCTTCCCTGCCAACACTGCCATAAATGAAAAGTCCACTAGCACAAAAGCTTTTCAACATATTAAAATCATTCACAGTATGGTGAACTACATTTTTTGTCCTAAGTCTGGCAGTTATGGTTATTTGAGTCACCTAGACATGTGTATCATGTGGCACATTGTTAACAAAGTAAGGATGAATTTGGCTTATTTGATTTTCAAGAACATGTGCAAAGCTTATGGGATTGGAAAATTGCCTTATGCACATCTTTTGATTGCTGTGTTTAAAGAGCTGAATGTAAATATCTCTAAGGAAAGTTCTAGGACTGATTTGATTATGCTTAGAGAAATTCACTCTGACACTGATGGAAGAAAGAAAATGTTTGAAAAAGGTGGTTCTTCCTCAGCTAAGGTTGGTTCCGATTCTACAAATGAATTTATGAGTGAGTTTCAAGGGCTAAAAGCTGCTGTTAATGAGCAATTTAGTTCAACCCATCAGTCCGTTGAGCTTTTGAGAAAATTTGTGGATGTGGTTGACTACAAAGTGAGTCACCTGCTTACTCAAAATGAGGAATTAAAAAGGCTAATTGTGGATCTTTAGCAGGCCAAGGAAATTTTTTTCCCAACTCAGGTTGAGGCTTCTACTCAAGTCTCTGCTCATAGTACTGGTAAGGGTGAAAGTAATAAGGTTGGTAAGTCTCCAGCTGCTGTGGCACATGAAAGTGACCAAGTAATTGAATCTGAGCTTGCACCTGCAGTAGAAGCCCCTGTTGACCATGCTAGTGAACAGGTCATTGAACCTGAAGTTGGTCCTGCAACTGGTGTACCCATTGAGCATGATAGTGAAAAGGTTGTAGAACCTGAAGGTGAGCTACCTGTTGAATCTCCAAGTGCACCATTGCTGGAACCTGCAACTGCCCCTACGCAGCAGCAGGAAGCCTCTCTAAAGGATCACCAAGCAAGTGCTCCATCTCAACTATCTGCAGCTGCTGTCCCTGCAACCAAGAAAGGTAGAAAAAGAACTAAGTCAACCGTGTCAAATCCATATCAGTCACTAGCTGCTGCTCTTTAACCACCATCTGATGAAGATGAGCCACAGAAGGATGATCAATTGGCTGACCAAGAATCTCAGCCCCCTACTGCTAAACCCACTAGGAAGAAGTTGGTGCCTTCCAAATCCACTCGCAAGAGCAAAAGACTAAAATGATTCCCATCTAATCTGGATTTTTAGTTTCCTATCTACATTTTTAGTTTACTAGTTTGTTTGCTACTATTGGTTTTTAGTTTGCTACTGTTCACTTTACTGCGTTTAAATTTGGGCTAACATGATTCTTTTTGGGTTATTTTCTCTTGTTTCCTTTTTGATTGATGACAAAAAGGGGGAGAATAGGATGGATAGGATGGATATGGATAAGTGTTTATACTTGTGTTGATGGATATGGATATGTGAATATGTGTTTATAGGATGGATATGATGTGTTGATACTTGTGTTAATGGATATGTGTTTATACTTGTGACAAATGGAAATTTTTTTTGAGAATATTGTGAATATGCTTTATAGCATAAACTCAGGGGGAGCTTATGTACAGAAAATAGATTTCTTGGAAATTATGTGCATATATTTAGGGGGAGCATTGTCGGCATACTATACTACTTGGATTCACATACTCACATCATTAATTTTGATGATAATAAAACTCAAAGAGAATCTATCTAACCCAACTTTAAAGTGATGTGTAGATTCTTTGTCTTATGTATAAAGAACCCTTGAAGTTGCATTTAAGAAGGAAGAATACTCAAAGGCATCCCAAGACAAATCCTAAATGAGAAAAGGACAAGATTATGAAAGCTAAGACTCAAAGTAAAAGTATGAAAGTCATAAAGTTAGAGATTGAGTCTTAGGTCTTATGTGAAAAGAATAGATGAGAATTTAGTCAAATGGAGCTAAAAAATGAAATTTTATTTTCTGATTACTTTTTCTCATCATGACCTTGGACACTACTATTGGAACATTTTCTTTTAAGGTCTAAATCATTTTATTTAATATTGCAAGTTGAGACATGCAGCTGTTGACTTAGTTTGCTAACTGGTTTGCTAAAATATTAGTTTGCTAATGTGTTTGCTAAAACATTAGTTTACTAACCAGTTTATTACTGTTGCCAAAATTTCATTAGTTTGCTAAATGATCAGAGCTGCTCAACTTCGCACAAAAGGACAAAATAACGGCTATTTTATCTTGAGCAGTGTGTATAACGTTCCAAAAAGGTTTCAAACGGTCTAAAATGATTTGGGACTATAAATACACCTTCTTTACTTCATTTTATTTTTTATGAAAGCTTACATTTGAACTCCAACTTTGATTTTTCATTTATTGTTTTCATTCAAGAGCTTTAAAGTCTTTGAGCTACTATTGGCAAATAAACTCATCTCTTCTTTATAGTTTGATTTATATTGAGTAAGAGTGAGTGTTAAAACATTAAATTGTATTTAAGAGAGGTTGTACAAGCACCTATTGAAGCTTGAGAGAGTAAATGCTTGAGATAGCACTTGTGAAGGTTTCAAGCTACCTTGGTAAAAGCTTGGTGTTGAAAAGTTGTAAAGGGCTTTTGGTCTCTTGCCTTCAAAAGAGCAAATAGTGGAGAGAAGACTCAAAGAGGGTTCTTTGAGAGAGTGGATGTAGGCTAGTTAAGCCGAATCACTATAAAAATCATTGTGTTTGATCTCTCTAATCTTGACCTCCTTACTCTTGTGCAATTTAAATTTTTCTTTTTATACATGATATTGAATGTTGGTTGAATAGATTGAATTGATAAACTTGAGGACATATTGAATGAGTTGAGAAATTAGTTGTATACTGTATGATGCATGTTTTGTTAGATATAGCTATAAATATAGATTGAGGTTTGAATTGCAACTTAGGAACACATTGTTGAAACACATATTACTTTCATTATATGTAGAGAAGCACCTAGTTGAACAAAGCCACAATTTTTCATTAGGCTACAAGCAAGAGCCGAAAAATTGTTAAAGTCTAATTCACCCCCCTCTTGGACTATTTTGGGACAACAACACCCATGTATGACGTGGCACTAACGTGACAGGCCACATCAATACCACATCATACATGGTGCTATATCAGTGCCACGTCATACATGGCATCACATCAGCATGCCATGTCAGCGTTATTTAACACAGTTAACAATTTGTCCTTATGGTGCAAATAGAATCAAAGTTTCTATCCTTAATTATAATAAAACAAAGTATATGTTTTCAATACTAAAAAGGTCAAAGTACATAGTATTAAAGTGTACTTTGCCCTAAAATAAAACACAAAATTAAAATTTAAAAGGGATTTAAGTGTTCCTTCTAGTTAAGAAGATTTAGGGCACAATTGGTTTACATATTGGAATTGGAATCAATATAGAAAACAGAATCGAGCAGAATCGAAAATAGAATGATAAAATTTTATTTATGTTTGATTCATTATAGAATTAGAATCAGATTTCTTTTTAAGACATTTGATTTACATATATAAATTGCAGAATTGGAATCAAACTTATCTTGTATTTAATGAAAATCAACTTAAAATTATATTTTTATTGTGTTGCATTCTAATTGGGTATAATTAATTATAATTATAATGTTTAATTTTAATTATTTATATGAAAATATAAAAATAATAGTTTTATGTTTTAATTATTGTTATAATTATTTTATTTTTTTATTTTAATTATTATTATATTATTATAATTATAATTATTGTAGTTGTTATAATAAAAATCATAATTATAATTTTTAATTAATTATTTGAAAGATAAAAATATTATTTCTATATTTTTATTTTAATTAATAATATAAAAATATAAAAATTGAAACATTTCAATAAATACATGGGTAAAATTAAACATTTAACCTTTAATAAGATAATCATTCTGATTCTTGTGTGTTTGATTCCTAGATTGAAAAAGAGAATTGTAATTTTCTTAGATGTGAGAATCGGATTCTCCGATTTATAAAAATGAAAAAAAAAAATTCTAAACACCCACAAAGAAATCATTCACATTCGGTCTAATTCTTGAGTCAATTTTTACTGAATCAATTGAAACCTTAACTAATTGAAAATGAAAAAAAGTGAATAGCACATCTAAAAGATTTCAAGATACATAATATAAAATTATTTTTTGTTTTTAGTAATAAAATAAATGAAGACTTTTAAAAAAAAAGAACCACGGGTTCTCCGGTGCATTGCTCGACCGCACAGCTTGTGGAAGCACCTATGCCACCTCGCATGGCCTTCACTGTGCAAGTGCTTCTTCATCGATTCCTATCCATTGATATTCTACGACTTTGCTGCCAACCATTTCTAAACTGGAAACTAGAACCTCTCCTTCCGATTTTGTCTCTTGTAGATATTCATTACAAGAATCAATGCGTCCTCTTCAGAGTTCTACGCGGGATACCTGCACCCCCGAAATTAGGGATGACAAGTTCTGACATGATTTCCAGTAAAATTCGAGAATGGTTATTGCCCATTTAATTTAATCTGCAACTGCTGGACCTCACATACGACGATGCCGATGATCTTCTCGGCTATGCTGACATTGACATTGACAACGTCGGTCATACTAAAGACAACGAAATTTCAGCTCCTTCGGTCTCATCACTAGCCGAAGATCACAAATTAGATCACTGCAAGAACCTCGTAGACAACATCAGGCTAAGTTGGGTACTGTCAGACAAGAATTCAGGCCAGGCAGTTAGTCTCTTGGGCTGTAAGTCATTTTCAGTAGAGTGTCTGGCCCGGGGACTACTCTGCAATGCACTTTGAGAGCATTTAAAACGCTGTCTCACAAGCTAGCCAGGTGCACAATAACAACTAATTTAAGGCGTCGGAAAAGCCTGGGTGCCTCTGCAATGGAGACACATCAGCGTGAACATTAAGAATGCAACAAGGTCCTTTCCATTCTTGATGGAAGGACGAGTTTTGAGTATTCTCAAGAGGTCACTATACAACACGCGGACACAAATTGGCTTATGTTGGAAAATAGCTTCGCATGATATGAAAAACAAAAAGAAAAGCATAATCAAGAGACAAGAAAAACTTTAGCAATCAGGATTTATGTTTAGGCTGAAACTGTAGTTTTTGCACTTTTTTGTCATGCTTTTTGTCAATTATATTTGCATTCTCAAATCATAATAGCAAAATTTATTCTTACTGGCATACTTAAAAAATAACCATTCCACTCCACTAACATTGTAATATCCCAAGCTATGCTTTTAGAACTAGCAGAATAAATGGCAACAAGCTCAGAGGCAACACAGTTTCGAATGGCTGCACATAAATTAGTACTCAAGGCAATGAAAATATTTGTCCCATGGCAAAATATTTGAGATGGATACAAGTATGAAAGCAAAATCTCTCAATGTTGGTGCATTCTTCTGGAGAACTTTCTACTAAATTCAGTGTGGTGCATTGAAAAGAGCTCTGCTAACAATCCCAGTAGCCTCTATGTAACGGTCCACACACCTGGAGATGCAGCTACTTTCGCTCCCACTCAGGCTTGAACTTGGTTTTGTGATGCACTTGTCAAAACATTTCCCCCTAACAGTCTGCAAGGAGCTCAAAAACAAAATTATGCACATAAAAATTTGTGACGATATGTTCAAGTACAAAGTATCTACTCTCACTTCAAAAAAAAGAATTCAAGCAAGCAATTATGGGCTGCTTCTAGGAGATGCATAATATCATATAGTCATTGAACTCAAAATAGTGAAGTGTGCGAAAATCCATTAAAATTTGGCTAGTATAGTGAATTTTTACACCAGTAGGGGTAAACATTGGGTCCAAAACACCCATAATACCTAATATAATTTTCAATAATGTATGCTAGCCAAAGTGAGAACATGCCTGGTACTAGAGACCCTTTATTGACTATGGGATGTTAATCAGTGAATTCACTTCATGGAAGAGTATATGTCAGAAGAAATTTGGCAACCATCTCAACATCTGAATATGATATCTTCAAAAGTTTTTTCATCACTGCAGATAAATTAAACAGCACTATATGTCTATATCCTAGTAACTTTTCCTTCAAGGCCATAAAAGCTTCACAAATATACCCAACATAGATGCATTTATTAATAACACAAGATCACCTTGAAAAATCATTCTGCAGCTTAATGTTTGTCATCATAACAAGTTATTTGGCAATTGGCATGTTAAGACAATGTCCTCGCCACATAATAACACTCTGTCGCCTCCTAGCACTAAATGCTTTGTTAGTCAGACGCCACAGAATTAAGATCCCACAAAGTGTCAGTACGGCAAATTTTGAATACGTGAATCATAAAGCCACAATCTAAAGTTCCATTATTACCCCGAGTGAGCAAGGGAACGGGTCGCTTGGAATCTACTAAAAGCAATAAAAGGGTTGTGACCTGGTCACAAAAAAGGTGTATTTGGGTAGTAGGAAGCAGAGGGAAAGTGAGAGAGAGAGATGGAAAGAGAGAAAGGAAAAAGAAACCGAGAAGAGAAAATAGAAACAAGAGGAATTTGTGGAGAATTCCAATTCTGTTATTTGATCAATACTTCTCCTTCTACACGTGATTGCTACTTATATCAGCTACACTTTAAGTTACAACAGAATTTGTAATCTAGTTAATCTACTTCAGTAATAGCCTATTAACAAAAGGATTAACTTTTTGACTCAATTGACAACAGGACCAAACCAAGATTTCTATATACGAAAATTGTCAGTAGATGAAACAACTGGCAGCAAGGCAGGCGTCCCGTAAGTGTGTGATGACTGTACCTTATTATCAGAGTGCAACAGAGAAATAAAAAGAACAAGAACAAAGAAATTACAAGCCCGTGTGCATTGATGAAATAAAATCAGACACTTATAGAAATCTAATAGCCAAGTCAAACCCAGCCCCAGAACCCAATCGAGTCGAAAAATTGGAACTGAAATTACAAAAAATGAAATGTAAATAACTCAACTCAACTAAGCCTTTGAAATGAAAAAAAAAAAAAAAAAAAAAAAGAAAACCTCGAGGAACTCCTGAGCGTAAGCCTGGGCGAGCTGAGTCTTCAACTGGTCCATGAGATCCGAGGTTGACATATTAGACGATCCCGATCCAATTGACGGTGACGAAAAAGAATCCATGGCTCTCGATGGTATGCGATACTGTTATTCGGTGGTAAACGGAGAGAAAATAGGGCGATGTATAAACCCTAGAATTACAATTGCAAAAGCAAGCCTCAAACCTCCAGAGTGAGTCCTGCCCAACTTGGCAACTTTAATTCTTTTCGTACAGTCAATTGGGCCTTTGCCCAGAGAAAGCCACTAGCTTAATGATTTTTTGGACCTATATCCTCAACAGGCTTGGTGTCTAGGTCCAACTACTGTCCTGAGAATAAAATTGAAGGCACGAGCCTGGAGACATTTGAGTTTTATGCTTTCCCAGATACACAGTGACAGTATAAAGTGCCTGGGTCATTCTTTTTCCCCGTCTACACGCAAACCCATAAAAATTCACTCATTTAGGAAACTGTTAAACATCATTGTTGGAGCTGTTTTTTTTTTTTTAAAAAAATTAAATATATTAATTAAATAATATTAAAAAATAATTTAAAATTAAATTTATAAGTTTAATTATAAAATATTAAAATAATAAAATTATTTTTTATATTTAAAAAAAAATTTTTTTTTCCTAAAAATTAATTTTAACCTTCCAATTTCAATTTCAAACGCGCATTTACAGGTCTTCCTCGCATTTTCAATTGTCAAGTGGTCTTCCTTCCTTTTACTTTGGCAGAAAAATAAATCCCTTGCCAAAAATTAACGATTAATCATCAGAGGCCGACAGTACCAGTGGAAATTAAGTAGATAAAAACAAGATAGCCGCCAAGTGGAGTGTGAAGGAGGGTAGATAATGTTAGGGTTGGTGGTCCAGTAGGTGGTACAAATTTTGGGATGGAGTGGTCCTCTTCCTCCAACAAACTGCACCAGTGAATTTTGATAGCTTCTGTCTATTTTCTTTCATTTTTCTCCAAAATATTTAACCCTTTTAATTAGTCATGACCAGAATCATGACCAACCTCATTGTAAAACAATTTATATTTTAAAAATTAAGTTAGTCAAGTCCAGGCAGATATTGAAGGAAAAAAAAAAGTCCAGGCAGATAATGACAAAAAAAAAAGCAGATAATAATAATAATAATAATAATAATAATAATAATACGCCAAGGCACATGGTTGGAATTGTTGAAGCAAAGTGATGAGGACGATCTCCTACCATGAATTTCTTTCATGAGAAGATGCCAAACCTAGGATCGGGACCCAAACCTAGAGTGGGGAAAGAGAAGAATAAGGTAAAGGAAAGCGGCAGCTACATGTTCGGTTGGGTGAGTTTAAAGAGGCATGAGATGAGAGCCATTGAGGTTTTGCGTGTCAAAAAAACTCAGTAAGTGGAAGGGGGCGTGGCCCATTAATAACTCCTACAGATAAGACACCACAGTCCATTCCTTTACATACTGATTCATGTCTGCATATTGCTAGTAATAAATTTCCAGCTCCATTTTTCAAACCAATTCGATCCCTTCATTTTTCTGGAAAAATTGCCTTTAGCCAACTGCTGAGAGATGTTGACTGAGCTATAGCTGAATGCATGAGGATGCAATATATAGACGATAGTATACTCCAAAGTCCAAACTCCATCTCTTTGCAGTGAGGAGTCTGTGGGAGAAGAACCCAATAACTGCCTTATTGGTTTCCAGTGTCCACCTATAGAAATAAATGATTCTTTCCCGCGTAACTTGCAACTTAACTGGTTCGCTTCATTTTCTTCCACCCAAATCTGAAATGCTCATGCCATTTCCTATGCATGAGAAATAAGAATGTGTTTGGATGAGGGGGAAAGAGGGATAAACAGATGTAAGGAATGATAAGTGTGATATGTATCTTATTTAGAAAATGGGTGAATTAATAGAGGGTAAAGTTATGCCTTATCCTCCCTTATCCTCGACTATCAATTGAAGTGAGATAAGCATGATTATTTTTATTTCTATACCCTAAAATTTATTATTCCTCTACTCCTTTCTAAATATATAAAATATATATTATTTTTTTTTTATTTTTTCATTAATTTACTCATTCTTAAACATAAATTTTTTTTATTGTAACTTTTCTTATCCTCCTTCCTCTTTATCCTTTTTTACTTTTTGATTATTTATCATTTTCTCATCCATTCAAACAGACTCTAAGTAGGAGAATTGTGCTACAGCTACATCACCACCTAAGCTCGCCATAATCCACTAATAAATAATATCAGAACTGCTCGGAGAAATTGTCAAATTTCTTTAATATTTAAGTCAATTTCTCATTATATATTTATATACACTAAAGAAAATATAAATATTATATATCGATTTCAGGATATTGATAAGACACCATTCTCTTGTAGTAATTTGATTCCAACGGTAAAATAGAATCAGAACAATTGCATTATGTGTTTTAACAATTTTAAGTAGAGGTGGTGAATAGATCGAGTCAAGCATAATAAATTCTAATCATTTAAATTTGATTTGAGTCTCGTCTTTTTTCAAATAGATGAAATTATAAAATTAAATCAAATTTGTTCATATTTTCTCTTATAAAAAAATATTAATTATAACCAATAGCTGTAAGTTTTTTTTTTCCCGTATCCAGATAAACATATACAGAGAGAGATTGCAACTTGCTGTCCATTTGGAGAAATTTTATAGCGGCTCTCTGATTCTATGCAAGACAAATATATGGAATAACAAGCCATTAAAAAAATTAACACAGATAAAAATAATTAATTAAACATAAAACTAACTGATTTTTTTTTTTGTGCTCCACTTTTATATTTTATATTTATAGAATGTACAATCATCTGTATATCGAATTTTAATTTGTTTATCATTTTATATAGAATTATTTACATAAAATCACCATCGTTACAGCATATAATTTTTCCTTGTATTTGGTGGATTGCTCCTCAGTTTTCGTACCAACAAATTGCTTATCACATGCATATGAGAGAGACAATCTAGATCAAGTATATTTCTGTTACTTTTATTATATTGGCTATATTAGTTAGATAAAATTTTTATTTAAAATCGATTTATTATTGAACTAATACATAATATGTATGATATCATTTACATATAAAATAACTAAAATTCACATATTTGTGTCTTGAATTCATGATAAATCAAATTTAGATAAATTTTTTCTATAAAATAGATATCACTTTCAGGTATTTTAATTTCATCTTTTATCATCTTAATGGCCTTTTCTTTTTTTTTAAAAAAATCATATGCAATAAAATAATTAAATTAAATATCCATACAAATATATAATTTTTAGCTTTATTTTTTTAAAAGTAATTTTGTTAAAATAAATTGCATATATTTTAATGACAAAAAAATAAATTAATTATATAAATTAAATTCTTATAAATTTTTAGTTTTAAAACAGGCCGAATGAGATGAATGAAAGATTTTTGCCCGATAATTAATATTACCATATAGGCCAAAATCAATTCTTTTAATGTAATTCGATATTAATTGATATTTATTTTAATTAATACAAATCTGAATTATACAATGATTACTTTAATTAAAATAAATCCTAATCTTAATTGTATAAGAATATTTGATGGACGTACCAGATTAACTCTTGGATATATATATAAGTTGATAATCTCTCTACCCATAAAGACACACATTTTCTTTCAGAAAGTTAGAGTTATTAGGGTCATTTCAAGAAAGTCTTCAATCACTAAAGTCTTGTGTGTGAATCAAGAATGGTCAAAAGGGAAAAATCAATTTATTGAATCAAATGGTCTCTCTCAATTATTACCATGATTTAATTAAACTTCACATCAGATGCGCTTTTTAGATCTGTGAAAACATATTTGTTCAAGATCCATTATTAAGGTGATAGTTGAATATTGCATTTACGATTCACATTATGTTTATGATTGTTATGGTATATTAAGAATTTTACATGTAGTATTAGAACCCTAAGTTTTGAATAATTAAATGTCTTCGTTAAATTTATGATGATGAACATGATGTTATGTTTTTACTTATTGTTAGATTTGGGTAGAATTAAAGTATAGATCATGAAAGTTTTATGATTAATGTTAATGATTAAAATAATAATAATATTATTATTATTATTAAAATTTGACCCAATTAAGTTTTAGGCAAGAGGATGATTAACACGATGAAAAATCATGTTATAAAGAGATTTAAGTTTGAGATTAGATTCTCTTAAAATAAAGAAATTAAAAGAAACAAAATAATAAAAAATTATATATCAAAGTGCCTGAATTATTTTGGCAATGAATTTCAAACCACGTAAAAACATGTTTGTGACGGAAGATACTTAAAATTAATTAATTAATTAATTACTAAATTAAAGTTTTGGCCCAAATTTAATTAAGCCATGAAAGTTCAACATGATAAAGAAAATGTGTTAAAAAGAATAATTCTTTTGGGAACATATTCTCCCGAAAGTAAGGAAAGTGAAAAAAAAATTATATTTTCTACCCAATTTAATTAAGATTTGTAATTAAACCTAATGAATGATAAGATAAATAATTTATATGCATGTCTTATGATATTTATTTTAGTTTGTTAGTTATCAAAGTGGCCAAACTAAAATAAAATAAAATTAATAGTTTGTTAGTCATTAAAGTAGCCGAACTATGAATGATATTTACATGCATATACAAATTTTTAATTATGCATACTAATAGATACTTATGATAAAAAATTGATTAATTGATACTCACTAGTCATTAGAATTTAAGGATTTTATCCATAGGTAAATCAATTATTCTATGATAGTGAGAATTATGAAGACAATAATAATTTATCAAATATAAATTGGATATCCAAAGACAACATGTATATTTGATGTAAGTTGATTATTGTCCAATTAAGTTTAAAGGCATTTAATTTAGGATAGTGTATTATAGTATCTACCTAAAAGATAGTTGTAGTATACTCTAATTGTTAAAGTTATGTGAATATATATTTAGCATATAAATATAATATTACACCTTTTTCTCTTCATTCATAAGCTTAAACTATTATTGTTTGAATGGGTTGAACTTTTTTGAATGGTGCGAGCAAGTCAAGTTCCAATTAGTGTCTTAGACCTTAACTTGACTAACTTGCTGTTACTATAGATACAAGCAATGGGGAAGAGAAGTTATACCATAGGCAATGGGAATAATTAAGCAAACTAAGCCTTATGTTTTTTGCGAATAACTATTGTCTGCAACATTAGGATTATAATTCCATAGACTGAAAATACAAAAGAATACCTTAAACTTATGAAAGATATGTTCTATTATGAAATTAAGTCACTCACTGGAACTCTAATGGCTTAACTCACGACCATTAAGTATGATGAGTCAAAGAGTATGCAAGAGCAGTTATTGGAACGAGTGATACTGCAGCAAAACTAAAAATCTTAAGGATGACAATTAATGATTCTTTCTTAGTGTGGTTCATTCTAAACTCATTATCTCCTGAATATGGGCCATTTCAAATTAATTATAACACTATTAAGGATAAGTGGAATGGTAATGAATTAGTCAATAAGCTAGTTTAGGAGGAAACAAGACTGAAGAATCAAGGAACTCATTCTGTCATTATTATGGATCAAGAAGCTGACGAAGGACTTAATGTTAAAGCCTACAAGTTTAAGAAGAAAAATAAAAGATCTTCAAATGTTACTTAAGCTGAGGAAAAGGAGCAAATGGTAGTAGGACACTATCAGAAAGATTGCCTGAAAGATAAAACTTGATTTAAAAAGAAAGGTAATCTTTATGCTTATGTATGCTTCAAATTAAACTTATTTGATGATCCTAATAATACTTGGTGGCTTGATTTTGGTATTACTATTTATGTATCCAATGTGATAAAAGGATTCATTACGGTCCAAATAAAAAACCCAACTAAAACTTCCTATTTATGGGGAACCATTTGAAGGTTCCAATTGAAGACTAGAGACTTACCATTTGGTTTTAGATAATGGCTATTAACTATACCTATTATAAACCCTCTATGTGCTTTCAATTTCTAAGAATGTCATTTTTGTTTCAAAACTTGATGAATTTGGATTTAATGTTAAGTTCGGGCATGATGTTTCAGTTTATTTAATGTTAATGATAATTCCATTATTATTTCTGAATTACAACTGATGATCTATATATACTAAAACTTGATGACAATGTTGTTGAATCCTTGCTTGTCACTTATAGCAATATTAGAATTAAGTATAGTAGACTAAATGAGAATTTTGTTTTCTTATGGCATAAGCGTTTGAGTCACATATTCAAAGAAAAATTAACGAGATTGACAATGAATGTGATTCTATAGAGTCTATATTTTATTGATCTTAATGTGTGTGTAGATTGCATTAAGAGAAAGCAAACTAAACGCAATAAGAAAAAAGCCACAAGAAGCAATCAACTTCTTAAAATAATACTCACTAATATATAAGGGCCTTTTGATGCTCCATCTTCTTATGGAAAAAAAAAACTTTATCACTTTTATTGATGATTTTTCATGTTATGGATATATTTAATGAAAAATCTCAATCAATAGATGTACTAGAAGTTGAGGTTGAAAGGTAGTTAGATAAAAAAGTGAAAATAATAAGTTTAGATAGAGGTGGTGAATACTATGAGAAACATAATGAATTGGGACAATACATACTGGTTCATTTGTAAAGTTCTTAGAAAGTCATGGTATATGTGTACAGTATACTCTGCCAAGTACTCTTCAATAAAATGAGGTGGCTGAAAGGCAAAATCAGACTTTAATGGATATAGTTAGGAGCATGATGAGTAACTTTTCTTTACCTATATCTTTGTGGATGTATACACTTAAAACCACTGTAAGGTTCCTAGTAAGTTAGTCAACACATTATGAATTAGGGACTAGAAGGAAACCTAGTTTAAGACACCTACATGTTTGGGTTGTTGAGCGATAGTAAGAATTTATAATCCACATGAATAGGTATTAGATTCTCGAATGATAAATAGATACTTTATTGGTCATCTAGAGAAATCTAAACAGTATAGGTTTCATGTGCCAAACCATAGACTGAAAATTATGGAAACTGGTAATGTTAGATTCCTTGAAGAATGATGAAGTCAGTAAGAGTATTGAAAGACAAGATGTGGATATAAAGGAAATTAACATTAATTTTCTTGTACCTATTAATGTTTCTATATCCGCCCCTACTCTACGTATTGTTCTAGCAGTTGGTGAATGTTCTACCAATGCTACACAACATGATGATGAAACACACCCTTAATAAGCTAAACTATGAAGAACTAACAAATGTGAACCACAAAAAAAAAAAAAAAAAAGCCATTAAGAAGATCTCAATGAGAAAAGAGATTAGCAATTGCTAATAATTATGTGGTTTACTTGGAAGAGTTAGATTTTGACATAAGGAATCAATAAAGATTCAGTTTAATTTTTATAAGCCATGGGAAAGTACTGAGTCTGACAAGTTAGACACCATGAAAGATGAGTTAAAATCCATGGAATAGAATAATGTAAAAGATCTCATCGAATTGCTTAAAAGATTTAAACGAGTTAGGTGTAAATGGGTCTTTAAGATCAAGTGCGACTCGAATGGCAAAGTCAAATGATATAAAGTAAGACTTATTACCCATTGTTATACTCAGAAGTATGGTGTTGACTATAAGGAGACTTTCTCACCAATTTTAAAGAATTAGACTCATTAAAAATTATTATGGCATTGGTGACTCATTATGATTTAGAGTTACACCAAATTGATTTGAAAATAGCTTTTCTAAATCTGGAACTTAAAGAGAAAGTTTATATAGACCAATCTAAAGGTTTCTCAGTTGAAGGAAAAGGCCATAGGGTGTGTAAACTTAAGAAATCAATATACATACTTAAGTAAGCTTCCCACTAGTGGTATGTTAAGGAGACTTATTACCAATGGTTATACTCAGAAGTATGGTGTTGACTATAAGGAGACTTTCTCACCAATTTTAAAGAATTAGACTCATTAAAAATTATTATGGCATTGGCGACTCATTATAATTTAGAGTTACACCAAATTGATTTGAAAACAGCTTTTCTAAATCTAGAACTTAAAGAGAAAGTTTATATAGACCAATCTAAAGGTTTCTCAGTTGAAGGAAAAGGCCATAGGGTGTGTAAACTTAAGAAATCAATATACATACTTAAGTAAGCTTCCCACCAATGGTATGATAAGTCCAATGATACTATAAAGTCATTTGATTTAAATAAAAAGTTATTAATCAATGTATATATCTTAAGATCAGTGGGAGTATATTTATTTTCTTAATTATATATGTTGATGATATTTTACATGCTGTAAATGATTTGGGCATATTACGTGAGACTAAAGATTTTTTCTCAAAGAATTTTGGAATGAAAGATATAGGAAAGACATCCTTTGTGATTGAAATAGAAATTTTCTGTGATATATCACAAGGACTGTTAGATTGTCTCATAAAGCCTATATTGATAGAATTTTAAAGAGTTAGAAAGGGAACAAATTTAGTCTCAATAAATGTCTAAAGAATGATGTAGAATGTAAAGAAATGGAATCAATTCCTTATGCTTCAGTTGTGGGCAATTTGATGTATGCTTAAACCTATATAATTATTTATCCTGAAATTGATCGCTAGAAAGTTGTAAAAAAGTTTTATGGTACCTTAATGAACTAAAGATTTCATAGTTGCTTATAGGAGATCTACTCATTTAGAAGTGGCTGCATATTCATATTCAAAGTTTGCTAGATATGTTGACAATAAAAGTCTATATTGACTACCTGTTCTTATTAGCTGAAGGAACAATATTATGAAAAAATGCCAAAAATAGTCTATAATTGTTTCATCCATTATGACAGTAGAATTTGTAATATATTTTGAAGTTATAATTCATGCATTATGGATACGGAATTTTATCTCAGGATTTGAGGTAGTCGACACCATTAGGAAGCAGCTGAGAATTCATTGTGATAATTCCGTAGCAGTATTTTCTCCATAAATGACAAATATGTCAAAGGTATCAAGCATATGGAATTAAAGTATTTTATCGTTGAGGATAAAGCTCAGAAACAAAGAGTGTCTATTGAGCATAATAATATTAATTTCATGATGATAGATCCGTTAATTAAGAGTTCACAACATAAGACATTTAAAAAACATTTTCTTATAATGGGTCTTGGTTGTATTAATGTATAATGTGATATATACATATATCTATTATGAACCTCTATGATAAGTTGCTAGTGTTTTGGTATATAAAAGAGAGTATGTAATTAAATAATATACAGCCGTCATAACCCACACTTAGTAATTTATTATAGGAAGGTAATTATGAAATACATTATGGAAATATTTATTCCATATGCACCTAATGTTTATATTAATAAAGTTTATATTACTTTATTATCGTGTCAAGTGAGAGAATGTAAGATTTTTGCCCGGTAATTAATATTATCATATAGGCTCAAATCAATTCCTTTAGTGTGATCCGATATTAATTAATATTTACTTTAATTAATACAAATCGTAATTATGCAATGATTATTTTAATTAACGTAAATCCTAATTCTAATTATATACGGATACTTGATGAACATACCAAATTAAGTCTTGAATATATATATAAACTGGTCCTCTCTCTACTTATAAAGACACACATTCTCTTTTATAAAGTCAGAGATATTAAGGTCATCTCAAGAAAGTTTTTCATAATTAAAATCTTATGTGTAAATTAAGAAGAGTCAAGAAGGAGAAATCAGTTTATTGCATCAAAATGTCTCTCTCAATTATTACTATGATTCAATTAAATTCCGCATTAGATACATTTTCTAGATCTGTGAAAATATATTTATTCAAAATTTATTATTAAGGTGATAATCGAATCTTATATTTGTGATTCATATTATATTTATGATTATTATGGTATATTAAAAATTTTACAATCAACTCGTCTCTTTGTAACATTTAAAATAAATAAATAAATAAATATATAACAACATTTAGAAGATAATAATTTCTCGTAAGTAAGAGTAGTCTAACTTGGCGTTGCTGAATTGGCAGTGCCTGATCCCTTAATTTGCTGAATTGGCGAAGCATCGTTGCGCGTCCACCATGTGATGATTTGGCTGAAAATCTACCAAAAATTAGAATAAATAAAATAAAATTCAAATGACAACTAGCTCAACAAATCCTGGTCACAGCGTAAAAGTCTCAAGTAGATATGATTTGAACAAGTGTAATCTTATAAATTATGTCAAATGCAGCCACTTGATGGATTTGATTGCATATTCTAATTCTCGTGAAAAACCCTTTTAATTAAATCTCGCAGCGGGCCTTTTCATTATAATCTTTTTTTTTTTTTCTTTGGATTCTAACCGATTGAATAAGGCTAGCTAGTCCCTTCACATATAAAGAATTTAATTTTTTTTTTAGGAGAAGTAGATAAATGAGAATTTGAAATTGAATCTACTAGAGCGATAGGGAAAGAATTTACTTGTTTGATTGCTGAATTAATAACTAATTTCTTTTTTGGCAAGAGAGGAGTAAACTTACACCAATAATTATTAAAATATATATGGGAAAACCAGGGGCTAGACTAGCTCAATCGAATGTGGTTTATAAGTTAATTGGGAACTGATATTAGGGAAGGTTTGGATTAAAATATATTAAATTTAATTTTAAATTAAATTTTAACATTTTTTCATTAATATATTTAAAAAATATATATATATATATATATATACCAAGATAAGCTGGGAGCCCTTACCACATGTATAATGAACTCATGCTATGCCTCTTCCCTCTCCATAGGTACTCTCTGGCTGTGCCCTTTTGTTCATTATACATGTAATAACGGGACCGTCGCACTTTAATGTCAAAACAAAGATATTTCTGACATACAGGATCCTCTTAAAGAGGCAAGTGTAGAGCATACGTATCTCTGATTATGAGAGTATGATACACGTTCAAATGTTTTCGGAGAGAAGGAGAAGAGTTTAGAAAGCCATAGAAGAGAACTTCAGAGAATATTATTGAAAGGGAACTAAGTTTGATTACAGCTGAAGAGAGCAACTCCTTATATGGGCGAGGAGGCTCTTAACATTACAGGCAACCAGTTAGAAACTGGCTACCGATACTCTTAAAGCAACATAAAGGAAAGCAAAATAAAGACAGACACATTATTACATTATTGACTGACAAACTTTAACTTTATCATGGAGTGGTGGACAGATTGAGGGTGTCAAAGTCGGAGTCATCAGAGTCAATTCCAAAAAAGTTCTTTGGCCACTGTCTGTGTACAGGAGATGGTGGGTTAGCGCTTTGAATGGCATCTCGTGACTCTGTGTCCATTGGATCCTGGGAATCTTGCCACATGGGATGGGTCCAGTCAATAGGCTCATCAGTGAGAGACTGGATGGGACCAAGTGATGTACAATTCACATGGGGAGGTACCAGACAATAATAGCTATTGATTTCACAAAGATATTCAGCTAGTTGTTTTCTCAAGGGTCCCATGGCCTCCTTGTCAATAATTGATCCCATGTAAGTCCTCCACTCGTATTCAGTATTCTGGGTCCAGAGGAGTCCATCGGGCCTTCTAGAGAAAGGCCTGTGAAAAATGAACATGGTTCTGATGTTGGGCTGAGTAGCGATGGGCCTGTCTTCTATTCCATGGGTGTCTATGATGCGCTTCAGACTGTAGCGTCATGCTGAAATGGGCTTGAACCATTCCAGAAATCTGGACAAGAGAGTTCTGTTGGTGTTGTTCATAACATATTGATACAGGGCCATGAGCGGGAATTCTATCCCTGTAGAATAGAGAGTAACCATGCACCAGAGGAGCCATAGTTCTTCCAGAATGAGTTCTCTGCCAGGGTGGATACTGAAACAAGTGAGGAAAGGGTTGTCAGGGATAAAGAAAGTCGAGGAGGGGAGTAATCCCCTTAGGGTGTTTCTTGCACTCAGGTAGTGAAACAGATGATCCCTTGCGAACTTAGCCATTTTTGTGATAGGCTGGTTTGGTGAGCATCCGAGAGGGAAACTGTCTGGAGTAGGAACCAGGAAATTGTGCATTGGAGGAGGAGTATGTGGAGAGGATGAAGATGATGCCATGAGGATTAAGGGGAGTGTAGAGGAAGCTTGGATCACGTGGAGGGTTTTTGGCCTGGATAAGAGGTCAGGAACTAAGTTGTGCTTCCCTTTGATATGCTGGACTGTGAATTTATACTTGGCGAACCAGTCCTTAAGCCTCAGTAATTGTGGTTCAGGAAGAGACTTGTTTTTGAAGTCTAGAACCTTTGGGAAGGATGAGCTGTTCATGACCACAGTGAAATGGTGGCCAATCAAATGAAATTCGAATTTCTTTATTCCATTTTTGACAGCTAATATCTCTTTGTAGACTGAATGATAATGTTTCTGAGGCTCTGGGAACTCTCCACTAGCATGTCCGCAGATATGCTTTTCTCCTTGAATCTCTTCGATGAGGACTGCACCCCAGTGGGTGTCATTAGCATCAGTCTGAAGGATGCGGTGTCCAATGCTGGGAATCTTTAGTGGTGGCGGGTTTAAAGCCACTTCTTTTAATTTTTTAACTGCACATGTCTGTTCTTCCCTCCATGGTGGGGCATCCTTTTTAACCATCTTTGACAGCTGGCAGGTGTGGGCGGCCACTTGCGGGATAAACTTCCTGATGTAATTGATAATACTAAGGAACTATTGTATTTGTTTTACTGTCAAGTCCTTATCAGGAAACTTCAGTAATTCTTCTGCAATGTGAGGTCCCGGTTGGTATTTTCCATCCTTGAATTTCATTCCAAGGAAGTCGATATCAGTTTGGGCCAGTGAGCTCTTCTTTTCTGATAGCATAATTCCATAGGAATCCACCAATTGTTGAAATATGGAGAGGAGTGTCCTATGGGCCGTAACATCTTTAGAGAAGAGAAGGATATCGTCTATATAAATAAGAGCACTATGTAGTATGGGCTCGAATATTCTTGTCATGGCCTTTTGGAAAACTGATGGGGCCGTCTTATGGCCGAATGGAAGGACTGTCCATTGGTATTGGGCCGTAGGAATGCAGAAAGCAGTCTTGGGCCTATCAGAGGGGTTAATACCCAATTGCCAAAAACCAGTTTTAAGATCAAACTTGGAGAAGATATGGGTTTCATGTAGTTGAGTGAACAAGGCTTCAGGCTTTGGTAATGGGAACTTGTCATCTTGGAGGAAATGATTCAGAGGCTTGTAATCTATGACAAGTCTTTTCTTCCCTCTTAGTCGTTCCGATCTTTTTTTCAACATAAAAGGCCTGGCATGCCTATTGGGAGGAAGTGGGTTCTATGAGGCCTTGTTGGAGAAGCTGTCTGCACTCTTCTTGGGCTAGAGCCAAGTCTGTAGGATTCATTCCCGGGTGTGATGCCTTTGTCGGATTGATATCTTCATTGAGTTTGAATGGAAGACTGACAAAGAATTCCGGGTTTTTCCATAAGGGGTGGTGATGGTGAAAATGTGCATGGGAATCAGCACAGGACCTTAAGAGGAGCTCCTTGTGCTCTTGGAATTCAGCTGAGGCATCAGCCAGAGAATATAACCTTGGGACAGAAGTAAACGGCTGAAAATTCCTCTTATATTTCAATCCTGTGGGGAGGATCTTCAAATACTTCGCCTGTTGATACAAGTCAAAGCCTATCAGCAGATCCTTGTCAGGAAGATCCGACCCGATGACCCTAGTCCAGAGGATACAAATGGGGAAGAACTGGATTCCAATTGGATGCTTAGTAATGAGGCTAGTTTTGAAAACATTTCCATCTGCAGCCTTAAAGTATTCTTCATGAGGGACTCAGTATTCTGAGGGCAAGATGGCTGGGTTCATCAGGCTTTTGTGAGCCCCGGTATCCAAGAAGCCAATGACACTAATGGGCCGTTCATACTTGCTGGGAAGAATATGAATCGGAACTAAAGGAATTGGAATAGCGTCTGGGCCATAAGTGGATTGGGAGGATTGGATATGTTGGGCTAGGTAAGACGGGTAATGAGCTTCAGTTTCTGAACTGGATTCTTCTGAAGTGAATGAGTAATCTTCTTCTGATCCAGTGTCTACTCCAAGGGCAAAGACTGTATCTTCATCGGGCTCATCCTATTCAGAGAATAAGGATTCAACATCATCATGCTCCAGGGAGATGTGAGAAGCCTGCTGTATGTGTTGTAATAGCTTAACTGCCTTATTGGGGTTTTTTGGGCAGTTCTTGGCATAATGACCTCGATTGCCACAGATATAGCACCTGTCAGACTTCTTTGTACCCGTTCTTTTCTTTCGAAAGTATTTGACTGACTTTCTTCCTTTCTTTTTCTTGAAAGGGGGTTTGAACCCAGAGGGATGCTTCTTGTAATGTGCTTTCTTCTTTGGCTTGCATTCACAGTTCTTTTCCTTGCATTTAATGGCAAGGTGAGACTTCTGGCATACATTCTTCAAAGCTTTGTTGTTGTCAATGATATCTTTGAAAAATTTTTGTTGCTCGCACATTTTGTCCAGACAGGCCAGAGTCATTTGATGGATTTCCCCTATAGTGATAGCATTCATTGCTCTTCTGGTAGCAGCAATACTTCTGTGGATTTCTGGTTGTAATGCTTCTGGTAAGGAGGCAATATAAGTATGCCTGAGGTTGACATCGTTGTAACCATTAAGCAGATAATAACGTTGAGTCATGTGCTGGTAGTGTTTTTCAATGTCTGATCTTTTTAAAGAATAACAGCGCATATCAAAGAACTCTTGTCTTAACTGCTTGCTGTATAAGGATGCATCTCCGAGAAACTCAGCAAAGAGAGCATTGACTGCTTGTAAGGCAGTCAGGTGGCAAAATTGAGCTTTCTGATATTCTCCAATGGAGGAAAACCAATCTTACAATGTGCCAACAGTTCGAGAGATGAATTCTCTGAGTATAGTGTGGGAGTCAGCACCTTCCCGGAGCATTTGGACATCAAGCCAAGCTTTAAATTCTGCAAGGCGATCTCTCCACTTTGATGGGGGAACATCATCTAAGGTGAACCATGGGCCTGAATCGGGCACAGTGCATTGTGGAACGCCTGGTAGTACAAAATCTAGAATTGGTTCATCATCAGGGATCTCAACATGGGGGTCTTGAGGAGGCCTTGTAGGGCCTGTAGTGCCACTGGTAGAATCTGTGGTCAGTGAAGGACCTGTTTGGGAGGCTGTTGGCTGAGGATCAGCCATGAGCAGTGTCTTGATATCCATTCGTTCGTCCTCACTGTCATCAGATGGGTCATCAGAAGAATCTTCTTCTGGTTCTAGCTCAAAGGGTATGGACACCATATGCTGAGGAGGAGGATCAAGATACATTTTGTCCTTCCCTTTATCAATTTTCCTTTTTGGAGGATGGGATTCTTCCGAGGAAGATAGACTCTTTGGCTCATATTGGGTAGGTGTTGGAGTAGGTTTGAACAAAGGAGACGCGTGGTATATTGGAGGTGGTTCATATGAATAGTTAAAAGGTCCAAAAGGGGAGTAAGCAGGTTCAGGAGTAGGAAGAAAAGGATTAGGAGTTGTTTGAGCAGAGAAAGGGCTGAATGGGCTATAAGAGACCGGAGCTTCTGTGGGCTTATGCAAGTCTGCCTCAACTTGGGCCAACTGTTTTTTCAGCCTTCTTATCTCCTGTTCCTTTTGGTTGAATTCTACACCAAATCTCCGTTGTTGGATCAAAGCCTTCAGATCTCTATCAAGCTGAGAAATTATGCTTTGTAAGTCCTTATACATGTTTTGCTCAAAAGCAGTGAAGGAGTCAATTTTTTTATCAACATGCTGAGTCCTAGTGAGGACCTGATCAATCTTGGAATCAATACGCTGTAGCGCCTTATTCTGGACAGCAGCATTCTTAGTTTGCCAGTTCAAATCTTCTTCAGCTTGAGTGATCGGGGTGATCTGACCTTCACTATCAACCTTTGTTGAGTGAATGAAAGGTCTGATGGAGATTTTGGTCTGCTAGCCTGTCTGTTATGCTAATGGAGGAAAGTCTGCTTCATAAGAGGCAGGTGAGAACATCATGCAAGATTGTACCAGAGGAAGTGCAGGAGGAGGGGAAGAAACTGGCTTGAGAGGGGGTAGTTTCTTTGCTTCCTTTCTAATGATCTCAAGGGCAAGCTCATAGATGGGAAGAGGCTTCTTCTGCTTGGTTTCTTTATGGATACCAATCCATGGACTATTATCTGGATAGTCTCTTCTGTGAACTTGTTGAGGCTTGCAAGAGGCTCTCCTGGTTTGTTTGGTGAGCTTCCTCCAATTTTTATCAGACAGAGGATTGTCATATTCATTTTCCCAGTAGTTATCACAATAATCACAATCTTCATCGCATGCTCTAGAGCCTGGGAGATCCCAGGGGCAGTGACCATCTATTTTCTGGGGATAGATGTAATGGTTGTCAGGTGTCACTGCTCCAATGGGATAGTCTTCTTGCTCCTTTTCTAATGGCTGGACCATCATGGTCTGGAATACAGGCAAGGATCCTGTAGAATGCCATGTTGGCTGGAAGGAAGTTTGTACTGTACCGTCAGGATTCCTTTTGAAAGATGATTCTGTGATCTGGATTGGTTGAGATGTTGAATAGAGCCTTTCATAATTGGTTAACCAATCCTTTGGGATGAGCTGTTCAAGCTCATTTCTAGGCAGTTGCCTAGGTATCTGAACAATTGTTGGAGTGGTTTCAGTGTCTTCTAGCACAAGCAGAGCATCATTTGATACAGATGGCTGAGATAGATCTACTACATGATCTTACAGCCTGTAGATAATCTGGTGGTGTAACGTAGCCATCATGGAAGATGTGACTTGGGCTACCCCTGTGAGTTGGATTTGGACTTTTAAAGCAGTGCTGAGATGTGGATCTCTAAGGGAAAGATTGTAGTTAGGGAAAAACGTCAATACCACACTTTCTGCATGCAAAGTGGTAAGACATGTCCCTATCACTGCATGTTCATACTGTAAAAACCTCGTATCGAGGAGTGATACTCTTGCTGTTAATGGAAGTCCTCATCGTCCATATAGACTGAGGATAAGTCGAACAGCTCCAAAGTGAAGATGAGAAAACCCTTCCTGCCTCCATCTGGGGATGAGCTGAGGAGGGATTTCTAAGGTTACGTACTGTTCAGCAGATGAACTCTGGAGAGAGCATTGATCCATTCTGGAGGCTTGAACATATTCTTTTGACAAAGATCTTCTGGAAGAAATGAGAGATCTGATAGATCTGGTCAAAGATACAGATTGTCTGTAGATGTTGTATGGACTGAGAAGAGGAAGAAGAAATTCTCCAACCTGAGCATCTTCAGGTAAAGTGGATATTTCCACGATATTATCAATTATGGAGGATAGTGTTCTTCGAAGTGGTGAAGAAAAAGAAAGAGAAGAAGTGAGGTTAACAATCTCAGAGGGAGAAGGGGTCTGAAGATGTGTTTCAGAAACAGGGTTAGCTGTTTGACAAGCCATGTTTGGTACGTGGCGTTATGACTAGAGATCGCTCTACCTTCTAGAAAGGAATCAAGCAGTTACTAGTTTCCAGCCGATATATCAAAATAAGAGAAGATGGCAGAAAATAGTGATACAGAAATTAAGAGAAATACCAGAGTTTGAAGATTTCTCTCCTACTCACCAGTGAAGTATGTATAATACAACCATAATCAGGCTCTGATATCAAGATAAGCCGGAAGCCCTTACCACATGTATAATGAACTCATGCTATGCCTCTTCCCTCTCCATAGGTACTCTTAATATTAATTGTTACCTAATCATTCTCACCATGTAATAGGTAACCTTGATCAGTAACAAAAACACACGTCACTTTGCTTGGGGCTGATAACGAAAGCTACTCTCTTAATCATATACTTCAACCAATGGAAATCAACTACGAGTGCCGCTCATCCGGTAAAAAAAATGCTTTGTTAACCTTTTTTTTTTTTAAATTTATCTATATATATTCAATGGATTAACTCTTCCGATTATCCCAAATCCCTGTGGGAAAAACATCCAGTACGTATCAATGCCATAATAAAACAGACGTGTTAGCATTATAATGTCCGATTAATTAATTAATTAATTAATCACTTCACTTAATTTTTTATGTATTGATAATTAACACCTCACACATGCGATGAGTTATGAATTACGAGATGACTCTCTCCTTCATATAATTAGTTGATTAAATAAGCACTTATATTTTCAGTCAAAATTAAATTAGTTTAAAATTAAATTTTAAACTAAATAAGTTTATATATTTTTAACTAAATTCAAATAAGTTAATTTCTAATAAAATATTATTATCTTAATAATAAAATATTATTTTCTTATTTTTTAAATAATAAAATAATAATTTTAATATTAAATAATTTTTATTCACCATATTTTTTATTTTTATTTTAATTTAATATTTAAAATTAAAAAAATAATATTTTATTATTACAAAAGTATTTTATTAGATGTGGACATATTTGATATTAATAAAAAGTATATGAACTCATTTATATGTTGCCCCACGCGCCATGTGGAATTGGTTGTCCATTTCCGCAATAGATTATGACTTTAAAATGATTAGATGTGAGCAAGCAGCAACCGTGAAAAAGAATGGAAGTTAGCCTTTTCTTCTGCCATATAGTTTTTTTTTTTTTTTTGGGTAAGAACAGAAGCTAACACAACTTCTTTTGCCATATTCAATCGTAGTATTGTAATACTTTTAGATGCAGTTATAAAATAATTCTTAATAGATTATAATAATTATAAATGTCACACCTTACCTCTCTGTAAGACATAACATGATCCCGTAGAATACCTAATGAACTACCGAACTTCACCTACCGATAACTCATTAAGTACTCTACAAGGGATTTTAAAACAATTTTCTTATTTTTAATAAGTGGTGAGCATTTCTAATAAGTATTTAAAACATGTAATTAAGTTGAAAGCTAGTTGGAAATTTTAGCCCATTTTATTTTTCCGCAAATTTTATAAAAATTTTGACAGAGTTCCCTCTGTATTTTGAGAAAACAATTCTTCAAATACCTGTAAAAAGCACTTCTAAAATTTTTCTCAACAACAACTTCAATTTCAAACTCAATCTCAAACAATTTATCAACACATTTATCAACTTTCAATTTCAAATCCAGTATCCAATGATCATCAAAATACTAACAATCCATTTCATTCAAATTAAATAAAATACTTCTATTCATATTTCATTAGAAACAAAACAATTTGAATAGATCATTACAAAATTTACATTAAGAGAATTTCAAACTACAATAGATGTTACAACTTTATACAAATTTTATACAACTGCTCAAGACCCATTTTTACATGTCCATACATTTATGTGCAATATATACGTCAAAAGAAATATTTACAATTAGGGTATAAATTATACCCGAAGACTTTAGGCTGAATGATCCTCAATCTTTAGCAGCTCAGTCTGCTGCTCCTCTAGTCTCTGTATCTGCGGCAAAGAATAAAGCTATCGCTGAGTACTAGGACTCAGTGGTGCACAACATACTAAAATAATCTTTATGCAAAAATAAAATTATATTTATTCAAAAATTTGACTAAACATGAGCATTAAACACAAAACATAAATTATGAGATTTTAATGCAAACCACGTTCATTTCGAAGTATCAAAACACATTTCATAAAACCCACAGTTAGATCATGCCATTCGAAACAAATAGAATCTTAATAGCCAGAGGCTAAAGAGAAATCACATCACAAGGCTAGCTAGCTCAAATATATGGATATCCATTCACATCCTCTTCTACTGGCACACCTCAACACTTCTCCAGAGAAGGAATCAAAATTCGAAACTAATTACCCCCACTAGTCGTGCTAGTAAGGTATTCAAATATATAGTCATGACACTGTGGTTTCAAAACTTATCTTAACAATTTGCTAAACATTGTCATTTCAAATATACACAATAACTTTCACAGTTTAAATCAAAACATCATAAATAATGTCACAAATAAACTTTCAACAATTCCAAATCACAAGTAAAATACATATTTCGTTCACTTTATCAATGAATTTTAAAGCATGGAGATGTTGTTGACAAACCTCAAGCGAGTTGTCCCTTAGCCTCGACTCGGTTCCTCGGGTTCCTTCCCGATATTCTTTTCAACTGAAACACACAATTTTACAATGTTTCAGTACTAGAACTTAACACAAATCCAAAATAAATTTAGCTTCACATTTACCTAGTTCTAACGTGTTAAATTCGACGTTCTCGAAATTTTTGTGTTTCGGGTTACTATTCACTACACTATTCAAGTCAAATTATTGACTTTCTAAGGCTTAATAGGTATGGGAACTCTAACTTCACCCACATACCACATTTTGGTCATTAAATTTATTGGTTTTGGTCATTTTCTCAAAGCTTAAATCCTTTTGGCCAAATTGTCAAATTTTCAGTTTTGGTGCTCCAAGTTGCACTGTTCCATTGGCCCTTTTACTGTTGGAATTTGGCAAAACTTCCTTCATAGAAAATGTTCCTTATTGTCTTAAGTGTATTCTCATTTTTGGATCACCCCAATTGGAGTTTTGTAGCTCAAGTTATAGCCAAAATACAATTACTGTTCACGTGCACTGTTCATGCTGCAATTTAGGTTCTGGCAGATTTTTGATCCAACTTCATTCAATAATTTGATCAAGTTAAGTCCATAATTTGGTCTAATTTCCTTCATACGAAATGTTCTACTATGTCTTAGGTTTCCATCGGTTCAAGAATCGCCTAAATCGGAGTTTTCCAGAGAGAGTTATAGCCATTGGAACTTTACTGTTCAAATGGAAATTTGCAGTTTTGCAGGTTCAGTAACTCAACTTTGCTCAATCATTTGATTAGGTTAATGGCATAATTTGGGTTGGTGTTCATCATGGAAGTTTTATATCTATATCTTATATAATTACTAGTAAAATTTCAGGTCATTTTGACCTTCCTAGCTCAAGTTATGACTAAATGAATAATTACTGTTCATTTGGTCAGTTTGTGCAGTGGCAGCCTGCTCTCATTTCACTTTGGTTAATTGGTTCACTAAGTTTTGGTCAGTTTTTGGCCATGGTTCCTTAATGAAAATTGTGCCATTTTACGTCTATTTTCATCTCCAATTGATGGCATATCAATTGGACTTGTAAAATTTTCGTTTTGGTCCTTCAAAGTTGGTTTGGTCATGCTGCCAGCAGCATGACCATTTAACCTACGAATTTGACTTCCATTCTAACAATTCCCACACATCTCCTTTGGTCATTATTGACCATTTTTCAGTTCACAATTGGTCAAAGATATCATTTATGCATTTCTCCAAAATTTGGTTCACAAACCCTAGCATTCAAACCCTAATTTCACTACTTTGTTGCCATTAACAAATTCAAAATTCCAAACTATCATCATTCAACTAATTAAGTCTTTTAAACTCATTTTAACTCATTTAATTCATGCAATTCATACTCCCTTCAACCAGGCCAAAATTTCAGCAATGGTCCTTCCCCATATTTGTTTCATTTAATCAAGTTTGAAGCTCACTTAAATACCTAAACATGCATTTGAAGTAGAAAATTGAAAGTTAGCACACTAACCTTTGCTTTGGATTCTAAATCTTCAATTTTCCTCTCCTTTTCTTCTTTCTTTCTTGTGCTTAAGTTGAGATTGCAAGGTCTAGTGAGGTATTTAAGGGAGTTATGTAGTTTGGGTGAAGGAATTTAAGCTTAGATGTAGGCTTAAATGAAGGATTTTCATGGAGGGTTTATGGGGGAAGGATGGGGCGGCAACCAAGGGAGAAGAAGACCTTTTTCTAAATTTTTTTTTCTTTTGTTTTCTTTATCTTTATCCCTTTTTGAAGACCAAAATTCCCAATTTAATAAAATAATTTAATTAATCTTTTATGACATCATTCATGATGTCATCACCTTTGACTTTTCTAACTTCTTTCTTTTTTTTATTTATTTTTTTCTATTAGTTCTTTAATTTAATTCTCGATTCTGAAATTTTCTTTTCTCCGATTTTATTTGACAGTTAGGTCAGGAGTCAGCTCTCGGGGTCAATTGACCAAATTGCCCCTCGCCGGTTCATCCCGGTTTGCAAGTAATTCCATATTTCTTCCGGCTCCCTGACTTAATTATTTGACTGGCTTAACAGTTCTTTTTTGTGATTTTCTCTTTTCCACTGTGTTTATAAGGGTCCTAAGGACTGCGGCGTCACATTTTACGGTTTGAAATTTGAGTTTAAAATGACTTCGCAGTCATTCCCGAGGAGGTCACTCATCGCTGTGACTCTCGGCTTGTTTAACCTCTTATGTTCTGTTTTTCTTATTTATAGTTAACTAATTAAACATTACTAATTATTTGTGTTTATGGCTTCTCAAGTTGTCTTAAGTGTGGCTCTAATCTCCTTAATTGTCCGGACCGACACCGGTCACCGGAACAATGAAATATACCAGGCTATACCAATAGGGGTGTTACAATTCTCCCCCCCTTAAATAAATTTTGTCTCGAAATTTTACCTGGTATCAATCTCTGAACAGCTGTGGGTGTTGTCTCCTCATGTCCTCCTCTCGTTTTCAAGTAGCTTCTTGGCCTGAATGATGGTTCCACAGCACTTTTACCAATGGTATCTGCTTGTTCCGCAGTTGCTTCACCTCATAAGCCAGAATCTTTATGGGTTCTTTTTCATATATGAGGTCTGGATTTACTTCAATTTCCTCTACTGGTAGTACATGAGATGGGTCTGATCGATACCTCCTCAACATAGACACATGGAAGACATTATGTATCTTTTCCAACTCTAGAGGTAGTGCCAACCGATATGCCAAAGGACCCACTCTTTCCAGAACCTCATATGGCCCAATGCAACGAGGACTCAGTTTCCCCTTTCTGTCAAATCTCATAATTCTCTTCCAAGGAGAAACCTTAAGGAAAACTTTCTCATCCACTGCATACTGAATATCCCTTCTTTTCAAATCAATGTAGGACTTCTGACGGTCTGATGCAGTCTTAAGTCGACCTCTAATCACCCTGATTTTCTCTTCAGTTTGTTGAACAATTTCTGGTCTAATCATCTTTCTTTCACCCACGTCATCCCAACACAATGGGGTTCTACATTTCCTGCCATACAAAGCTTCATATGGAGGCATCCCAATTCTTGATTGGCAGCCGTTGTTATAAGCAAACTCAATCAAAGGCAAGTGTGTGTCCCAACTGCCCTCAAATTCAATCACACAAGCCCGTAGCATTTCCTCCAAGATCTGAATTACCCTCTCGGGTGGCCATCCATGCGTGGATGGAATGCGATCGAAGTTCAATCTAGTTCCTAGGGCTCTCTGAAGACTACCCCAGAATCTAGAAGTGAACCTAGGATCTCTGTCTGACACGATGGATACTGGCACTGCATGCAGTCTTACAATCTCATCGATGTATAACTTGACCAATCTTTCCAAACTATAATCCATTCGGACTGGCAGAAAATGAGCAGATTTAGTCAGTCTGTCAACAATGACCCAAACTGCATCATGACTCTTCTATGTCTTCGAAAGTCCCATCACAAAATCCATCGTTATTCTCTCCCATTTCCATTCTGGTACTGGTAGTGGATGTAACAACCCAGTAGGTACTTGATGCTCTGCCTTCACTTGCTGACAAGTTAGGCATTTAGATACAAATTTTGCCACATCTCGTTTCATACCCATCCACCAGTAATGCTCCTTTAGCCCCGTATACATTTTTGTGCCACCAGGGTGCATGGCAAAAGGAGACTCATGTGCTTCCTTCAAAATGATCTTCCTCAATTCAACATCATTAGGAACACATATTCTGCCCTGGTGTAGCAGTAGACCATCATCTCTGATTGAGAATTCTGGTTTCTTGCCCTGCCTAGCTTCTTCCAACAAACCGATACTTCGATCATTCTACGGCGACCATTCTAATCTGATCAATCAACACTGGCTGTACATGCCATGCAACTGCTGTCTGCCCATCATCATTAATCTCTAAACTGGCATGTAATGATCTCAACTCATGTACCAAAGACAAAGGAGTAACTTGTAGACTTGCCATAGTCTTGCGACTTAGGGCGTCAGCCACAACATTAGCTTTCCCTGGCTGATAGTCTATCAGACAATCATAGTCTTTTATCAACTCTAACCATCTCCTCTGTCTCAAATTCAGCTCTTTCTGGGTGCCCAAATACTTTAAACTCTTATGATCTGTATAGATGTAGCACTTCTCCCCATACAAATAATGTCTCCAGATCTTAAGAGCAAACACTATAGCTGCAAGCTCCAAGTCATGTGTCGGAAAATTCCTCTCATGCGGTTTTAGCTGGTGTGATGCATAGGCAATGACATTTCGATCTTGCATCAATACACAGCCTAATCCATTGTGAGAAGCATCACTATATACTGTATATTCTTTACCCGGAATAGGTAAAGTCAGGACTGGAGCTTCAGTCAAACATCTCTTCAATTCATCAAAACTCTGCTGGCATTTGTCCGTCCACTGAAATTTCACATCTTTTCTAAGCAGCTTGGTCAATGGAGATGCCAACATGGAGAATCCCTTCACAAATCTACGGTAGTATCCAATAAACCTAAAATCTGCGAATCTCTGTGACATTTCTGGGTGGCCTCTAATTAAGGACAGCTTCAATCTTACTTGGATCTACCTTAATGCCCTCTTTTGATACTACATGCCCCAAAAAGGATATCTCCTTCAGCCAAAATTCACACTTCGACAATTTAGCATATAGCTGTTTCTCTCTCAAAGTCTGTAGTACAATCCACAGATGTCTATCATGCTCTTCTGCATTCCTCGAATAGACCAATATATCATCTATGAATACCACAACAAACTGGTCGAGGTATGGTCTGCAGATAGTGTTCATCAGATCCATAAAAGCAGCCAGAGCATTAGTTAATCCGAATGGCATGACTAGGAATTCATAATGGCCATAGCGGGTTCTGAAGGCAGTTTTAGGAATACTCTGCTCTTGTACTTTCAGCTGATAATAACCTGATCTCAGGTCAATTTTGGAGAACACAGCTGCACCCCTTAACTGATCAAACAAATCATCAATGCAGGACAATGGATATCTATTCTTTATTGTCACCTTATTCAACTGCCGATAATCAATGCATAACCGGAGAGTGCCAGCCTTCTTCTTTACAAACAACACTGGCGCTCCCCAAGGTGACACACTAGGGCGGATAAAGCCCTTGTCAAGCAACTCTTGCAATTGTACTTTCAACTCTTTTAATTCTGCAGGTGCCATTCTATATGGCGTTATGGAGATTGGGTCCACACCAGGCATAACATCAATCTCAAACTGCACCTCTCTTTCTGGAGGTAATCCTGGCAATTCATCAGGAAACACATCCGGAAAATCACATACAGTAGGGATGTCCCTTAGTGCTGGACTCCCCACTTGGGTGTCTATCACATGTGCTAAGTATGCTTCACACCCCTTTTTAATCATCCTTTTGGCTAATGCAGCCGAAATGATATTTGATGGCAGTAAATGCCTCTCCCCATGTATTACCACATCACCGTATAAAGGGAGACCAAAAGTGACTGTCTTCAGTCAATCATGGCATGATGCCTGGCTAACCAATCCATGCCCAAGATGATATCATACTCTCTGAAGGGCATTTCAATCAAGTCTGACGGGAAAACATGTCCTTGGATCACCAAAGGACAGTCTCTATAAACTCTGTTGACCCGGACCTCTTGTCATAATGGACTAGTTACTAGCACTTCAAAATCCATTTGCACACATGGAACAGCAAGTGAACGAACTATGCTAGTACTAACATATGAATGGGTTGAACCCGGATCAAACAACACAAATACTTCTTGATCAGAGATAGAGAATGTACCAGCTACCACATCAGAAGTCTTAGCCTCTTCTCGCTGTCTCATTGTGTAGATTCTGGTTGAAGCACTTCCTTGTCCTGACTGACCAACTGTGCCCTGACTGCCTGAAGTAGTGCCTCTACCTCTACCTCTTCCTTTGCCAACTGACTGTGAACCTCTGAGAGCAGGACTCTAAATAGATCCCTCGGCAGTAGTAGGAGCTGGACTATATCTCGGAGCACTAGTACAGTCTTTAGCTATATGGCCCTTGCCACAGCAGTTAAAGCAGGCTCCAGTGGCCCAGTAGCACTCCCCCCCATGAATCTTGCCACAAGTCTCACAGGGGCGGGCAGAATGTGAACCCCTGCTCGACTGCTGACCAGACCTAGGGGGTCTCTGTCCAGAAAATCTGCCTCTACCAAATCTTCCACCTCGACCCCTGCTGGGTCTGCTAAATTTCTTCTTTTTCCCAGAAGTCCCACCAGAACTCGGCTCTACAGACTTTTCCCCCTTGTCTTTCTCTGATTTCTCAGCTTTCTTTGATTTTTCTTTCACTGGGGTTGCTTCTGATTCTATTCTTTCCAACTCAAGTGCTTGAGACATGAGCTCTGAGAAGTTCTTTGTGTCGAATCCCACAACTTGCATCCTTATGCTGGGCTTCAAACCCGTCTCAAATCTCTTGCATCTTGCCTTGCTGGTAGTAAGGAGACTCCCCGCATAGTGACTTAGGCGGGAGAACTCCCTCTCATATTCTACCACCGATCGGTTCCCTTGTTTCAGACTCAAAAATTCTTGCAATTTCTGGTCAACATATGCATCTGGGATGTATTTCTGTCTAAATTCTCTGATGAAGTCATCCCAGGTCAACACTGGTGGTTCACCAAGGCCGTGGGGATGGTCTTCCACCAATCATATGCATCCTTGCAGATGGCGACAGAGTACTCAAACTTCAGTTCATCTTGGCAATGTAGCTTCTTAAATACTCTGTCCATTCTTTCAAGCCATTGCTCTGCCTCTAAAGGGTCCACTGTACCCTTAAATTCTGTAGCCCCATACTTCAGTAATTTATCATATTGTCTGGCTGGAGGCAGTGGTTGTGCCACAGGTGGTTGGGGTGGAGTTTGAGCAGGCATACCCCCAGCCATTTGTTGAAACATCGCAGCCATCTGCTGTGCAAAAGTATGCGAGGAATCATGCATTTGTGGGGCTGGTGCTGCTGACCCACTAACATTTGGTAAAGCTGGGGCTTCCCATTGTGCCTCAGCTTCAACAGACTGCTCAACTGAGCGATCCCCTTCTTCCATAACAGTCTGGAGTAGGGTATCTCCTGAACAAGTAACACATAGAGATTTCTCTCCGTTAGTTCATATTCATGATATAATGCACTGTATGTAACAATTATGGACATTGAGCAGTTGTACTTAACAAAGAATTACTCAAATTAACAATTTAAAACGTACTTCAAAAACTTGCTCTGATACCACTAAAACATGTCACACCTTACCCCTCTGTAAGGCATAACATGATCCCGTAGAATACCTAATGAACTACCGAACTTCACCTACCGATAACTCATTAAGTACCCTACAAGGGATTTTAAAACAATTTTCTTATTTTTGATAAGTGGTGAGCATTTCTAATAAGTATTTAAAACATGTAATTAAGTTGAAAGCTAGTTGGAAATTTTAGCCCATTTTATTTTTCCTCAAATTTTATAAAAATTTTGACAGAGTTCCCTCTGTATTTTGAGAAAACAGTTCTTCAAATACCTGTAAAAAGCACTTCTAAAAATTTTCTCAACAACTGCTTCAATTTCAAACTCAATCTCAAACAATTTCTCAACACATTTATCAACTTTCAATTTCAAATCCAGTATCCAATGATCATCAAAATACTAACAATCCATTTCATTCAAATTAAATAAAATAGTTCCATTCATATTTCATTAGAAACAAAACAATTTGAATAGATCATTACAAAATTTACATTAAGAGAATTTCAAACTACAATAGATATTACAACTTTATACAAATTTTATACAACTGCTCAAAACCCATTTTTACATGTCCATACATTTATGTGCAATATATACATCAAAAGAAATATTTACAATTAGGGTATAAATTATACCCGAAGACTTTAGGCTGAATGATCCTCAATCTTTAGCAGCTCAGTCTGCTGCTCCTCTAGTCTCTGTATCTGCGACAGCAATAAAAGCTATCGCTGAGTACTAGGACTCAGTGGTGCACAACATACTAAAATAATCTTTATGCAAAAATAAAATCATATTTACTCAAAAATTTAACTAAACATGAGCATTAAACACAAAACATAAATTATGAGATTTTAATGCAAACCACGTTCATTTCAAAGTATCAAAACACATTTCATAAAACCCACAGTTAGATCATGCCATTCGAAACAAATAGAATCTCAATAGCCAGAGGCTAAAGAGAAATCACATCACAAGGCTAGCTAGCTCAAATATATGGATATCCATTCACATCCTCTTCTACTGGCACACCTCAACACTTCTCCAAAGAAGGAATCAAAATTCGAAACTAATTACCCCCACTAGTCGTGCTAGTAAGGTGTTCAAATATATGGTCATGACACTGTGGTTTCAAAACTTATCTTAACAATTTGCTAAACATTGTCATTTCAAATATACACAATAACTTTCACAGTTTAAATCAAAACATCATAAATAATGTCACAAATAAACTTTCAAACAATTCCAAATCACAAGTAAAATACATATTTCGTTCACTTTATCAATGAATTTTAAAGCATGGAGATGTTGTGCACAAACCTCAAGCGAGTCGTCCCTTAGCCTCGACTCGGTTCCTCGGGTTCCTTCCTGATATTCTTTTCAACTGAAACACACAATTTTACAATGTTTCAGTACTAGAACTTAACACAAATCTAAAATAAATTTAGCTTCACATTTACCTAGTTCTAACGTGTTAAATTCGACGTTCTCGAAATTTTTGTGTTTCGGGTTACTATTCACTACACTATTCAAGTCAAATTATTGACTTTCTAAGGCTTAATAGGTATGGGAACTCCAACTTCACCCACATACCACATTTTGGTTATTAAATTTGTTGGTTTTGGTCATTTTCTCAAAGCTTAAATCCTTTTGGCCAAATTGTCAAATTTTCAGTTTTGGTGCTCTAAGTTGCACTGTTCCATTGGCCCTTTTACTGTTGGAATTTAGCAAAACTTCCTTCATAGAAAATGTTCCTTATTGTCTTAAGTGTATTTTAATTTTTGGATCACCCCAATTGGAGTTTTGTAGCTCAAGTTATAGCCAAAATACAATTACTGTTCACGTGCACTATTCATGCTACAATTTAGGTTTTGGCAGATTTTTTTTCCAAATTCATTTAATAATTTGATCAAGTTAAGTCCATAATTTGGTCTAATTTCCTTCATACAAAATGTTCTACTATGTCTTAGGTTTCTATCGGTTCAAGAATCGCCTAAATCGGAGTTTTCTAGAGAGAGTTATAGCCATTGGAACCTTACTGTTCAAATGGAAATCTGCAGTTTTGCAGGTTCAGTAACTCAATTTTGCTCAATCATTTGATTAGGTTAATGGCATAATTTGGGTTGGTGTTCTTCATGAAAGTTTTAGATCTATATCCTATCTAATTACTGATAAAATTTCAGGTCATTTTGACCTTCCTAGCTCAAGTTATGACCAAATGAACAATTACTGTTCATTTGGTCGGTTTATCTGATGGCAGCTGCTCTCATTTCACTTTGATCAATTGGTTCACTAAGTTTTGGTCAGTTTTTGGCCATGGTTCCTTAATGAAAATTGTGCCATTTTACGTCTATTTTCATCCCCAATTGATGGCATATCAATTGGACTTGTAAAATTTCCGTTTTGGTCCTTCAAAGTTGGTTTGGTCATGCTGCATTTAACCTACGAATTTGACTTCCATTCTAACAATTCCCACACATCTCCTTTGGTCATTATTGACCATTTTTCAGTTCACAATTGGTCAAATATATCATTTATGCATTTCTCCAAAATTTGGTTCACAAACCCTAGCATTCAAACCCTAATTTCACTACTTTGTTGCCATTAACAAATTCAAAATTCCAAACTATCATCATTCAACTAATTAAGTCTTTTAAACTCATTTTAACTCATTTAATTCATGCAATTCATACTCCCTTCAACCAGGCCAAAATTTCAGCAATGGTCCTTCCCCATATTTGTTTCATTTAATCAAGTTCTAAGCTCACTTAAATACCTAAACATGCATTTGAAGTAGAAAATTGAAAGTTAGCACACTAACCTTTGCTTTGGATTCTAAATCTTCAATTTTCCTCTCCTTTTCTTCTTTCTTTCTTGTGCTTAAGTTGAGATTGCAAGGTCTAGTTAGGTATTTAAGGGAGTTATGTAGTTTGGGTGAAGGAATTTAAGCTGAGATGTAGGCTTAAATGAAGGATTTTCATGGAGGGTTTATGGGGGAAGGATGGGGCGGCAACCAAGGGAGAAGAAGACCTTTTTCTAAATTTTTTTTTCTTTTGTTTTCTTTATCTTTATCCCTTTTTGAAGACCAAAATTCCCAATTTAATAAAATAATTTAATTAATCTTTTATGACATCATTCATGATGTCATCACCTTTGACTTTTCTAACTTCTTTCTTTTTTTTTATTTATTTTTTTCTATTAGTTCTTTAATTTAATTCCCGATTCTGAAATTTTTTTTTCTCCGATTTTATTTGACAGTTAGGTCAGGAGTCAGCTCTCGGGGTTAATTGACCAAATTGCCCCTCGCTGGTTCATCCCGGTTTGCAATTAATTCTATATTTCTTCCGGCTCCCTGACCTAATTATTTGACTGGCTTAACGGCTCTTTTTCGTGATTTTCTATTTTCCACTGTGTTCATAAGGGTCCTAAGGACCGCGGCGTCACATTTTACAGTTCGAAATTTGAGTTTAAAATGACTTCGCAGTCATTCCCGAGGAGGTCACTCATCGCTGTGACTCTCGGTTCGTTTAACCTCTTATGTTCTGTTTTTCTTATTTATAGTTAACTAATTAAACATTACTAATTATTTGTGTTTATGGCTTCTCAAGTTGTCTTAAGTGTGGCTCTAATCTCCTAAATTGTCTGGACCGACACCGGTCACCGGAACAATGAAATATACCAGGCTATACCAATAGAGGTGTTACAATAAATATAATGTAAATCATAAACATAAAATTCAACTATCATCCTAATAATGGATCTTGAATAAATAAATTCTCACAGATTTAGAAAGCGTACCTGATACAGAGTTTAATTAAGTCATACTAATAATTGAGAGAGACCATTTAATTCAATAAATTGATTTCTCCCTCTTGACCATTTTTTATTCACATACAAAACTTTAACGATGGAAGACTTTCTTAAGATGACCCTAATATCTCTGACTTTATAAAAGAGAATGTGTGTCACCAAATGGGTAGAGTGAGGACCAGCTTATATATATTCAAGACTTAATTTGATACGTCCATCAAGTATAAATCAAAGTAATCATTGTATAATTAGGATTTGTATTAATTAAAGTAAATATCAATTAATATTGGGCTACATTAAAGGAATTGATTTTGGCCCATATGGTAATATTAATTACTGGACAAAATCTTATATTCTCCCACTTGACACAATAATTAAGTGATATAAACTTTAATAATATAAACATTAGGCGCTCATAGAATAAACAAATCATTTCTATAATGTACTTCATAATTACCTTCCTATAATAAATTACTAAGCGTAGGCTATGACGGTTGTATATTATTTAATCACATACTTCTTTCATGTGCCACTACACTAGCAACTTACTATAGTAGGTATATAATGGATATATGTATATCACATCATAGTCCACAATAATGTCTTGAAAAGACTTTTCCTGTTATCATTCACTCAAGATATTATGTGTACACAATTATGAGAAACATGAAATGCTTTAATGTATCAATGAGCTCAGAATGTTAAAGCAAATACATTATACATTAATACAATTAAGAACCATTATAAGAAAATATTATTTAAATGTCTTAGGTTGTGAATCCTTAATTGACGAATCTACTATCATAAGATCAATATTATTATGTTCAATAGACACTCTTCATTTATGAACTTTCTCCTTAACGACAAAATATTTTAATTTCATATGCTTGGTACCTTTGGCATATTTGTCATTTGTGGAGAAAATACTATTACGGAATTATTACAATGAATTCTCAGCGGGTTGCTAATGGTGTTGACTACCTCAAGTCCTGAGATAAAATTCTGCATCCATAATGCATGAATTATAACTTGAAAACATGCCATAAATTTTGCTTTCATAATGGATAAAACAATAACAGACTATTTTTGGCATTTTTCCATAATACTATTCCTTCAGCTAATAGGAACAAGTAGCCAAAATAGACTTTTATTGTTAACATATCCAGAAAAATCTAAAACTGAATATCCAACCACTTCTAAATGATTAGATATCCTATAAGTGAGAATAAAATCTTTAATTCATTGCATGTATCATAAAACTTTCTTTGCAGCTTTCTAGTGATTAATTCAAGGATAAAGAATTGTATAGGTTTAAGTATACATCAAATTGCCCACAACTGAAGCTGTAACACCCCTCACCCGTCTACAGTGTAGCCGAGCAAGGCATGTCACACTCGGTGTTGGCACACCCTATCTTATCTTTCTTTATTCCTTTAATAATTTGTTCTCGTTATATTTTAATATCAATTATTTTTCTAAGGAGAAACCAGCGGAGTTTCCCCTATTTTATTTCCAGTTGGCGTATTTTACTATTCACCTACTTGAAATTTTCAATAATATTTTACAATAAAAATCTCATCCATATTCATCATAATCATCTCATTATTTCGAATATAATCTACATATTTCTATTTTCATATTTATTTCCAAACATTTCAATTCAAATTCATTCATGCTCAATTCATATACAAAAAAAAAAAAATTCTCAATCTTCATTAATTTACATGATTTATAAACTAATTATATAAATTCATAATTTACAAAATATACAAGTTAATTATATTCCATAATTTATATTACAACATAATAACTAATTATAATACACATAATATATAATATGACTTTTGTGAGCCCTATCTACATGCATTACTGAGGAGGTGACAACCTTGGACACTTTGCAGATTCGGACTCCAAAATCCCAGTGTAATGTCTACTGGACTTTATCTTTAGTACCTGCGCGAAGGAAATAATCCATCGCACTAAGCATTACTGCTTAGTGGTGCAATAATATAACAAAAAAATAATATACAAATAAAGATAGAAATAAAATATAATTTGAGTAATCTAGAATTAATTTAATCTCGTACAAAATTTTTAATATTAACTATCTTTTATCCTTATTTGCTCATTTCTCATTGGAGGTGCTTAGTTCATAAATTTACAGTAATAATATACAATATAAAATAATTTAAAAATGTTAAATTTATACTTAAATTATTACGTAAGATACATCTGTAATGTTTATTTAAGTTATAATTCTTTTGCTAATCTTTTTATTACTTCCTCAATACTTCCTAGGTTGTCTTAGATCATTTCATAATAATTAAAATTTTTATGACTAATCTAGTTCATTTCAGGTCCTTCTAACAATAAATTCTTAGAGCTAATCTAATTTATTTTAGGTCTTCTTACTTATTTATTTAATTTCTAATATTTTTAATTTTTAATTGCTAATATTTTTAACTTATTTCAATAAATTTCACTGCCCAAGTAACTTATGACAGGCTGACTAAACTGGATAAGCGGATCACTAGGCACTAGACATCGTAGTGTCTCGGGCTGTCATACCATGGGACGTGAAATACGGAACGTCAACCACGTATGCAGTCAGTATGGCTAAAAAGCCGTGGTAACAAAAAATCAGATAGTCAGGCATATAAGCCATGAATGCGGGCATAAAGCCAGAAATACAAGCATAAAGCCTTACGCAGTACTGCTCAAACAATGCCCTATTGGCATGCTAATCTATCCAATTTGACATACGCATCTAGGCAATATATGGGCACAATAGTACCATTAAATGTTCCTAAGTTTTACTATTTCATTTTATTTTTCAATTATAATTTATAGTATTTAAATTTTATTCATAGTAAAAGCATAAATATCTAATCTCATTTTTACATAACTTTATACATTCATCCTAATTTATGTCACGACCCAACCTATGGGCCAGGCCGGCACTAAGACCTGGGCCAGCCTACTAAAGTTTCTTACAAAGACTTTAGCCGTGGGCTCCAGTTTCTTAGCTCGGCAGAGACCCCGGAAGGCTACTAAAGTCCACCAGGAGTTCGGATGCACTTGAGCTACCGAGACACGGTGGAACTTTAGGACGGCTTTGTAAAATTCATCCAAAGGAAAACGGAGTCCTGCCTTCAGCTGCTCTTCGTATACCATGATAACATCGCTTTCATCAAAGAAGTGATCGGCCAGAAGATCGCCATGGCATTTGATTAGCTCAAAAGAGTCAATCTGCAAATTATACTCTTGGTTTATAGATTGGAGATTGGTTTCTCTCAGGACCGAAGGCAACTCATCAACTGGTAGGTTTTCTCTTCTAAAAAACGCTCCTTGCCTTGGTCTGGTGGCCGGACCAGTAACCGAAACAATGGTTGTGTTGGGACATCCTCTTGGCCCAGTCGCATCGCCGTCTTCCGAGGTCCACAAAATATGGATGGAAGGCTAGCTTGCAGCTCTCTGACCCTCGGCATCGCTCATTTTAGGAAAAACAAAAGAAATTAACTAAGAAAAGAAATCAAAACCCTTACCGGAGTTTGATCGGTGCCTGAAAACTTGAGAAAATGCTGAGATTGCTAGAGAAGCTCTGAAAATGACATAAGGAGACAACTGACTCACCTCTCCCCTTTTTATACCCATCTGAGCATTAAATGCTCGTGAAGTCCCAAGCGACGATCGGTTAGTGGAACCGGCCTCTTCCTTGACACGTCGCAAGAAGGTTCCAGAAACATAATAAAATTGAATAAATGAGATCAGTTAGTCAGGGTCATCAGATTGAGCAAACTTCCAAACCACAGATTGGCTAATGGTGATTCATTTAGAGATTAGATCGGATACACATATCAGATATCAGAAAATAACTAATGCAATAATAAGACAAACATTTAAACAAAAAAAATTTATTTCATTTTCAAAAGATCGGATTACATCATTTGGGTGATCTCAAAAGATCATATTACATCATTAGCATGATCTCTAAAGATCGGATTACATCATTTGGGCGATCTCTAAAGATCATCACTACATCATACCTAGCTTAAAACTACTCTGAGGTTCAAAAAGCAGACCTATGTCAAAGCCTAGTCTTGTAGCTGAATCAAAAGATGTGTTTGATCAGAAAGCCAGCCACAAATGTTGGATAGATGTGCAGCTCAGATGGGGTGACTATGACTCTCATGATATTGAGCGGAGTCATCGCCGATGTCATCGATCATAACTGAGTTGCAGTCGGGATGCCTGATGTGGATGGGAGCCAAATGAACTTCAAGAGATTGAAATTAGCAGTCCTCTTGCTCGAGATCGGTCCACCGATTATACCGGTAGACCGATTCAAGATCGGCACGATCGTCACTTTAGATCTTGATCGGTAAACTAGGCCGGTTCCCTCACTGTCATCAGATAATGTCCTCATGGTTCTCCGATTGCCGGGGTCATAAATTTTCAAGTGAAGGGCGAAGAAAACAGTCGAAAATAGATCAAAAGTAGCCACCATAATCAGAATCATTACCAGAGAAACTAGAATTGGAGAAATGGAGCATTGAAAAACTGAAGGAGGAAAATTAGAGTGTGACGGGGATTTCCCGTAGGTGCAGATATATATAAGGCTTGGGCATTTATTGCATACAGAAACCGAAGCAGATGTATTGGTAACTGAAGAATTAATTACTTTGATTAATGCAAGTCAGATAAAGAGGAAAAATCTAGAATGGGAGAGATCGGGAAATGAGGGGGGACCCGATACGAGAGAGATCGAAAAAGGAGAGGCTTATAATAGGGAGATCGGAAGATACTAGAGATCAGAAAGCACTAAGAGATTAAATAACTTTCAATTAACTCTCTTTATCATCAGGGCCAAGTTAGTTAAAGCGTTATAGGTGTGATCAAATCCTCACCACACGCCTCATCTGCAGAAATGCCCACCTAGCTGACAGATGCCAAAACAGTTATGGCAGTCCTGTACATCTCAATCCCCACCGATAATCATAATCATAAGGTTGGACCCGGAGCCCTTGAATCAAAAAGCAGATGACAGGTTCGGCGCTTTTTATTGCCAGCCTTTGGATCCATCTTGTAAGGCAAGACCCTGAGCCGTTGGATTAAGAGAAGAAAGGACGGATATTCTGAACGGAATCCCAACCCTTCATTTTGATTCTCTTTAATTCTCCGACATCAGATTATGTCTTTTTGAATCTAAACCCTCTGTCTCCCCTACCGAGATCCTGACCCTTTATTATGGGCACCCATTCCCTATAAATACCTGCATGCAATACTGTAGAAGGGACGGGCAAAAAAGGAGAAGGTGGTGATTATAGTGGAAAGACTTTGAAATTTGATTCAGTCTTGCTACTTACCATTCTAAGCTTTCATAGTGTTAAGAAACATTAGAAACTAGTTTTCTTAAGTATTTTCACAAAAAGGGAGCTTTGAACCCTAAGATTTTCATTTTCAATGCCTGTTCATTACTCTATTCAGTTCCATCCTCATCGCTCTATTATCAACACATTACTCTCTAAGCTCATCTTGATTTCGATCTATTCCTATTACGTTGGGCAAGTTCGAGTTCTTCTGCCGTCAACTTTCACCTCTACAATATTTGTGGACACTAGAGTTAGCTCATCTGTCTCCTCAACTTCCCACAGGTAAGTGTCTGGACTGTCATTTTGTCGAATACTCATGCTTTATTTTCTTTGTTTTTATTTTTAAAATTTCTTTTATATTCAGTCGCCCTAAAATCTCAAAGTAGATTATCTAGGCTAATAGTTATTTCCTGGGTCTTCTTTTTCTATTCATTTGTAAACTCTATTTATCACCTTTTAGTTTTCATTTCCTTCGAGAATAGACGTTCAGGTCGTGGACGACTTGTAGATAATCTAATAGATATAGGTAGAAGTATCTTAACATGAGAGCTTCAGGCCTGAATGAATGAAAAGTGACAAAAGATAGGAGTAGCAAAAGGTCGAATAGATCAGAAATAAGAATAGGTCAAATAAACAAGTTATGAGATCGGGCCTCAGAACGAAACTAGGTGAAAATACGATAGATCAGGAATTAAGATGAGATTGGATCCCGGACTAGCGACAAAAAGAGATTGGATATCAAATAGTTCTAATAAAATGATTAGGCAGAAGATCAGCAAAGAGTTCGGTCTTTCGTCCACTATCTAGTTATAAGATCCCGTAGGCTAGGAAAAGCTTTACTCGGACTTCCTGTGTCTTCGGTACTCTATTCCCATAAAAGGAGGGGGTCCAGAAAGACCCTTTACCTGAATCCTTAGTCCCAAGTTCTTACAAAACTCCATTCTAATGAACATATTAAGTGTTCGGGGGAGAGTTCTTACCCGGACTCAGTTTAATTTTTAACGCAAACACATTAATAGGTCAGAGGAGAGTTCTTACCTGATTCTCAACCAAAATCTTAAAAATATGTGGAGATCGGAGGAGAGTTCTTATCCGAGATCCTTCACTTAAATTTTTAATAGAATACTTTAAGAGATCGGGGGAGAGTTCTTACCCGATTCTCAACCAAAATCTTAAAAATACATGGAAATTAGAGGAGAGTTCTTATCTGAGATCCTTCACTCAAACTTTAAATAGAATGCTTTAAGAGATCGGGGGAGAGTTCTTACCCGATTCGCAGCCAAAAATCTTAATAAAATATGTGGAGAACAGAGGAGAGTTCTTATCTGAAATTTCCCACTCAAACTCTTAACAAAATACATCAAGAGATTAGGAGAAATTTCTTACCGAATTCTCTTAACTAAAATCCAAATTAAAATATCACAACTTTAATATACAAAGTAGCCCATAAATAAAAATCCGCTACACGATGCCTACTTACTAACGGTCATCTCATGTACTCATGTTCTTGGGTAGCCCTGAATAGTGGAATATCAAATTTTCCTTTTATCCATACGAAGGATTAACATCATCACTCCAACCCTCCTAATTACCAATTTTAATTTATGAAGAGCACAATGTTAAATCTGTTTACCCTCATTGAAGGACGAGGTGGGGTGCCTAACACCTTCCCCACCCGTATACGGACCCCGAACCTAGAATTTCTGTTTTCGAAATGGTTTTCTTTCATTCCCCTCAAAATTAAATGGCGACTCCTCACTTTTCCCACTTTGGTGAGAACTCATCCAGGCGACCGCAAAAACCCTTGTGACACTAGACCTAGAACTGCTGTATCCTGAACTATGACCACTGCTGAATCCATACCCTGGTCTGAATCCTCGAGACTTGTGTCTAAAACCACCCTTCTTATTCCTACTTCTTCCTCTGTAATGACTTTGGTCGCCACTATCCATGGTACCTGTGTAGGGAACACCTGAAGAACCTTCTGCTCTACTCTTCTTTGCTCTTCCGCTGTCATCTCCTGTACAACTAATCTCAACCTTTCGGGCTCGATCAACTACCATATCAAAAGACTAATCTGACATCATGGCCAGGTTTGCATATCTCCTGTTTAGCCCCTTTAGGAACCTTTTCACCTTCATACTTTCTGTAGCCACTGCTGTAGGGGCATACTTGCTCAGTTTCAGAAATTCTGTAGTATATTCATCTACAGATATGCCATTCTCCCTTAAGGACTCAAAGGCCTATTGCTTTTGATTTCTGAAACTTTCTAGCACAAATCTTTTGATAAACAGCTCCACAAACTGGGTCTAAGATAATCCCTCAATACGAGGTAGTACGTAGTCTATCACCCACTGTCTTGGCACTGGCCCCAATACATGCTGTACACACTCTATAAGCCTCCTATCAGTCAACTGTAACTCCATTCCTGCCTGTTTGCAGGAATCCAAAAACCGATAAGCATCGTCTGAAACATCATAAGTACCAGGTACCAACTTCTTGAAATTTATTATTTATTTGTAAGGTTCCCCTCTTGGTGCGATGGACTGGGTGGACCATATACTGTGCCATCATATCGATGATTCTCTGCAATCCAGCTAAGGTAGCTGTCATTGGGTTCATGGGACCCTGAGCCATAAAAGACTGATCCTGAACTGGTGGCAGCTGCTCTTCTACTTGAGCAGCTCTAGGCCTCCTACCCCTCCTCCTCAGGGCAGGCACCTCATCCTGTGCCGACACCTCGTCAGGCACATCTGGTTCTGGTGTAGTGGCAGCTCTCCTGCTTCTACGCATTTTCCTGAAATTCAGTAGCATTAGCCCACAAAATTTCAAAATGGCATGTTACACAACTCTATAGACTCATATTTACACACAATTATATAAAGTAGAAACTAAAAGCAAAGATGACAATGCAAGACGCATGTGGACCCTATTTTCCGCATGTGACTCCTATTAGACTCTTCCTAACACTTTAGACAAATATTCCCTATGAATCTAGAGCCTAAGCTCTGATATCATATTTGTCACGACCCAACCTATGGGCCAGACCGGCACTAGGACCTGGGCCAACCTAAAGCCCCCAAGGCTCGTAGTAAGCCTAACTATTCCTCAACCCAACTCTAAGGCCCATTTGGGCCCAATTTTAAGAATTAAACAGGACAGAGTCTGGCCATAAAATGGACCATACAACGGGGAGTTTTTTACTTATCTGACCTGTAAACATAATATATAATCATCTGGGGGGAGCTCAGCTCACCCTCCATATAATCATGATGCCAAAAAAATAAATGGGAGCTCGGCTCCCTCATCCAGTTCAACATACATGCATTTAATAAGTTTACAGGTCCAACATGGCAATTATATTACAGACCCAAATCAAATAAATATTTCTAACACATGTGAAATTATAGGATTTAACAGAATTATACAAACATTACAGATATTTATAGACAACCTGTGAGGGAGAGAGACAGGTTAGACTCAACAAGAAATCTCTTGTATCTTGGAAAAATAAGGTGAACAAGAGTGAGCATGTCTACCAGGTCCCAGCTATCTCTCAAGTCGTGTCTACCCCGAAGGACCGGATCCCAGCGAGTATCCCTCAAGCCGTGTCTACCCGTCCTGTCCATATCCAACACCATACCACACGCATGCCAACGCACGCACATTGCTCCAAATTACCACAAGCGACACCCATGGCAATTCATTAATTAAGAATGCAATATAAAATGTGCCTAGTGTTTAACTACATAGATATATACATATAAGTGATGCATGAGCATGCCTGAACATATAATAATATTGAAATTATAATTAAAATTAATATTTTATTCACAGAGTTAACCGCAGTCACTGTGGCGGCTGGGCAGAGGAGGAAGGCTATCTCGGCTCACCTGACAATTTTATTATAATTATTTAATACATTTTACTCAATACAAACTGAGAAAAAAATCAAAGATATCCTAAGTCGTGCCGAAAATTTGGTAGAGTCTCCCTTATACCTAGGACCTACCCAACCTGCAAAAGGGCTTAAAACGTACTTCTATATCTACAAATCATACACCCATAACTCAATCACATCACACAGCCCCTCCTGAGCTCATCCAAATAGTCATCGATTACAATAAGTAAAATTACAGTTTAGTCCTTATAATTGACCCTTTTGCAAAAACTACCCATATAAGCTATAAAAATTCTAAAACTTTGCCCCGTAGTCCTTAGCAATATTATTAAACTAATGCAAAAGGAATTATAACTTTCTAAGCTACCACAAATATTTTATGAATTTTTAATCCAATTCAAGCACTAGACAATTAAGAAAAAGTAAGGTTCAGGTTTATCTATGCCGATTCTGACCCTAGGGACGCGCTCGAGATGTCTGACAATGGTGGGGTGGCCAAAATCTAAACCCAATTCCAAGACTTTTTTGGTACCCTGTCTGTTTGGCCGAAAATTTACAAACCTGGGCAACCGTTGAATTTCCGTGAATTGAAGGTATCTACACGAAGCTCATAACACGAGGGTTATTACATAATTTTTATAGAATTTTCTAAACTCATTTAGTGCTCGAAAAAATACTACGAAGTTTTGTGGGACCCACCGAAAATCGGTGTCAGAAAATTTAGAAATTTATATTGCCGCCAAGCTCTCGACGAGTGGAGCGCTCCGGTACTATCAGTTTTCTCGTGGGGTTCACAGTTTGTGAGAAATCTAGCCCAAAAATCAAAATGGGCTAAAATTTTTCGGACAAAAAATGGGCAAACTGCTCCATGGATTTTAGTGTTCTTGGTGTTTATGGAAAGCTCTCGAGGTGTAGATGTGTTTTGGCACAAGACTCGGCCCAAACGGTGGCCGGATTGGCCAGATTATGGCCTGGAAGGCGAAGCGACGTGCGAGCGCAGGGGTGGACTTCCCCTGGAGCGTCGGTCGGCGGCGGGAGGTTCTGGGTAGGCGCGTCGGTGAGGTGGGGAGGCTGGAGTGGCAGTGGTGGGACGAGGGGAGGTGAGAGGAGAGAGAAAACTGGAGAGAGAGAGGAGACGTCGGGCGCGCGGGAGAGGAGGAAGAAGAAAAAGAAAAGGCTGGTTCGATTCGACCGGTTAGGTTCGATTCGGCCGGTCCAATTCAAGATATAAAATTTTGAATTTTTACTCTGCCTTGGGACCGAAAACGAGGCCCAAAAATTTTGAAAAAATTCTAGAAAACTCAGAAAAATTCGTAGAGTCTAAATATATTTTTAGTTTTGCTACGTAGTCTTTAAATTAATTTTTTAAAAGTCATCAAAGTTTTATATTTTCAGAAAATCGAACCTAATTTCTAAAATCCAAAAAATTTCAATTAATTTTCTAAAATTTAAATAAAATAAAATATTAATATTTACCCACAAAATAATAAATTTAAAAATTAAGGGTGTTACAATTTATACATTCATTATATTATCCATATTGATCACAATTCATAACAATTATTCTCATGTATAATTGTACTGAAAGCAGTTTTTCTTTCTCCAATAAAGAGAACTAATGTCTCATGCTTACATTTATTTGATTCAGTTATTCATTATACCATTTATATAAATAATCATTCAGATTCCAAATAATCCATGAACATTTCATGGATTTCAGAATAACTTAAATTTCTCTTTTTAATCATTTATTTTGAAGTAGTGTAACTCTAATTTTAAAGAAATAAGTAATGACTATCTAGGGTGCTGAACCCTGTAAGTCTATTCATTTCCAGATTTTCTATTTTTATTGGTCATATAATTCCAAGCACTCAGGCTTAGAATTGGTTCCAGGTTCCTGAAATAAAATCCTAAGTCTTCACCTTACTTATTTTTATTAATTTGAATTATGTCAATTAAAGTTTTAGGGTTCCAGTTATGGTCAAATAATAATAACTGGCTCATTGTTTTCTTCTAAATCCAGAACCATGCAGATTTTAGAATCCCAATCTTGTCCAAATGGTTAAACATATTACAATCATAATTTTTGCCTAAGGTCCTTTATATTGGTTGTTCCCTTATGTCCTAGAGTCACTCAAATTAAAGAATTTTTAATTTACTAATTACACTATATATATTAGTACTTATAATGGCTTATTTAATTTCTTTTACTATTCCTTATATTTTGGGGGTTACTATTCACACATTGCTATTCACTCAATTTGTTGACTTTTTCATACATAATATGTATACAAATTTTATATACATAATTATACCACATTTTGAGTTCTAAATTTATTGGCATTGATTGCCAATTGCACTTCAAAGCCTACTAGAAGTATTTTCAAAAATTCAGTTTTTGTGTCCTATGTTTATTGTTCCATTGGTCTAAGTTACAGTGAGAATTTGGCAAACTTTCTTTATCAAAATTGTTCCTTTATGTGTCTTCTTTAATTTCCTTTTTGAATCACTCTATTTAGAGTTTTGTTTACCATAACTGGCCAAATTGGTCATTGTCCAGAAATTCTGGGCAATTCATGGTTCTAGCAGTTTTGGTGTTCTAATTTTAGCTAACAATTTGAATTAGTTATGGTCATAATTTGGGTTTCTATTCTTCATAAAAATTGTTCTAAATTGTTGTAGCTTTCCATAGCCATAAAAATCAGGTCATTCGGACATTTCTACACAATGTTATGGCCAAATGAACTTGGTCAATTTTTCCAGGTCCAGAATTGGTTACCTAGAATTGGCTAATTTTTAGGTCATCCTAAGTTATTTTTCTGGGCAGAGTTTCTTCATCAAAGTTGTGCCATTATGTGTCTAGTTTAACCTCCAATTGGCCTTGTACCAATTGAATTTATACAAATCAACTTATTATAGCCTAACCACACTGGACTCAAGTCTAGTAATTTTGGCATTCTAGGGGCAGTATACTAACTTAATTTCTAATGCCATAATTCACTTCAATTTAAGGTCCATTCACCATAAATGGTCACTAATTGATCATTAAAACTCTAATTAAACATCTAAGCATCAAATCCCCAAATTTGTCACAAACGCTAATTAGTCATAATTTCCATCTCATGCAAACTCATCAAATTTCAACTTTACTTCATATATATACATCAATTGACTTTAATACACAAATTTAATTTCATCCCAACCATCAAAACCGTGAAAATCTCATACCATCAAGGCTGACCAAAATTTCCATGCTTACATACACACCTCAATTCCATAAGTATTCATGTAATCTCTTCATAATTCAACTGAATTTTAACTCACAAAGAAGGAAGTAAACTAGTTTATGCACTAACCTTAGTGGGCAGAATTTTCCCAAGCTTTAAACTTCACTTTCCTTCTCTTTCTTGGCTGCCAAACACTTCTCTAAGATGTGGGTTCAAGTTTTAGTGAAGATAACTAGAAATTTTGAGGTGAGATAAGGGAGAAAATGAAGCTTAAAAGTTCATCAATGGTGGAAGTCTCAAGAAGGGATTCGGCCAGCTGAAGAAAGAAGAAGAAAAGTCTAAATTTTTCTTAAATTTTATCCCTTTTTAAGTGTTTATGAGTGCTTGTTTCATTTTGATTGGTTGGGTCTTTTTAATTGCATCATTATGATGTCATGCTTATGTAATAAATCTATTTAAATTTCATTTTGTTTTCTTCTTTTCTCTACTCATTTTTAATTAATTTTTCATCAATATTAATTCGTATTTTATATCATATAATTCACTTACATAAATGTATAAGTTGGTCAAAAATTGTCTCTGAAGGAAAAATGACCAAAATGCCCTCCGTTTGGCTTAAGGAGCTAAAACTGTCTGTACCAATCTTAAAAATTCTCCTAACCTTTTCTTAGCATTATAATGCTATCTAGGGTGCCGTAACTCTTCTCTGGCATCGCAGAAATTATTTCATGGGATTTCCCTCAAGTTTAGAGCTACTAGCTGTGAAGACAGTAACTTCCTGTTTGGTCACCCATCGCTAGGGCACCGGCTCATTTAATTTTGTTTTATTTCATTTCTAAATTTTTTCTAATTTTTTCTTATCATTATTTCAATTATTTATGATTTCTCACTCTAGTCTAAATATAGTTCCAGACTCTCTGGCTCTCCGGACAGACCTTGGTCACCAGAACAGTAGAACGTACGAAACTACCTAAAGTGAGGGCGTTACAGAAGCAGAAGGAATTGATTCCAATTCTGCACACTCCATATGATTCTTTGGACTTTGATTGAGACTAAATTTGTTCTCTTTCTGTATGGGAACAATTCTTACTGAACATTTATGCATATTAAATAACTTTAGAATTCTATCAATATAGGCTTTCTGAGATAATCTTAACAATCATTGTGATCTATTACAAAATATTTCTATTCCAATCACAATGGATGCCTCTTTCATATCTTTCATTTCAAAATTCATTGAGAGAAAATCTTTAATATCATGTAATATGCCCAAATCATTTGTAGCAAGCAAGATATCATCAACATATAGAATTAAGAAAATAAACTTACTCCCACTAATCTTTTGATATATATAATCAATCAACGACGTTTTCCTTAAAATCAAAAGACTTTATGGTATCATTGAACTTAATATACCATTGATGAGAAGCTTGCTTAAGTTCGTATATTGATTTCTTAAGTTTACACACCATATGGCCTTTTCCTTCAACTGAGAAACCTTCAAGTTAGTCCATATAAACTTCATCTTCAAGTTCTTCATTTAGAAAGGTTATTTTCACATTCATTTGGTGCAACTCTAAGTCATAATGAGCCACCAATGCCATGATAATTCTTAATGAGTCTTTCTTTGAGATTGGTGAAAATGTTTCTTTATAGTCAACACCATCCTTCTAAGTATAACCCTTGGCAACAAGTCTTGCTTTATATCATTCAATTTTGCCATTTGAGTGGCACTTGGTCTTAAAGACCCACTTACACTCAACTCATTTAGATCCTTTAGGCAATTTGACTAGATCCCATACTTTATTTTGTTCCATAAATTTTAACTCATCTTTCATGGTATCTAACCACTTATCAGACTCATTACTTTCTATAGCTTGTGAAAAGGAAACTGGATCTTTATTAATTTCTTTGTCAAAATCTGACTCTTGCAAGTAAACCACGTAATCATTAGCAATTGCTGATCTCCTTTCTCTTTGAGACCTTCTTAATGGCATTTCTTGTGGTTCACCTTCATTAGCTCTTTGTGGGTTAGCTTCTTCAGGATGTGTTTCATCATTATGTTGTGTAGCATTATTGGGTCCTTCAATAACTGCTGGAACAACATATGGAGTAGGAGTGGATATTGGAACATTAATAGGCACATGAAAATCAACTTTATTTTCTTGTATATCCACATCTCGTTGAAGGAGCGGAAGCATGAAAAACACAAGTTTAGATCATTGAAATTCAAAATTTTTTATATAGGGTCACATGCATCATGCAAGATTCATTTTTATCTATTTGATTTCAATGATAAACAGCATATTAAAACTCTTTTAATATATTTTTGGATCCACATTTACCATTTAAGATTTTAGAATTAACAGATTAATTCATTAGAACCCTAGATTAGATCAAGAACAAGTGCATTAACCTTTTTGATGCACTGCAGTGTGTTTGGCACTTTTGGGATGCGCCTTAGGACACCAGGTGTTGTCCCTCTAGCTTGTCCACACCAAGATCACTATGGCAGCCCTTGAACAGCTTCTAAAGCTTTTTCTATGAATTAAAAAATCAAAATTTGCCTTTTGAGAGATTACATATGTAAACAGGACACTAGAAAAGATTTCTAGTATTTTTAATTTAAGAGATTATTGTCTAATCTCTTTGAAATGATGAGAGATGAAGAAAAAGAGAGGATGAGGCACTCAAAGGTGGCAGCACCAAAGAAGAATAGCAGCTTATGATTTTTGTTCTTTCATTCTTACACTTATATAGCTAGGTCACCACTTAAAACCCTTGCCACATGTCACCCTCTAATTGGTTCTAGATTTAATTGACCCAATCATATTGTACCAAGTGTCAAATCTATATTTAATCTTGACTTTGATCATCTTACATGATTAAAAGAAATTTGGCAAGCTTATGTGTAGTGCCATGCGTCACCGTCTCATGGTGCCACATGTCACCCTGTGAAATGACCAAAATACCCTTGTGTCTTAATTTTGAGTTCTCAACCCAAAATAATTATTTCTCTTCTTCTAATCAATTTATATCAAATATAAATTAATTAATTAATCATTATTAATTAATTTCTCATTAATTAAATTCATATTTAAACACTTTAAATATAAATTTAACTTATACTATACATCCAATAACCTAGATTTGGTTTCAAGCCATGCTAGGGACTTTGCAATCTAATTGCAAACCAAACCTATTTAATTAATCAATTAAACTCTTTAATTAGTTAATTAAATCATATTTAATTTGATGATTGCTTGTGTATGTGTGTGACTTACTAGGCTCATCACTAATTGGTAATGAGACATGATATCAACTCTTAATATCATCAGAACTCTTTCTTACCATAAATGATTTCTCTAAATCATTTTATGTGGCTCATAGACTATGGTTAACACCTAGCATAGCATGCCATAGCCACCCAATCAGTAATAAGGTTTACCTTAAATGAACCTATAATCATATGTTACCATGCACTAGAATCTCTCTGTTACAAAATCCCAATTCGAGCTGGAGTCATAGTTTATGTCAAACCCCCATTTGTTATGAATATTATGTTCTCTTTTAATTCCAGTTCTTGAGTAAAAAGATTTTCTCATCAGAAGCTCTTTTCTGATTAAATCTATCTGTCTTGGCCAGAAACTTAAAACATCAAGAACAATTAAATGAACATAGGATTTTATCCCTATTTACTCAGAGGAACAGATTCCATCTTGATCAACACCTACCTTCATATATAACTAGTAGGAGCCAACACATGCCCATATACCCATACACAGTACAAATATGAAAGTAGTATCAAACTCAAACCACCTATATACAAGATAACTGTGCTATCTCAGGTCTAAAGATTATATGCACTGATATGATTTATGACAATACATTGACAAGAGTAAACTCCATGTGCTTGTCATGAGTGTCACTGGTTCGGGCTACTTATAATGTATAAGTGCCTATCATGTTTGTTATATGGCATGAGACTCACCATTCTATCTTATTTACATCTCATACAAATAACTTGGGAACAAACATTATTACAATCTTTCCGTATAAGTCATGTCCTTATTGTGAAGTATCCTCGATTGTGAACCTATTTATGATACTTTGTGCTAGAAATACTGTCACTCATATTCTTAACAACTTAAGAATATAATTTCTAACAAAATATCAATGGACATTTTCTATTACACATAAATATATTATATAAACGGAAAGTGAAAATGCCTTTTATTAATAAAAACATGCACAAGATACATACTAAATGATATGCTCTAGGGCATACTACTAACACTTGTCTCTCAACACTCCCACTAACTTCACCATTCTCAAGGAATCTTGTATTACCAATTTTCACAATTCTTGGACTATGGTTTGGAACATAAAATCTATATCCTTTAGATTTCTCTGGATAACCAATAAAGTATCCACTTATCATTCGAGAATTAAATTTTTTTTCATGTGGATTATAAATTTTTGCTTCTGCTTGGCAACCCCAAACATGCAGGTGCCTTAAACTAGGTTTTCTTCTAATCCATAATTCATAAGGTGTTTTTGAGAGTGTCTTACTAGGAACCCTATTTAATAAGTATACATCAGTTTTAAGTGCATATATCCATAAAGATATAGGTAAAGAAGAGTTACTCATCAAACTCCTAACCATATCCATTAAAGTTTGATTTCGCCTTTCTACCACCTCATTTTATTGAGGAGTACTTGGCATAGAATATTGTGTACATATGTCATAACTTTCTAAGAACTTTACAAATGGACCAGGACATTGTCCCATTTCAGTGTGTTTCCCATAGTATTCACCACCTCTATTTGACCTTACTATTTTTACTTTTCTATTTAATTGCCTCTCAACCTCATTTATGTACACTTCAAGTGCATTTATTGATTGAGATTTTTCATTAAGCAAATAAATATGTTCATAACTCATCAATAAAGTTAATAAAGTACTTTTCTCCACCAAAAGATTGAGTATCAAAAGGCCCACATATAGCAGTGTGTATAATTTCAAGAAGCTGACTGCTTCTTGTGGCTCATTTGTTATTGTGTTTGGTTTGCTTTTCCTTTATGCAATCCACACACACATCAAGATCAGTAAAATCTAGACTCTGTAGAATCTCATTCTTTACCAACCTCTCTAATCTTTCTTTGGATATGTGACCCAAACGCTTAATCTTCATTCAGTCTACTACGCTTAATCCCAATATTGCTATAAGCGACAAGTAAGAATTCAGTAAAATTATTATCAAGTTTTAGCCTATATAAACCATCAATAAAAATTCCAACTAATAACAAAATTATTATTATTATTAAATAAACTGAAACATCCATGTCCAAACATAACATTAAACCCATATTTATCAAGTTTTGAAATAGAAATAACATTCCTAGAAATTAAAAGCATATAGAAGGTTTTTAATAGGTCTAGTTGATAGCCATTATCTTAGACCAAACGGTAAATCTGCATACCTTCAATTGGAGCTTTCATAAGGTTCCCCATAAATAGGAAGTCTTAGTTGGGTTTTTGGTTTGGACTGTAAGGAATCCTTTCATCATATGGGAGACATAAATAGTAGCACCAAAATCAAGCCACCAAATATTATTAGGAACTTCAAATAAGTTTGATTTGAAACATACATAAGCATAAAGATTACTTTTCTTTTCAAATCAAGCTTTTTTTTTCAGGTAATCTTTCTGATAGTGTCCTCCTCTCGTACAGAAGCGACACTCATCTACCATTTGTTCATTTTACTCGGCCTGAGTAACATTTGAAGATTCTCTTTTTTTTCTTCTTAAACTAGTAGGCTTTAACTTTAAGTCCTTTATTAGCTTCTTGACCCATAATGTCGACAGAATGAGTTCCTTGATTTTTCAATCTTATTTCCTCCTAAATTGGCTTATTGACCAATTCATTACCATTCTACTTATCCTCAATAGTGTTATAGTTAATTTGAAATGGCCCTTATTCAAGAGGTAATAAGTTCATAATGAACTATACCATGAAGGAATCATCAACCGTCATCATTAAAGTTTCTAGTTTTACTAAAATATCACTCATTTCAATAATGTGCTCTTGCATACTCTTTGATTTATCATACTTCATGGTCGTGAGTTATGCCATTAGAGTACCAGTGAGTGACTTAGCTTCAGAATAAAACATATCTTTTATAAGTTTAAGGTATTCTTTTGCATTTTCAGTTTGTGAAATTGTATCTTAATGTTATTGATAATTGTCATTCACAAAAACATAAGGCTCAATTTGTTTACCATTTTTATTGCTTATTAACTTTTCTTCCTCACTGCTTGTATCCATAATAGTAGCGAGTTAGCCTTCTAATAATGTGAAGTCAAGGTCCAAGACACCTAAATGGTACTTGACTTGCTCACATCATTCAAAGAAGTTAAACCCATTAAAACAATAACAGATTAAGCTTGCGAATGAAGAGAAAAAGCTACAATATTATATTTATATACTCAAAATAGATTCAAATAACTTTAATAATTAGAGTATACTATAGTTCTCCTTTGGGTAAATACTACAATATACTATCTTAAATTAAATGCCTTTAAACTTGATTGGATAATAATTAATTTACATCAAATATACATGTTGTCTTTGAACATCCAATATATATTTGATAAAATATTATTGTCCTCATAATTCTCACTATCACAAAATAATTGATTTATCTTTGGGTAAAACGCTTAAGTTTTGATGACTAGTGGGTATTAATTAATCCATTTTTCATCATAGGTATCTATTAGTATAGATAAATGATAATTTTTATATACATGTAAACATCATTCATAGTTTGGCCATTTTGGTGACTAACAAACTATTTTTTTATTATTATTTTAATTTGGCTACTTTGATGACTAACAAACTAAAACAAATATCATGAGGCATGCATATAAATTATATATCTTAATAAACCTAATATTTATTCATTCATTAGGTTTAATTACAAATCTTAAGTAGATTTGGTAGAAAATATAATTTTTATTTTTTTTCGCTTTACTTGCTTTCGGGAGATCATGTTCCCAAAAGAATTATTCTTTCCAACACGTTTTCTTCATCATGTTGAACTTTCGTGGCCTAATTAAATTTGGGCCAAAACTTTAATTTAGTAATTAATTAATTAATTAGTTTTAAGCATCTTCCATCACAAACATATTTTCACATAGTTTGAAATTCATGGCCAAAACCATTAAGCCACTTTGATGCATAATTTTTTTTGTTTCTTTTAATTTCTTTCTTTTGAGAAAATATGATCTCAAACTTAAATCTCTTTATAACACAATTTTTTATCGTGTTAATAATTCTCGTACCGAAAACTTAGTTGGATCAAATTTTAATAATATTATTATAATTATTTTAATCATTAACATTAATCATAAAACTTTCACGATCTATACTTTAATTCTACCCGTATCTAATAACAAGTAAGATCTTCAATATTATGTTCATCATCATAAATTTAATGAAGAAATTTAATTATTCAAAACATAGGGCCCTGATACCACATGTAAAATAATTATTAATAGATCATAACAATCATAAACATAATGTAAATCATAAACATAAGATTCAACCATCACCCTAATAATGGATCTCGAACAAATAAATTCTTACAGATTTAGAAAACGTACCTGATACAGAGTTTAATTGAGCTATGCTAATAATTAAGAGAGACAATTAATTCAATAAACTGATTTCTCCCTTTTAACTCTTTTTGATTCACACACAAAACTTTAGCAATGAAGACTTTCTTGAGATGACCCTGATATCTCTGACTTTATGAAAGAGAATGTGTGTCATCTTATGAGCAGAGATAGAACCAGCTTATATATATATATATATCCAAAACTTAATCCGATACGTCTATTAAGTATAAATCAAAATAATATTTGTATAATTAGGATTTGGATTAATTAAAGTAAATATCAATTAATATTGGGCCACATTAAAATAATTGATTTTGACCCATATGGTAATATTAATTACCAGACAAAATCTTATAGCAATAATATTAAAGGTTTTCATTTAGATATCTAATTTTGTTTTTTTATAGCCAACGCTAAGAATTCACTTTAAACTCTGTCTGTTTGCAGCGGCTGCTGGCTGTGCAGTTCTCCAAAACTCAAAACCATTAAGAAGAGAGAAGCCAATCATATAGTGTTGAAAATTTCATAAGCAGCAGGTCTTGAATATATATATATATATATATATATATGAAGGGCTCAACACCTTGTGGAAAGAAGCACCATCTTTTGATTGGAGCCATGTATAGTATTAGATAAAAAATTTTATTTTACTTGATTTAAATTTTGAGATTTTACTAAAGAAGATTAAAAATACCTTTACACAAGAAACATCAACCTAATTGTTGGGCATAGAGCAAATTTTAAAATACACCAAAAATATGTGTATAAATGAGAAATTTATTTTTTTAAAAAAATTTTTATATTTATGTGAATATAAAGGGATATTAAAGCTAGGGTGTACTGAATAATTTTGTTGTTTGTAGGTGGGCCTCATGTGCTTGAAGAGAATTGCGTTCAGCAGCTGTCTGATGTGCATCGGCTAATTATTAGATACACTCGGAGCACTAAAAAATAGTACTCATTCTCTCACATAAAGTGGGCTCTCCTTATAATATAAAAAGTAAATCCCACATAATTATGAGAGATAGTGCATATACACTGAGTGCACCTAATAATTTCTCAACGTACATCTAGTTTTTGCTTGTCCATATGTATTAATTGAAAGCATGTCAAAAACTCACTTGTTGCTTAGGTCTTTTTCATTTTATAAATAAATGGGATAATATGATTTTGGATTTTGCAAGGAAAAGTCCAAAAATAAAAATTAATTTAATCCCATTTGAACAAAATCAAATATCACAGATCAGAAGCTCGTGCTTTCCAAAACAGCTGGCCTTTTTAGCACCGTGCAACAAAAAAATAAATATTAGTAATTAAATTCTACCTAAAAAATAATTTGATAATTAAATTTTAAAAAGAGGAAGAAGAAAATAATGCAATACCACCCAGAATGATAACAATGACAAGCTCACATGAGCCCAATCAGATAATACATGAGGTCCCCACGTATAAACTTGAAACGCCTCCCTCCCATTTCTCTCTTTCTCAACAAATTAAAAAGAGAGAAGAAAAAAAGATAGAATTTATTCAGGAAGAAGAAGAGGGCATTCCCTAAGTCCTGAATTATTGAGAAGCTTCGAGCGAAGGAGGCTCCTTCTTCCTCCTCTTCTTTTCTTTCCTTCGGTTTCTCTCCCTCAATACACTTCATTCACTTCTGCATCACCTATTAATTCACCCTTCATACATACTAATATATATATTTGAGGTCAACAGCAAGAAGAACTTGCACTCTTTGAAACGTCTGTGCTGGGCTTCTTTGTCTTGTCTACTCTTACGTACTTCTGTGTTGGAGTCTTCTCGATCAAAGAAGATATCTGCTTCTTCTTGGTCTCTCAGTTTTGCCTAATTATCTCTAACCCTAGAAAACTCAACACTTTATTTCTTCTGTTTTTTCTTTTTTAATCTAAGCCCTTTCCCACTTCTTTCCTTCCATGGAATTATTTCTCCTTTGATTTTCCTTTTTCTTCTACCGCTCTATGCTCATCCCATATAGATCCACCCGACAAAACATGGAATTTGGATCCAGTTTTAGCGAAGATAGCCAAATGAGTAAAGATAAGCTCCCTTTCTTCTGCTCATCTTCCTCCTATTCATCACCTTCTTCCTCTCAGCACAAGGGCCACCTGCTCCCTTCATCCCAAATCCATGACAAACACAACGCTCAAATGGGTTCTTGGTTAGGCAGCAAGTATGACGAACAAGAAGACACCTCCAGGTTTAATGACAGCAGAGCTGCATCCAAACTTGAGCTTATGGATGTCAACGATGAGCAACAAGGCAGGCCACAAGAATCCACTGCTGTTGCTGTCATAGGGAAGGAACATATGTTTGATAAGGTAGTCACACCAAGCGATGTTGGCAAGCTAAATCGACTTGTGATCCCAAAGCAGCACGCAGAAAAGTACTTCCCGCTAGATTCATCAACCAACGAGAAGGGCCTTCTTTTGAATTTCGAGGATAGGACTGGGAAAGCATGGAGATTCCGTTACTCCTACTGGAATAGCAGCCAGAGCTATGTGATGACCAAGGGTTGGAGCCGTTTTGTAAAGGAGAAGAAGCTCGATGCTGGTGATGTTGTGTCGTTTCAGCGAGGGGTGGGTGAGACGGGCAAGGATCATTTCTACATTGATTGGAGGTGCCGCTCTGATGCACAGGACCTAACCTCTCACAACCACCATCACCGTCACCGGCAGCACCACCACTCCTCATCCACCCCTTGGAGTCCCCTACTAATGCGGCCGCCAGCAGTGCCGATGATGCCTAGGGACCACATCCACTTGTTGAATCCCAATAGGAATGCTTATTACAATTGTGTTGGTGGTGGATCTTCTTATGGCTATGGTTATAATAGCAGCAATTACAGCAATGTGGGCGCAAAGCCTTATCCTTCTTCGGGGACAATACTTTACATGGGGTCGGCAGCCCCACAACAGGTTGGAATGGGGATGGTGCAATGGCAGCAACCAGGAGGGGGTGGGATTGTGGAGCCAATGGTGTATGAGTCGGTGCCGGTGGTCCAAGGGAAAGCGGCTGCAAAGAGACTGAGACTGTTTGGGGTAAACATGGAGTGCCCCATGACGGATTCTGAAGAATGCGACAAATTGTCCTCAGCCACAGCAATATCTCGTCCTCATCATGCTACCATGGCATTTCAGGCTCCTCAAATTTCCTCACCTTCCCACCATTCCCTACAATTAACGCTCTTCAATGGCAAGCCGCTTCCACCCAATTTGTCCTGAAAGGGAAGTCATCCATGTCCCAAGATTTGGATATCTGATTTGTTTTTGCGTCCCAACACGTATTATCAACAAAGAAAACAGCAAATTGATTAATTAATCCCCTTTCTTGCTTTTATCCTTCTTCTTTTTCAAAATTGTTTCTTAATTTGATGCTCACCCGAGAATTAAAAAAAATAGAAATGCTGCTTCATCAAAGTCATTACTTGCTCAATAATGAGGGAACATAGAGGGTCGTACGTTGTGGTATGTGAATTCATGCGATTGCTCACACTGGTACACAACACAGCAATTTGCTGAAGGTTTAGACTCTGTAGTTTTCAATCGGCGAAAAGACCTTCCCTGTTGAGAGCTCATGCCAAATCTTTTTTCTTTTCTTTTCCTTTCCTTCTCAACTCCTGTATAAATATTTATGAATAATACATAATTGTATAAATAGATGGAGATTTCATGTCGTCTTTTCTTTTTGTAGGGCCTGGTTTTTCCCCACATATAAACATGTATATGAATTACATGCATGGTTTCTCTCAGTGATTTTTAATTTTCCGACAGCTTTTGTTCTCTGTCCACTGTTTTTGAAGTAACTGACAGCCTTTTTTGACTCTTTAGTTACTGAGCACAGGGCTTGGCAATTCCTCATGTAATTTTCAAGTTTTTCTTTTTCTCTATTCTGTTTTTACTTTGGTAGGTTGTTGTTCTTGTCGCTACTTCATTGGGCACGCTTGCATTTTTTGCAGAGATAGTTCACAAAACTTTTAAAGGTAGCCTTTTCCTATTTTCTTTGTTACTTACTTCTATTCTTACCTCCCTGTTTACTATTCCCCGTCTTCCCCCTCTGAATCTGATCTTTCTACCTACTCTGAATATTGTGATTTTAACTATGCTGAACATTGTGATTTCTTCATATTTTCATATAGCTAATCGGGTCCTAGTTTGCTTTTTGATATTTTGATTTTAGTTTGGTTTTCAACGTTTTTGGTCCAACTTGAGTTTTAATTTTTGAAATAATTTTGTGGAAGAGTCAAACTTGAAATAATATTTGAACTTTAAAATTATTTGCTAGTAACTGATATATCATGTAATATACTTTCTTATTTAAAAAATTAATTAAATAAAGTATAGCATTAGATTATGAAGATGCTTGGTTTGGTTACTTACTTTTAACTTTTTGACTTAAAAAATATTTTTTAATTTATGAGTTAAATTAAAAATAATTAATTTGTTTTTTGATAAAATTATTTAAAAATAACTTTTAAATAGTTTAAGTTGTTAGTTAAAAAGTACTCACAACTAATTTAATTTATTGAAATTATAAAAAATGATATGTAATTAAGTGTTGTAGTTGTTGAAATAAGAATAATGTTAATATTTTTAAAAATTATTAAGATAATATAGTATTTTAGTTGGTCAAAGAGTTCTAATATAAATAAATAAGTTATAAGTAATTTATTATTACTTATGATTTTTTATTTATTTTAAGTAGTTTTTTTTTTAATTATAAGTCAAACTAAATGTTAATCTACTTACGACTTTCTATTTATAAGTCAAGCCAAACATCCTCGATATATATAATCTTAATTACCTATAAATATATATAATTATACATATTTTAGGTTGAAATCAGAAGTTTTATAAATTATGCGCATGGTTAAAATTTTTTGCTCTCAAATTGCTGAGATACTTATGCATACCATTTTTTCAAAAAAAAAAAAAAAAAAAAAAAACTATCCTAAATGATCTATTCTCGATTTACTTTTACACATTATGGCTCATTGTATCTCATCCAAACTTTCCAATGAAAAAAAAAAAGCCATCATATCCAACTTTGCTTAATTGTTCCTATTGTTTTCACATGGCAACAAAGGGAATTATTATATTCTATGTTTGGATACATGAAATAATTTGCATAAAAAATATTTTAATTTTATTTTAATGTAAATTGTTTAAATCAAATTAAGGTGACTTACTTTTTAATTTTAGATTAATAATGAATATATATTTTTTTAATTTATGGATGTGATTGAGAATTCATTCGAAATGATGCTTTTTATTTTTATAAAATATTTGGAATTCAATAATATTCATTTAGGGTTCTTTCCACATTTACGAACAACAAATTCAAATGTCTTCATCCAAACAAAATGATAGATTACGTTGTAAAAGGTTTGAGAAGTGGTGCCTGAATGCCAACAGGTTAAACTTTTTCCTTGTTCTTCTAATTAAAGCCAATTGGTAACTATTCTAAAATTGATGTTAATTACCAGCGTTGAACTTAATTTTATCCTCAAGTATTTGCAAATTTATGCCTCTTAAATGTTTTAATATAGTTTAATTTCATCCTATATATATATATATAAAGAAAGTGCCCAATCAGCCAATGTTAACTTATATTAATGCATCCTATACTGAACTAGCTAGAAATAAATTGTTCATTATTATATATTGAAAAAAGTGATAATTATACAATAATTAGAAACCAAAATGATTTAACCATTGTTTTTGCCACTAGGATTTCTCTTGTTTAGCCTATCTATCTCCACATTTCAGCTGACAAGCCTGCTTCTAGTTTGACTTGAATCCTAGAAATCAAAGTATAGAACAATTTCGTGAAGATGAGAAAAGGCAATAAATTACTGACATTTTTTCCTCTATTAGCTCTCATATATTTTCACTGTATGTAGACTTGAGGATCTATGCAGATGTAAAAGTAACTTGTTTAATATTATTTTTTTCACTCGCACAAACTTTGAAGCTGTACTGAGCTTGATTGCAAGTACTTCTACACTGCTTTCCATCGATCATAGTGTAGGGCGTGGGGAATATGCAAGTACACACGGTATAATTAAGTAAATCTACATTAATTCATTGATGATTCATTTAATTATCAAAACATAAGGTCTTAATAATTTATCGTATTTTTATAGTTTTTGTCTCTATATATATGTTTATTTTTATAATTTTTCGTTTTTTAATTAATTTATATTAATATTTGTTAGAGTAATTAACTTATAATTTATTTTCTTTTATTTAATTAATTTTCATTATTTTTATGCAAAAATTAATTAAAAGAGCTTGATATTGGTGAAAACGTGAGAAAAATAAAAATTAAAGGTCACAGGAAGCTTTCTAAACAGTAAATCTCACCCACAGGCCAATTAACAAAAAATAATCCATCAAAATATAAGGCAAGCTTGTGCTTGTCCTTACTCTAAACTCAAAGGGTGTAGGATTTTGCATGAGGGATATATTGGGTCTTCAATTACAAACTTGAGTTTTGAAATAGCTATTCTTAGTCTCACTTGCTTAAATATATTATTTATCTACAAATTTAAAGTTTTAGATTGTGTGATTCTTGAAAATTCTAAATAGGTGGATAGAGATAATAGCCTCTGAAATTGAGTACTTGATATAAAACTAGATATTAATTTGTTATGCTCTTATGAATATCCCAAGTATTTTTATTAGGGTCGTGCATGGTTCTTAGGAATCTGAACCAATTAAAGAACTAAAGAACAAAGTTGAACTGAACTTAACCTTTGGTTCTTGATAAAGAATTAGAACCGAACCAAATCAAACTAAAATTGGACCAAACCCAAAACCTAATTTATACATACATGTTTTTTTAATTTTTTTTAGATATATTATATGTAATTAAGATCATATATATATATATATATATATATATATATATATATAACTTAATTTATCATTAATTATAAAGTGTATATACGTAATACTAACTTTTATTATTTTTAATTATAAATATATTAAATCACTTTATACACATTAATTATATGATTAAATCACCTTTTAATCATGTAATATATTTTCTATTTAAAAACTATATAATTAAAAAACATGTATAAGATAGTATAATACACTTATTAAGATATATGTTATGAATTGACTTAATTTATGGATACATTATTTTATGAAATTGAATTATGATCCACTCAAAATGCTTGCAGTGCAATTTGAATAAAATATTTTGTGAGGTCTATAGTGATAATAGAAAATATAGTCCAAAACAGTATTTAGAAATATATGTTAATAATTGAATTCACTGAATTTAATGTTACATTAGTTATTTTATTTTTAATTTGAAAAAATTTTAATTATAATCTAAAAAATTATATAAACACCCACTATATTAAAATTAAATTTATTTTTAATACTTATTATTATGAATCAAAATTTAAACAAATAAAAATTGTATATTGTCCAATAAAGTTTTAATTTTAAAGAGTTAAATCAAAATATAATAAAGAATTTCTCTAAAGCAAAAATTACATAGTTTTGTACTTTTAGTTTAACTTATATTAATCCTAACCCATATTATACTTGTTAAATTGCTGTAATTTTATAATTTGGATAAAAAAATTATATGACTTATTATGAATAGTTGGTATTATCTTGTATTTTTATGTAAAAATTGTTATTTTGATTTTTGTATTTCTTTTGAGTAAGTTATTATATTTAAGTTACTTTATTAATATTTTATTTTGATATTGACATTGATATTCCTATTTTAACATTAGTACTGTAATACCCCTATTTTCATAGCCTTGTATATTTTACTGTTTCAGTGACAAGTATCGGTTCGGATAATTAAGGAGATTAGAATAAAATCTAAGACAACTAGATAAGCCCTGAATGCAAATAATTAGTAATTGTTAAATAGTTAAGTATAAAGAAGAAAAACAAAGCATAAAAAGTTAAAATGAGCCAGGAGTCACAGCGATGGTTGACATTTTCAGGAAATGACTACGAAGGCCATCGTAACCCGAATTTCGAAACGGAATATGACGTCGTGGTCCTTAGGACTATTGCGAACACAGTGAAAAAGAGAAAATCATGGAAAAGAATTTTTAAGTAGGTCAAATAATTAGGTCAGGGATCCGAAAGAAATATCAAATAACTTGCAAACCGGATTGAACCAGCGAGGGGCAATTTGGTCAATTCACTCCTAGAGCTAACTCTTGACCTAACTGTCCAATAAAATCGGAGAAAAGAAAATTTTGGAATCGAGAATTAAATTAAAGAACTAATGAAAAAATAAATGTAAAAAAAAAAAGAGAAAAAGTATTATTACATCACTTGGATGACATTATGGGTGATGTCAAAATCCAATTTAATTTTCTCACAATCTTTGACCAAGTTAATTAAAGTTAGTTACATATAAAATAACAAAAAAGAAAAGAAAAAAAATCACTCTTCTTCTTCTTCCAAGTTGGCCGCCCTTCCTCTCTCTCTCTCCACCATTGAAGAACTACCATTAAAGCTTGAATCCAAACTTGATTTCAACCACTTAAACCTACTTTGACCCCAAATTAATCCATTAGAACTTGATAAATTCACTTGAGAAGGTGATTGATCAAGAAAGAAAGAAGAAATAAGGAGGGAAATTATAGAATTGAACATCAAAGAAAGGTTAGTGGTTTGAATTGAAAATTTATGTTTAATACTTATGTTTTTAGTGTGAGTAGCTTAGATCTTAACTTAAAATCAAAAGAAAACACTTGTTGGGGGATCAAAGAAAAATTTCGATCAGCTTATGTTAGGGTTTGAAATGAATAATTTTGATGTGTTTGATTGGTTATTTGAGATGAATTAGGTGTATAGACATTAGATGTACACTTTGATTGTATTGAATTACACAAATATGTAACTAGGGTTTTTGAGCATGTGAAAAATTGAAAAAAAATTTGAGAATTGGTCAATTGATGTAGTTGACATTACTTGAGTTGAGAAATGGTCAATTGTGACCATTTGTGGTGTGTGTGAATTGTTAGAACCAAGTTTCAATTCGGATTGATTAGGGTCAGTAAGCTGACAGTTTGATCTAGGTTCTTTTCAGGGACCAAAACTGAAAATTTACCGACCCAATTGGTGTGAGGCCAATTGGGAATGAAACTAGACACAAAATGGACCATTTTTCATTTAGAAATCATGCTCAGAAAATGACCATAACTTAGTGAACAATTAGGCCAATCCGGATTTGGGTATACTGCACTGTACAAAAGTGACTAAATGAACAGTAGTTATTTAAATGACCATAACTTGGCTTAGGAAGGTCCAAATGACCTGAATCTTATACCGATGGAAAGTTGAGACATAGCACTACAACTTTTATGAAGAACACAAACCTAAATTCTGACTATAACCAATTCAAAAAGTCACCTGCAGTCAGCACACCAAAACTGCCAGTATCCAAAAAATGTCCAGAATTTTGGGTAACACCAAATCCGGCCAGCCTTAGAAAAATAGGCATAACTTGGGCTACAAAACTCTAAATGGAGTGATTCAAAAAGGAAATTAAAGCTAAGACAATAAGAAACAACTTTGATGAAGGAAACTTAACCAAATTCTCACAGTAACTAGACCAATGGAATAGTAGAAAACAGGGGACCAAAACTGAAAAATTATAATTTCTCTTAGGAGACTTAGAAATTGAATTGGCAATCAATGCCAATAAAATTGACACCTAAAATGTGATATATGGGTGCAATTAAAACTAATAAACCTATTAAGTATAGACAAGTCAATATTTTGACTTGAATAGTGCCATGAATAGTGCGACCATACATAAAAATGTGAAAGACCCGAAATTTATAAACCGTAATAGGTAGGATAAGTCTGCAAATAAATTGTTGGAATTTAAGTATTATAAATGGATACTGAAATACTTTAAATTTATGTATTTCAGTTGGAAAGGGATCTTTGAAGGAGAAATGAAAGTTTGAGTAAATTGAGTTGACAAAAGAGGTTTGTGCACAACTCGTTTTAAATTGCTAATGTTTTGTATATCTAATTAGAGTAAATGAATTTATGTTCTTTATTGATTATGTTTACCAATTATTAAATTTATTTCAATGATTATTGAAATGTGTTATAGTATAAATGAGTTTAGTTGTGGGAAAATGATTGAGTTATGATTTTATTTTAGATATGAATTGAATGAGTTCAGTTTTGGAAATTTATTAAGGAAATGGGATTTTCATGGAAAAATACAAATGTGTGTTTTGAATTATGATGAGTATAAAAATTTTTGAATATTGAAATTGACATTGAATTGAATTGTGTTATGATTTATGCTCACAAAAAAGATAAAGAGATTCATGATATTATTTTATATCTTACTATAGATATTTGACTAGGTTATTACCCATCTCTCTCATTTGTTGAGGAGACAATGGAGTTAGCTTTGTTTTGTTTTGAATATCATAGTATGTGCACAGGCTTCAATTCTCCTCTTATTAGAGGTTAGATCTAAGTTTTTCATTGACCCTTTCGGAAGTTGCATTATTGTGGTGTGTACTGTGCACGATGATTCGACCTCCCCGACCATAAGGAGTTAAAATCTCGATTTTATCTCTTCGACCATAGGGAGTTAAAATCTCGATTCGATCTCTCCGACCATAGGGAGTTAGAATCGCCCCGAAGATGGCCTTTACGAATTAGTCTTGCATAGTTATTGAGATAAAGAATGGATTTTGAATAGTAAAAATTGTGATTTCAAATGGGATTTATGCATAATTGATTTTATTGAAATTAAGATTTATTTCTACAAATTACTGGAATTACTTTAAATGTTCAGTTATGATTTGATAAATTGAAATTCTTGAGCAGAGTCATTTTAACAAATGATTTATTTTATTGACAACGAATATTTTGATTTTTGAAATTTTGATTGAATTTCAAGATTTCCAAATTCTTTGCTAAAATTTTGGTAAGATATTGTATATCATGTTTTAAATCATGGTTGTACACCACTGAGTTCACTACTCAGCGATAGCTTTGTATGCTGTCGCAGGTGAAAATAAAGATAGAGCAGCCGAGTGAAATTGCCGGTAGCTGCGCCTTGAAGACTCATTGGGATTAAATTCGGGTATATTAGAGGTATACCCTTATACATTAGATTTTGATGTATGCATGTAATTATATGTATGTAAATTGTTTGACCAGTTGTACAAAAACTCTTGTAATACTATTTTAGTATGTAATGAAATGCAAATTATTGTAATGTTCAAACTTATTTTTGAGTTTTATAATGAATGTAAATTAATTTTTCTTTAATGGAATATGAATAAAGTTATTTAATATTATTTTTGAAGACAATTGAATTGAGAATTGTTTTGAATTATAGAGTTGAGAGAAATGATGTTGATTTGGGTTGTGGTAGTGGTTGATTTTGATGAAATGAATTATTGGAAGTGTTTTTTTACAGGTGTTTGAAGAATTGTTTTTCCCAAATATAGACGACACTCTGCCGAAAATTTTTCAAAATTTGCGTAAAAATAAAAATGGACAAAAATTTTAACTAGTATTTAAACTTTAAATAAACGTTTTTAATACATGTTATAAAAGCTCACTACTTTCAAAAAGTAAAAAAAATTATTTTAAAATCTCTTGTAGTGTATTTAATGGGTTATCGGTAGACGGAGTCGGTAATTCATTAAGTATACTACGGGATCATGTTATGCCTTACAGAAAGGTAATGTGTGATAAGTACTATTATTTTTATTGCTATTTTGATGTTAGAAATACATAATTGTTTTTTTTTTTGTTTTAAAAAGAATACAACAATATTGCAATTTTGAGTATAAGAATCGATAACCAAACTGAATCAAAATTAAAATCAAAACTAAAACTAGAATTGAACTGGAATCAAAAGTACTTAAAATCGAATTAAAACTAAATTCGAAATTTAATTTCTGTTTTAATTCTAAAAATTAAAAAAAAAATTAAAATTCAGTAATGATTTGAGCTCTTATAAAAAACCAAACCGAAATGACAACCACTCACCCTTAATTTTTACTGTGTTAATAAGGAACTTGTATTAGTGTTTTGGGACTTGTTTTCTTCAGTGGCAATCAGTATCAGAAATTAAAGCTGGGTAGTGGAGCAGTAGCTAGGGAAAGTCACAAATCAATCTCATTATTTGATATTGAAATTATTGTAGATGACTTTTTCCCAAATTCAAAAGGACAGAAGATTTGTCCTACTTTTCGTGAGCTACAAATATTGCTTTCACAATGCAAAAATTCTCTTCTCCCTTTCCCTAATTAATTAAACGTTAGGTTTGAAAAGTACCGCTTACTATATAAGTTGTATATTTAGTAAAGTAGTGTTTGGTTTTTGTTATTTGATATTTAGTGAAGATATAAATTTGCTTTTTGATATTTGAATTTTTAAAAGTTTTTTTTTTCATTAAACTTTAATTTTTCTATATATAAAGTTACTAATAATAATAGCAATAAATATTTAGTGAAGATGTGATTTATTTAAAATTTTTTATAACATTATATAATTCACATACCATAGCAATGATAGAGATAAAATAATAATAATGATGGTGATAATCTTTTTTATAATTAAAATTTTATTAAAAAAATTTAATTTGAAACACCAACTAAGTCCGAAATCCTTGCACTCAATCTAATTAGTGCCGCAAACTAAGTGATGGTTTTAGCGATTAGACCCAGCCTAATTTGTTGTTTTTAATATTTCTATAAAAATTATTATTCTTTTATTTTTTTAAAAAAATAAAATTTGAATGTGCAAATAAATGAAGTTCTTTTTTTAAATGCTTTTAGCAATAATCAATAATGCTACCTAAATATGACATACTTTTTTATGAGCAGAACTTGTTGGAATATGCTGCTGAAAAATGTGCTTCGTTGTTGCGAAAAGAATGAGCATCTATATCTGTGAAAAACCAACAAAATATTATTTTCTTGATTACTTTCATCCCCATGGATGAATGTATGGTGTTAGGTGAAACATGTAAGTTGATTCCAAGATATGCTGTATTATTGTAGCAATCAATATATATCCCATATGCATTGATAATTTTATGATAAGCTGAAATTAACTAAAGTGATGGTCTTCAAAGTCAGGTAATTAATTAGAAATTATTAAACTCTTGAAACAAAGGGATTCATTCACAACAACAAAACTATTGCTATTGGTGCCCATCAAAACGGGTTGGAAATATTTTGGTTGTTGAAATCAGGAGGACCTAAAATTGAGCCATAACCACAAGCAAAAACATGGAATATATATGTGATGCTTTTTGCCTTGTGTGCTAAGCCTTAAGAGGCTTTCTTCAACTAAGCAATAATTCAATGGCTTTTATTTTTAGAAGAAAACAATTATGTAATGGTTGAAATGGAGACATGGTAATCATATCTCCTTGAATTTGAAAGCTTAAGTAAGTGTAGTACATCCTAGATTTGAGCATGACCATATCTCATTTTTTGGGAGAGTTTTGTTGTAGTGATCAAACTATTAGGTACCTAATGAATGTAAACTGATTAAATATGCACAAGAGGTTGGCTAGCCAAGCCATAGCTCTGATGCAAAGAAACTTTATTTTTAAAAGAAGTGGAAACTATATGCATGTGGACATAGATGACAATTAATGCAGATTTTGTAGAGTACATGAAACGATGGTAGAAAAAGAGAGAAAACCCAATTGGAATGTGTCAGTAAATGAGTTGGAGCTGCGTCCTTTTGCACTCATAATACTGTTGATAGATGATAGTCATCCTTTAAAGAGACAAGCCACTGCGAGCATGTATATAAAAAGAAAAATGAAAGGAAAAAAAAAAAAAATAGCATGGATATACATTATTAAAGGGAGGGCGGAATCCACTGAAAGGGGTGAGAGTCTACATGAGTATATAACAGTAGCAATTAAGAGACCCATCAGTGAGGAATAGAGAGCATTAGAATTTAGTATGGTAGGGCTGGGTATATTGGATGAGAGAGAGAGAGAGAGAGACGGCCCTAACGATATCAAATGGCATAGTTGATGAAATTAGAAACTGCTCAGATTCTGATTCCTAACTGCATTTATCAGCCCCTAGAGTCACATGGCATGCTAGGAATTTGATCAGATGACGTAACTAGCTGTTATTCTTAAGCCATGTGATGTGTTGGGATGGATAAATTTAGCATGTAATATTAAATCCCTTAAATCTTAATTTGGTTTACTTGAAAATTCCTTTTATCTAAATTGTTAATTTATAACGTTTATTTATTATTTTTCGACTTTGACTCTTGTAATGATTTTGTCTCTAAATTTTAATTTATAAAATATAAAATTATTTGAATATTAATTTAGTAAAAGATAAAATCTTACCAACCCATTTAATTTTGCCAATTTTTTTATTACCAAATTCATGACGTGTCAAGTATAGGAAAATGATTTCTCTCCTAGTCTCATTCTCTCTCCACCCTCTTCATCCTGCACAACCAAGTTCAATTTTTACACCAAGGTGGCAAGTTGACCTCTATGACTTGCATCACGGATTGTGTTTGGAATTGAAAAACTAAATTTCTGTTGAAAATATTAACCGATCATAATAGCAATTAGATATTAATTATTAATAAATAATTATTTATATAATAATTTAAAATAAAAATATTTAATAAAAATAATTTTTAAATTAATTATTAAATATAAAACTAATATTATCATTCTTTTTATCATAATTAAAATATTAAATGCTGTGAATAGAGTCACATTTCATGATTTACTTCTTTAACTTTTAAATATTAATATAAATATAAATATTTATGTCATTGAACAGTTTAAATAAAAAATATAGTTTAAAAGTTATTAACAAATAGGCATAATTTGAGGACATAAATATTGAAGGAGTGGGGTGGTGGATGATGTCCCCTATTGCCACACTATATTGATACCTAAGCCATGAATGAGGAGGAGATTGGATCTGGTGTCAGTTGGGGCATTGGGGTTGTGTTAAGGAAAAATCAAAAGCTCTCTCTTTCCGTTACCAATTTTTTTCTCTAATGGGTTTTGTCTAGTTTATTGGTAGTAATGACAGTTATAATCGGGTGGAGAATGACGGTTTGATTATGGACGGTGAAAATTCGATGGAGGAATAGAAATGGACGGTAGTAGAGGAGAAAAGAAAATGGGACTAGGAGAGAGAAAGGAAGAAAGAAAGAAATATTTTTTCTTTTGTTTACTAAATTAATATAAAGATTTTTATGTTATAAATTAAAATTTAAAAATAATTTTATTATAATGATAAAGTTGATAAATAATGAGTAAAATTTATATATCTTATACTCTGTAAGTCAGGTAATATATATATATATATATATATATATATATATATATATATATATATATAGAGTTTAGTAACGGTTTCATTGCAATATCTAAGCTCTAAGAAGAGTAGGTGAAATAAATAGACAAATCACATTATTATGAAAATCCAAGAATCCATTACCCTATTGCCACCCCTACTACTCATATGTATACCCTTTTAATGATAAAAGACATTAAGAAATTAAATATTTGTACATATATTAGGGTGTAGACTTAAGATCTAGAGTAATCAATGACAAAAAGTTGTAGAGAAAAGTAGTTTTGGTTGTGTTTCGTCTCTTATCCTTATGCTTTTGTGAGAGAGAGAGAGAGAGAGAGAGAGACACGGGGGAAGGGGAGGGGAGGGGAGGGGGGGGGGGTGTTGGGGTGGGTGGGTTGGGGAAGCGTGCAATCTACTCCCACTCCTTAGAATGTGCATGGACCACGTTCACTTTTCTTTGGTTTTTGTTGCTATCACATTTTCACACCAACTGATAATTTGGAATAGAAAATTTGGAAAAATGAGCAAGAGACAGTGATGTTGTATATCCGCAAGTGCACGGGTCACAGTAGTATAGTTTTAAAAATGATATCGATCCCACAGGGAATTGTGCTTAAATTGGAAATAAAAGTATAAGCTAATTAGAATGACAAAATTTAAAGATGTAAAATGAAATTTGAAATTAAAATTGATATTTGAAGAATTTAAGCTAAATCAAACAATTAACTAAAATTAATTAAACTAGATTGCCAAAATTTAATTTGAAATTTCTATTTATGAAATTGAGAGGAATTAAATCTAAATTCAATAAAAATTAAAGTGATTTTAGAGATTGGATTTTCAATATTGTTTGCATGTGGTTTTATTCCTAATTTAGCCAAACACTTGAGAATTGCAATTTTGAGGGAAATCAATTCTTAAATTTTTGAAACCTTTTTCAAGCATTTCAAAGTTGGTTTTCATTAAATCAAACCTTATTTTCACGGTATTTCAAATCTAACAAAAACCCAATTAAAGCTCTAATTGATTTTGGAAAGTTCCCCTTAATCCTCTTAGCTTATCTCTAACACCAAGAAAACCAAGTTTATTACAAGATTATCTATCCCTGATATTCACTTTTCAGTCCATCTATTAAGGATTAAAGCTTAACTTAATGAGGGCCCATTCATCAAGCAAGGCAACAAGCTCACAAGCAATAAATCAAAATGTAACAAACCTCATTTAAATGGCTAAATCAGTTCAAAACCACAATACAAAGCAATATTTACAAACCTATCTCTAGAATCTCAAACAACTACTCACTAATCATAGTTTCTAAACAAACCCAAGTGTATAAATGAAGAAATAATGAGAATGTAAGCTAAGGAGTAGAAAAACCCAGAAAATTGCAGCTGAAGCTGCTGCTGGAAAGTGCAGAAAATGCCTCTGCAGCTGCTGGAAAAATGGATCCCGTCTTCCTCCCTTTTTCTCTTTCTTCCTTGCCAAAAATGCCTCCCTTGCTCCTTATGGAAAGAAAATGATAAAGGAGACTTTATATGGGTTAGGGATCTGCCCTAGAATGGGTAAAAAGGGGGAAGGTTCCAGAGAAAGTGAGGTAAAAAGTCAGAGTAACGCAAATGCCACGTCAGCCATTTCCAGTAAAAATGATATAAGCTGGATCGGTTGTGTCGCGGGTTGTATAGCTCTCGGCCTGAATATCTGACTATCCGACACAACCTGCGACATAAGCTAATTCGGTTGTGCTGCAGGTTGTGCAACAATCTGCCTGAATATCTAACGATTCGACACAACCTGCGACATAAGCTAAATCGGTTGTGCTGCAGGTTGTGTCGCTCTCGGCCATTTTTTACTCAACTTCAAAAATTTTTGCAATTCAATTCTAATCTCTTCCAAATGGCTACTCTGATCAAAATACACTAAATTTCTCCAAATTTAACCTACAAAACAAGTAAATTCCAAAAATTAAACTAAGAAGTGTGAAAATTATAAAATTGACTAAATATATGTTAATATCTATAATAATAGCTATGAACAAGGGTAAATTATGTGCAAAAATTACACCTAAATGATGATTTAAAATGCATGCATCAAATTCCCCCATACTCAAACTCTTGCTTGTCCCCAAGCAAAATTTCATTACAACTCATTTAGAAGGGAATAGAATCAGTCTTTGAAAACTCAAAAATCACTAATCAAACCACCCACTTACCCCCAGCCACCAACATTCCAAGTTCCCACCAGCGAAGCACAAAGAATGAAGCAATCACTCTCAACAATTACAAAATAGCTAAGAATTAACCAATCAACCCAAGCAACAAATACCAACCAACTACAAGAGTCAATTGTGCCAAAACAAACCTAAATGAAATAGATAGCCAATGTGTCTCAAATAGATGGTGAGTAATGTATGGAAGATTATATTACGAAACCCATATGCAAGCATAAAAGATCTAACTCAACTAATGTAATAAGCATTATTCAAAGAATCATTAAGGTCTTTTTAGGGTTGTAATGGGGTCAAATAGGGTAAAATTATGGTTAACAAAGAAATGGAATAAGGAAAACAAAATATGAGAATAATATTAATCATGAAACTCAAAGTGCATCCATATTATTTTTTTTTAATAGAATTTTTTATCAAGAGGAAAGAAATTCACAATGAATCTCAAGTGCTATCACAATAAAGGGACTACTTTTATAATATATATTTTTTTTATTTTGTATGCGTCCCTATTTCATGTCACACCCAAAATTACCTTTGGGATATTTTGGTGACCTCTTTTTTTTTTTATCAACTTTTCACAATTACTCTAGCACTTTTCAAGATGTTTCAATCCTCCATTTTTTTTTATATCATTATTATTTTTTTTATTTTTTTATGCACTTAATTGCTAAAATATTATTCTCATAAATAGGTGGTAGTGTTTAGGTTTTATGGCTAGGTAAATGATTTGGGTTCCAAAGAAATTAGGGAATTAAGGTTCAAGGGGGTTTGTAAGGGTTGAAATGAAATTAAGGTAGGTTAAGGCTAAATGTGAGGTTTAAAATATGAAGGAATGCCTAAATCATATTCTTATCAAATGCAAGTTAAAAATTTCGCTTTGAAAGATCTAAGATGCTTGTTCTAGGAATTGTGAGACGACAATGACTATTTTCTTCCTTAAAGGCTTATCCAGACACTCAAAAACTCAAAATAACTAATTAGAATTTGCATACCTAAATGAATATATTAATTTTTAGCTATTAACTAAGAGAAAGAATAATGCTTAAGACTTTGTACCCAGCTGGAACTTTCATTCCACTAACCATCTAAAGGCAAGTTGGATTGCTTGAATAAGTGGCTTATGGAATTCAAAGACTGGTTTAAAAATTCAAAAATTTTAAATGAACAAATGAAATGCATGAATGTATAAATGTATAGTGAATCTATATACAACTAAGTACTAAGTATATATGAAGCTATATGCAGTGTATATATGTGAATATGTACAAGTATGAAGTAATAAGTATGTCGCTATATGCAAGTGAAAAAGGAAAAATAATTTTGCAAAAAATTTACCCTCTCCCCCATACTCAGAATGAACATTGTCCTCAATGTTAAAAGAGTGCAAGGAATGGGATAATTGGGCTATATGTGCAGAAAGTGGGGGCTCATATGTGGATAAAGAATTATTACCTTGTTGCATAAGCGATAGCACAACTTGTGTTGAAGGTGACACAAGCTGAGATGAGAATTGTTACCTCATTGAAGTGCAGCCAATTTAATTAGATAAAATTTGGACAGCTGCTGCACTCATTGCAAAAGAAACAGTGCAATGGAATCCATTAAATCAATTAAACTAAAAAATTTGGAATAGGGAAGTTAAGCGTAAAAATATAATCATCAAGTGTAAATTCCGAAGGAGCATATCAAAGCATGTGAGCAATGAACTAAAGATATAAAAGAAAAATGTATTTTATGAGGAACTAAAAAAACTGAATAAGTAAATGGTTCAAGTAAAGGAAAAACAACACAAGCAAAATATTAACTAAATAAGTTCAAAATACTAATTAATTAAGCAACCAAATTAAAGACATGAAATGTTTTTTTTTTTTTTAAAAAAAAAAAAAAAAACCGGTTAGTGGGCTTTTTGGGCTTGGGCTTGGGCTTGGGCTTGGGGTAGCTGCTGACCCATGCTGGTGAAGGAAGTTTTTATCCTGCAAAACAAACAGGCGACACAAATTAGAACATAAGGATAGGGGGGTTATGTCGCAGGTTGTGTAACAATCTGCCCAAAATTGTGCCCAGCGAACACAAGCGACGACACAAGCAAACCGGTTATGTCATAGGTTGTGTAACAATCTGCCCAAAATTGTGCCAAGCGAACACAAGCGACGACACAAGCAAACCGGTTATGTCGCAGGTTGTGTAATCTGCTGCCCAAATTTGACCAAATTTCATAGCACCTAAAAAATTGAAACAAATTAGATTTCAAATGATTAAACCTTTATAACATGAATTCTAATTGTTCAATTTGTTATGTTCATCAAATACTCATAAAAAATAATTTTTCAAAGCACCAATTCACACATCCACATTCAAATAATTTTCCTTGTTAAACCAAGATGACAAGATTTGGAAAAATTTTCTCTTGAAATTAACAAAAAGGGCAATGAATCCAGCAATATGCACCAGCAAATACTCAACAAAAGAAAGATGAAAATTATAAGTGAACAAGTTTAAAACTAAAATTTAAAGTTAAAATTTAAAGCTAAAAATAAAAATGTTTATTGCTCATTTGCTTGCAATGCATTGCATCCCATCTGCACAAGGAAATTAGAACAATGTTAAACTCTGAATAAGGAGTATAGAAAAACTTAAAACAAATATATATATGAAGGAAATAAAGAATCAATGAAAAATTTTGAGTTATGCACAAAAATGCTAAGTTTAGGTCTTTAGCTTGACCATACTCACTCAAGATGTTATGGAGAATGAGAAAGATAGCAAGTTGCTATCTTCTCAATTGGCTCACTAACTGAATAATGCCTCAACCTTTGCCCATTTACCTTGAAATTACTCGATTTTTCACCAAAGACTTCCACAGCTCCATGAGGAAAGACTTTTACAATTTTAAATGGACCGGACCACCTTGATTTTAATTTTCCTAGAAAAAATTTTAACCTTGAATTGAATAAGAGAACCAAATCTCCTTCTTTAAAGTCCTTTTTCTTGATATGCTTATCATACCATTTTTTAGTTCTTTCTTTATAGATCTTAGCATTTTCATAAGCATCAAGTCTCAATTCTTCTAATTCATCAAGTTGCAAAAGTCTTTTGTGTCCAGCAGCTTGTAAATCGAAATTGATTGCTCTAATGGCCCAATAAGCTTTATGTTCTAACTCTACGGGCAAATGGCATGATTTCCCAAAAACTAATCTATAAGGTGTAGTTCCTATGGAGGTTTTAAATGCTGTTCTATATGCCCAAAGAGTGTCATCTAATTTAAGGGACCAATCTTTTCTGGACTTATTGACAGTTTTCTCCAAGATTTGCTTGATTTCTCTATTTGTGATCTCTACTTGGCCATTTGTTTGAGGGTGATATGGTGTGGCAATCCTATGCTTTACCCCATATTTTCTCATCAATTTTTCAAATTGGTGGTTGCAAAAATGGCTACCACCATCACTGATTATGGCACGTGGGGCACCAAATCTGGTTAAAACAAATTTTTTCAGAAATTTCACCACAACTTTGGCACCATTGGCAGGTGTAGCAATAGCTTCTACCCATTTAGATACATAGTCCACCCCTACCAAGATATATTTATTCCCATAAGAAGATGGAAATGGCCCCATGAAATCAATTCCCCACACATCAAATAATTCAACTTCTAATATGGATTGTTGGGGCATCTCATCTCTCTTGGAAATGTTGCCTACCCTTGTCGACACCATATTTTGGCCGATCCCTAGAATCAATAAAAATTCTTCTTTGAACAGCTAATCACGTTTCCGATCCCTCTTTGATAGGCGGTCACATTTCCGATCTCTCCTCACAAAGAATTGAATTAATGCTGAGTCCTCATATTCATTAAGCCTCGCCGATCTCTCAAATCATTTACCGACCTCTCAAACCCGTTGTCGGATTTCCGGACCTGTCAAGTATATTCCTGATCTCTGTTGATAAATAAAATGAACTGGCACTAGATCTTTTCCTACCAGTTTTATTGCCGACCTCCTTTTCGGAAGATTAAGAGCTAAAGTTTTGGTTCGGTTTAACGAGGGTTCCGATCTTAAGTGTTCAAGTTAAATTTTCAATTTTAATCAAGTCCCGTTCAGCATTTCTCCCCCACCGATCTCATGCTTATTGTGCTTTCCGATCTTTTATACTTAGATTAATAAATTTAGTTCATGTTTCGCTATGCTCATACAATCAAATACTTAGGCAATTCAAAGATTTTCCAAATCATATCCATTCATTGAACAAAAGAGATATTCCATTTCATTTCATAATTTGTACAAGTTATTCGGCTGGGGGATCACCCCCAGCCTGATTTACATTCTGCTCACTCTCTCTCTCTTCCTCGCCCTCCTCCTCACTATCTTCACCATCGCCCCCGGGAGCCAGGTCGTCCATCCAAGAGAAGTCCTCTTCAGGATAGCACTTTTGGAGTTCGGCCAAGAGATCCTTATGAGCATTCACATAGGCTCCGGCTATTCCCGACACCATCTCTTCATCCTTTTCCTTAAGCTCTTTGTCTTTCTCCGAAAGCTCCTTATCCTTCCCGTTAAGCTCCTCTACAAGTTGAGCGACCTGAGCGGCTTCGTTGGCTGAAGTACGGACTTCTCGAGAGCCCGTTCACTTTCGGCCAAGTCACGAGACCTTTCGGCCGGTGGTCTTCATGGTACTTCGCCTCCCTCGACTTGAGATATATAATCCGGCGGATGAGAGTTGGGATCGGAGGAAGCCAATTCTGATTTTTCTTCCCGACCTCCTTACCTGCAGACGAATCTTTTCCCGAATCATGGTGCAGTTCACGGACACTCCACGTTTAGGCTCATGGTTCGAGTCAAGATATCATCGAGACCATTCAGGATAACTGTCCGATCCTCTGAAAGAAGATGGTAGATCCGAGGACTTTGGCAAAATCGGGTTCTCCCTAACGATCGGTTATTCTTCAAGCGATCGATCGGTATTTGAGCGCCACGAGAAGAGGTCCTCCTGAAGCTTGATGGCTCCTTTCCGTGCTTGGAATAATCGAGAGAGGCGGAGGCGCTCTTGGATCTAGGAGGAGATCGGCGGCTTGATGGTCGCGGACCGAAGGTTGAGGTGGGTCTCTTTGTATCTCCCGGTTCGTGATCGTGTTTGAAGACGTTCGAACGCTTCATCTCCTTTATCTTAGGAGATCTCTCTTTCCTTCTTCCGCTTCCTAGAACCCTCACCACCCGCCATACCGCATGCGAAAAGAGGTTAGTGAGATCGCTAAGGTCCCGAGAACCGAGATATAGAAAATACCAATGCCGAGGTCGAGAGCGAGTTCGCGAGCTTGGCCGGTGATCGATTGCATGGTCCAATGGTGCGATTCGCGATCACGCATTTGGACAGGAATATTTTAGAGTGGCGGCCTGACTTTTCAGCTCCATCACTATTGAGCTTTCCTCTTGACTCAAGGTAATGTGCTTCGGAAGCAGGGGCCCCTGGTACCACCAGCTACGAGGAAAGTCCTCAAAGCAGCTCGGATCTTTACTCCTCAGAATGAAGAACCGGTTCTTCCAATTCTTAAGGGATAAGGCGGTCGGAAAAGAGTCCGCAATGAGGCTTACTGAAAGAACCAGTGTTCGTCATCCTTTCGGCGAGTTAGTCTGTGTAGCTCGGCGAACACCTTAGCCGTAGGTCTGATTCCCTTAGCTCGGCATAGACCTCGGAAAGCAACCAAGATCCGCCACGAGTTGGGGTGGATTTGAACAATGGATACTCGGTGAAATTTTAGGACCTCCTTATAGAAATCGTCTAGAGGGAACCTCAGACGCCTTTGCATTCCTCGTACACCATAACCATGTCATTCTCTTCAAAAGAGTGATCGACCCGAAGATCGCCATTGCACTTGATCAGCTCATATGAATCAGGACAAATGTTGTATTCTTGAACAAACGATTGCAGATCGGATTCCCGAAGAACCGACGGAAGCTCGTCTATAGGAAGGGTCTCTCTCCTTGAAGGTGGTGCAAGCCTTGATGGTATGACCCGACCCCGACCTGGAGCAGAGACCCTAGGGGGTTTAGGTTGCACGCTGGGCTCGACCGCCTCTTCTTCATCAGACGATGACCATGAGAACTGAATGGAAGGAGGGCTCGCCGCTCTCTGACCTTCGGCACCGCTCATTTTCAAAAGAAACAAAGAACTTAAACTAAAAAGAGGATTAAAGCCCTTACCGGAGTCTGATCGGCGTCGGAAGAACTGGAGAAAAGGAGAGAACTTCGAAGTTGCAAACAAGAGGCTGAGAAAGGAATGAGAGAACAACTGGCTAACCCTCCCACCCCTATTTATACTAGTCCGAGCATTTAATGGTCGCGAAGTTCTAGGCAGCGCATCGATTGGTGGGACTCGACAGCTGTTCTCAAATAACCGAATGTTCTGAGATCGGTTAATTAGAGATCGGCATAATGAGTTAAACATTTTGAATAAAGGATCAGTTAAGGGTCATTCAGGTAAAGAATCAGATTGGATAATCACATCAGAGATCGGAAAATAATCAATGCAAAATAATAAGATGATAACCGACAAAGTAAAGTCTTTATTTTCAAGAGATCGGATTACATCATTTGGGCGATCTCTAGGGATCGGATTACAATAAAGGTCTAACTACATCATTTGGGAGATCTCTAGAGATCTGATTACATTGAAGAATTACATCATTTGGGCGATCTCTAGAGACCGACGAAAATCCTATCTGAAGGGGCCGATCTAAGGATCAGTTTATAACTGATCCCAAGGATACCACCAGCCGATCTAAGGATCAGTTTATAACTGATCCCAAGGATATTGCCGACCGGATGCTTCATCCGCTGTCGGAACACTCAATGTGATGAGAAGCCGAATGAACTCAGTTGAGCAACTCGAGATCGGTACAACCGAGGCCCGCAATACGGATCGGTCAAATCCAGTTCTCTCACCATCGTCAATTAGGATCATCCAATCACCGGGATCGTAAATTTTCAGTCGGTGAGAAAGGAAATCCATCGACTAAAGATCAAAGCCTCGATTATAGCGTAACTTCTCTGGAGCAGCTAGAACAAGGTAAGTAAGAAATGAAGAGAGGAAAGTCAGATGAAGAAAATGTCTCCGTCGACAGGGGTATATATAGGGGAAAATGAGCATTTATTGCTGAGCGGAAAACGAAGCAGACGCTTCGAGAATCGAGATGCAATTAATGCTTGGACCGAATCCAGACTGATCAAGGGATAAAAGAGATCGGGAGATAGGAGATCAGCATGAGAGATCGGAATAGGAGCTAGGGGAGGGATCGGAAGACAAAAAGAATAAGACAAATCCCAATAACCGTCGAGAATCGGAGCCGAGGTAGTTAAAGCGTGGCGCACGAGATCTCCACCGCGACGCCTAAGAATCGCCCGCATCTTGGCAGTGCGAGTATGTCATGCGATCCTGTACATCCCAATCTCCACCGTTGATCTCACTTGTAAGGATGAATCCGGAACCCTTGGATCAAAAGAGAAGACGACAATACCAGCGTTTTTCACTCTTAGCCCTCAGATCGTTCCGGACAAGAGGATTCAAGACCGTCAGATTAAAAGAGGAAAAGGACAAATATTCTGAGAAGCGATCTCAGCCATTCGTTTTGATTCTCTTTAATTCCTGAACATCCGATCATGTACTTCAAAATCTTGACCCTCCATCTCCCTCAAAATAAATCCTGACCCTTCATGGGGAGCACCCGATTCCTATAAATACCTGCATGAAAAACTGTTCAAGGACGGACAAAAAATATAGACAAGAGGCTGCTATTATCGTGGAGGAACTCTGAAACTTCATTCAGTTTGTTACTCTGCTGTTTTGTAGTGATTAAAAGACTTTTGAAACTAGTTTTCAGGAGTGTTTTCTTGAAAAAGATTTTGAATACTGGAACTCTACATTTCCAGTTTGTTCATTATCTGGTCATACTCTCATCATCTCTGCTTTCCTTTCCTCTGTTCAAGCTCAACTTCCTTCCACCTGGTTCTTACCCGGTTACCTTTTAGCTAAAGCATCTCTCGGTTTCACGACAGACATCAACTCTCAGGCTGATCAATCCGCCATCTTCATCACTATTTACCACCTCACAGTTATTTCAATATATTTGGCTCCTCACAGGTAAGAGTTCATATTACTGTTTTATTAAGTATTTGCGTTTACTTTTCGCATTTTCTTTGTTCTCTTTACGTATGCGGTTTTCTCTAAGTTTATTCTAAGCAAAAAAATCTCAAAGAACGTTACTCTCGAATTATCTCTTTAGTGATCGGTCCATCATTTCACCAATTTTCGTCATTTCTGAATACGAGCTTTTAGCTCCTAGTAGCGTGTAAGTGGTCAGGCAAAATATAGGTATCTGCAACTTAAGGGTCTCTTTTAAAAGAGAAAGCTTGAATAACACGTCAGGAAAATAGCCAAACTATTAGGCTGACGTGAACGGGAATTCGGCAAGATACCATGAAGAGGAATAAAACCAAAATAAACTAGACAGAATAGATCGGACATTAATAGGTATGCGTGAAATGACTACATGGAAGGTCGGTAAATCAAGTTTAGTATTACCCATTTAGTCATAGGGTATCAAGAAACCTTATCTCCAGCATTTTTGAATGCCAGAAACCTTAGTTTTAGGTTCTTGTGGCATGTAGCTGAAATTGAAATTCGGGAGATCGGCAAAGCCCCTTCCAGGCTCCTGCTAATCCGAAAGAGATCGGAGGAGAGTTCTTATCCGGTCTCAGCTTAAAATTTTAATAAATACTTAAGAGATTGGAGGAGAGTTCTTATCCGACCTCAATTCAGAATTTTTAATAAATATTTAAAAGAGATCGGAGGAGAGTTCTTATCCGGTCTCAGCTTAAAATTTTAATAAATGCTTAATAGAGATTGGAGGAGAGTTCTTATCCGGTCTCAGCTTAAAATTTTAATAAATACTTAAAAGAGGTCGGAGGAGAGTTCTTATCCGATCTCAAATTAAAATCTCTAATAAATATTTATTAGGGATCGGAAGAGAGTTCTTATCTGATCCCCAACCAAAATTTTAACGAATATCTAAAAGAGGTTCGGAAGAGAGTTCTTATCCGATCTTCTAAATTAAATTTTAAATAAAACATTCCTTTTCAAGTAAAATTAACATACAAAAGTAATTCACTAAGGTTGTCTCATTTACTTATGTATCTGGGTGATCCTAATCAGTGAAAAATCAAACATTCCTTTTACCAAAAGGACTAACATTCCCATCCGAGCCCTTCTAACTAATTTATAAAGGACGCAAAATTAAATCTACTTACCCTTATTAAGGGACGAGGTGGGGTGCCTAACACCTTCCCCACCCGTTTACGGACCCCGAACCTAGAATCTCTGTCTTGAAGTGGTTTCATTCTTTATTTATCTTCTCAAATGGTTTTCTTTAGTTCCCCTCAAAACTAAGGTGGCGACTCCTCACTTTTTCCCACTTCGGTGAGTGATCGTCCAGGCGACCGCAAAATCCCATTCACGACGACTTAGCGACTCACTGGGATATATTGACCCAACCCTGATCTAGAGGTCCAAAAGTAGGCTTAATTTTTTCCGATCAAATTATATTTAGAAGGTCTCACTCGGCGATGTCTTATATGCTAATTATTATTGCTACTAACTATTTTGTTTTGCCTGTTCTATCTCCTACAGTGCTCTTCATTTCAAAGAAAAAGAAAAAAGAAAAAATGGAAAAATAAAATCCCCCTGAATTGGGAAGAGGTAAAAGTGTCCCTTCACACACTGAACACTTACACAATGTCCTCACACACACTATGGTCCTAACCCGGGCTTTCTTACCCTTTTAGGAAAGTAGGAGGGGGTCATGTAGCGGTGCAGTGGGTTTTACCCGTTAGTATCCGTGAAGGCTTCGCTCAAATTGAAACTCGTTCTATTTACCGTGATACCGTGGAATTTTCCGATAATATCATGGGGGTAGGATGGGGCTCTACTGTTTACAGTAGGGGCAATTTTGGAACCTGTGGCTATTAGAAAATTAGATCCTGAGCTAAACCGTCACGATAGCTGAAAGCCGTAGTAAACTGCCTCATAAGATAGAACTATCCAGATAGGTAGCGCTTACCCGGTGTTAGGAGTCTCCCTACTATAGGACAAAAGGGGCATACTTACTCTTACCCTATTCTGCTTTAATTTCCTTTTGTTCATTTCTTTTGAGGGTAATCTTGAATCCTACTAAAACGCCTACACATTTTCCTACTTTGATAAATGTGTACGTGTCACCTCAATCAACAGATGATTCAAAATTACCTAATTTGTCTTACTAACAAATTTTCCCTCAGCGTTACCAAACCAAGAGTCCGTATAAGGATAGGCATCATTTTTATCATGGCATCCTTGAGTCGATCGGCGGAGAGGCTCGATATGCTAAACTTTGGTCCAAATCAGCTCATTGGTGGTACCCTCGCAAAATGATGTTTCCGAGGCACACATTAGCTCAATACCTTCACCGGATCTGGACAAAATAGAGGTCAAAATGAACAACCTCGAGGGTGCATCTAATAGATGGAGGTTGCTTCCCAATCGAGTTAAGGTACAGTTTGAAGAGAATGCGGAAGGATTGCAACCTTAATGCAAGTCAAGGTCCAAATCCTGCATTAAAAGCCATGTTGACGGTTTGGAATCCTAAGTGCAGTGTTCTCTTTCAATGACATTGATACGGCCCCACTATGGAAGAATATCGGGCATTCTTTGGGGATCCCATACTCATTGCGAGCAGGATCTACTTACACCTCGAGCATAGCGGACACTGAAGCGGTTGGCACATATGTTGGGTTCTCCCCGAGAAAAGTAAAGTCGAGAAATACCAAAGGAACACGCATGGATGGCATTGGGCGTACCTTGAGAAGCGGTTAGATCATCACCTCCAAGAGAAAGCGGTGGGATCAAGCTTAGTGGCACTCGCCTTGGGAATCTATGGTCCGATCCTGTTCCGGGGCCATTGGGGATCATCACTTGCGGTGCGATGGAGGTATTTTGGGACAGAGAAAGCGAGGATCAATCCGATACCGGCAATTCTTGCGAAACCTTGTTAACCCTAACTTACTGCAGACAACAGGGGAAAGGATCCATTAAGTGCTGCTCTCAGTTGTTATACCTCTGGACTATCAGTCACATGTGTCCTGTGGAGACAAAAGGATTGACTTGGTACCTTGACCAACCCCTCATCGAGAAGATGATCCAGTTAGTAATCAGCCCGAAGAATGAAAGACAGTGGTGGGAACGGATTTTGAGTTTCAATGGCCATAATTACTGTTGGAGGAAGCTCTGGACGTCAGGCCAACCCGTCTTGATTGGTACAGGAGGTATTCGATCGGTGTCCACGATTGGAATAACCGTATACAAGTTACACTCCAAGACCGTAATGAGGCAGTTTGGCTCTACACAGTCCATGATAAACATTACAGAATACCACCAAGGTCACTTCTACCATGAGCTCAAGGAAGAAGAAGGGTTGAAAATGGCTCGCAAGTCCTGGGAAAACATCACTCTAATGGAGAGATCACCCAAAGGCCGAGTGCCTCGCGATTACCTTAAATGGAGAGCCGATAGGGACCAAGAACACTCTACCGTAGAATTCAAGGGCGACAACCCTCGCCAAGACGCCCTATTACAGAAGTCGATAATCGCTGGTTGACTCGCTACAAAGGCAAATATCGAGAACTCACAGTGCAAGAACGAATGAAACAATTGGAGGACCAACAGAGAAACTTAAGAGAAGGGTAAGAAAGCTCAAGGAAGAGGCAAGGGCCGAAAGGATAGGGTTCAAGCGGGAGGTACAGTGGGAAAAAGAAAGAAACTCTCTCAAGTGAGGTCAAAGAGATGAAAGGGAAGACTAGAAAGCTTCAGGAAAGGATGAAGAACCAACAGGTACTCGTTGAAGAATATAAACAGGAAAACAAGAAGAAGAAGCTTGAATTAAAGAAACAGGCACTCCTCATCAACGACATCTTGAAAGAGTGTGCTAAAGAAAGGAAAGAGAAAGAGAAACAAGCTGCCCTCTATCAAGGACTGAAAGAAAATGTGGACCATTGGAGAAAATGATAGCACAGGAAAAAAGAACTATTACAGATCCGAGTATGCTCTCAAAGCGTTCGATCTGCCAAACAAGAGGATAGGTTATTTGAGTATCTCAGAAAATTTCATGTCATTATAAAGAAACTCCCAGAACCTAGGCTGATGTAAAGAATATGCTGTACAAATTATTCAGTTAATTAATTGATTTTTGGACCATTGTTTAAGCGATTTGTGAATGAATAATATGACTCCGTAGAACTCCTCGCTAGGGTTATGTGAAAAATTGAGTGCGCTATATGAGCAGTATCATAAATGCACATTCAATCCAGTCATTCACAGTCAGACTTTCAAACGTTGACATTATAAAGTTGATGCGGTTATCCTTTTGCGATTCCAACGGCTCTCAAATGCCATCAGTATCCTTCGTCGGACCAGGACTTTTAGTTTCTTTGCAAAACTCAAATTCATTTAAATTTTTTTTTATCCTCACAGAAAATCAATATTGATTCAAACAAGGCAAGTCTGACCAAGCACATGATCCAACCCAAGCGAGTGTACTTAACAAGATCTCGAACGAGGAAGATAATGGAAAATCAGGAGCAAGTATAGAACCTACAGGGACAGGTCTCCGAGTTGAAAGATCAGCTTTCTGAAATTATGAGACTAATGAGGGAAATGTCTCATAACAAACCTGCTTCAGAACCTAGCCCACCATTACCTCCTCCGCCTCCTACAACAAATGATCCTCAGCAAGCTTCAACCTCTTTTACCTTTCAGTCTCCCATTCCGGACCCGACAATCACTGTCAATCCGGTGACCATAAATAATGACCCACCTTTTTCCTATTACCCGGCCGTCTCAAATGCCGAGCCTCACCATTCAATCCCGATCCCTCCAGTTTACTCCACCCCTCAGCTCCCGGTTGGAGGAGCGTATCATACGGTGGAAGGAGAACATAGGGCGAGAGAAAACGAGAAACTATCTGCCCTAGAAGAAAGATTGAGAGCAATAGAAGGGTTGAACATGTATGGCTCAGTCGATGTGTCGTCACTGAGATTGGTGCCAGATGTGGTGGTACCACCCAAATTCAAGGTTCCTGATTTCGACAAATACAGCGGAAACTCAGATCCCCGCATCCACCTGGCAACCTACATTGCCAAAATGTCTGCCTTAACAGAAGACGATAGACTTCTCATTCACTTCTTTCACGATAGCCTCTCCGGAGCAGCTCTGAGATGGTGCATACAATTGGGCGAGCAAGTGCACTCTGGAAGGACTTAGCCGATACCTTTCTAAAGCGGTACAAATTCAATTGTGATCGGCACCCACGAGAGAGGACCTCCGGAACACAGTGCAGAGAGACCGGGAAGGTTTTAAGCAGTACGCCCAACGATGGAGGGAGAAGGCTGCAGAAGTATATCCTCCGGTGACCGATAATGAACTCTGCTCCCTATTCATCGAAACATTGAAGGCTCCCTACTTCAACCTGATGATCGGAAATACCTCCAACAGCTTCTCAGATATCATCCAAGCCGGTGAGAGAATTGAAGCTAATCTGAGAATAGGAAGACTACAGGAGTTGGCTGAGAACCCTGTGAAAAAGACTGCCAATTTTGGCAAGAAAAAGGAGAGTGATGTGCATTCCATCACTCGACAGAATAATTTTCCCCAATTCTCCCAAAATAACTACCGGCCATATCCTCCCTCTCATGGCCAAACTATCGCAAACATCCCACCCCCTTTCCCTAATTATTCACAACCACGCCCACAATACGCCCCACCTGCAAATTTCCAACCAAGACCACCTCCTCCTCCAGCTCAACCATGACCACCACAAAATAACCCAAGACCTCCAAGGAATCCTGATCCACCCCTTCCCCTCCCTCTCAGTGAAATATACCGATACCTTGTCGGTATAAACCAAATCGTACCAGTCCCTTTAGACCCAATCCAGCCGCCATATCCCAGGTGGTATGATGCCACTGCCCGTTGTGAGTATCATGGAGGAGCACAAGGGCATTCAACTGACAACTGCGGGGCACTCAGAGGGAGAGTGCACGCTCTAATCCGGAACGGGTGGTTGAAGATCGAGGGAAATGGTTCACTCCCCAATGTCACCTCAAACCCACTACCTAACCATAATGCGGGTAGTGGTGTGAATATGATTGAGTCTGAGGGAGAAGGATCAACACTGGAAGTGGACAAGTTGGTCCCTTATTTCAAAGAAATTTTTGCCATATCAGTAAGAGAAGGTCACCTTTGCCCTCAGGTAGCAGGATTTGAAGAGAGTACGGGTGTCCTTACCATGGAGGCGGTGACCATAAGCTGCAAGATTGTGAGGGGTTCAGGCAAGAAGTCCGAAATTTGTTATCTCTTAAAGTTCTGAGATGCCAGACAAAGGCGGAAGGGGAAGTGAACACCGCTAGACTCAGCCAAACTGCTTCTACCTCCAAGCCCAGAATCACTTTCTCACCCCCAGTAGCCTCACCGCGATGCGATTATCCGAACTACGCCTGACTTCACACCAATACTCACGCAGTCCCTTGGAACTATAATTTCCAAGTTTTTACTCAGGAAGCGTCAAGCAGCGCATCCGCCCCTAGCCTTGCCTCACCTCCGACACCACCAAAACCATGTTTCGCTCCTCACGAGCATTTCAGGATGACTTATGCTGGACCTGCTAGCAACATTACTCCCCAAACCAGTTCTCGGCCCGTTATTGCAACAAAACCTTCTCCACCTGAGCAAGAAGTCGAGTTTATAACTCGAAGTGGGAGGTGTTACGGGAACGAAGAAAGAGAGAAGAAAAAAGGGAAAGTAAAAATGGGAGAGTCATCAAGAAACACGGAAGAGGAGGTTGAGAAAGCAGAGGAAGCAGAGCCTATTGAGCGCAAGGAAGATGAAGAACTGCTGCTCCAAATAATGAAGCAGAGCGAGTATGACGTGGTGGAGCAATTGAGAAAAACCCCCGCCCGAATTTCACTGTTATCACTGATCCTGAGCTCTAAGTCCACCGACAAGCCCTACAAAGAATCTGGATCGGGCCTTTGTGAACCCGACATTACTCCGGCGGTTTGAGAAAATAGTAGGACAAATCCGGGCATCCATTCTGTAGCCTTTTACGAAGAGGAGGTAGACCTGCGGGCTTAGGGCACAATAAAGCTCTACATGTAATCGTGAAGTGTAAGGGTTGTATAGTGGCCAAGGTTCTCATCGATAACGGATCGGCCCTCAATGTATTGCCTAGCACGACCTTAGCCAGCTCTGGTTGACCAATCGCATATACGTTAGAGTGCAATGGTGGTAAGAGCCTTTGGACGGTACCGGAGAGAGGTGCGGGAGACATTGACTTGCCAATCCAAGTCGGGCATGTACTTTCAACGCCACGTTTCAAGTGATGAACATTGAGCCGCTTACACTATGTTATTAGGGAGGCCGTGGATCCACTCTGCGGCTGTTCCTTCAACCTTACACCGTAAGATCAAATACATTAAGGACGGCAAAATCATCACGGTAAGGGGCGAAGAGGCCATACTGGTCACCAAGCCGCAATCACTTCCTTATGTGGAATAGACCGAGGAATCATTGGAGAGTTCTTTCCAAGCCCTTGAATTGCAAGATCTTGGGAAGGAAGGGGCTATGGCTATGGTGGCCAAAGTAATGTCAAGAAACGGGTATCAAGAGGGGAAAGGCTTGGGCCTTTGCCTTGTAAGGAATCGTCGAGCCTATACCGCTATTCGTAAGATAGGCCGTTGTGGTTTGGGGTATGAGGAGGATGCCCTCGTGGATGGGCGATTCGGATGAGGAGAATGCTTGGGATCGGAGGTTCGACCAGAGACGGGAAAAATGAAAATAGTCCAGAATTACGGAGATCTTCACCAAACCGGTCATCCAACATCCGCAAGTACGGAAGAATCACCAGATGATCCATCCATAGATGTCATCCAACTGGATTCCTTGTATGAGGCCCTAGTTTCACCCATGGCTGAGGAGCAGGAGCTTGACAACTGGACAACGGAGGATATCCCTGTACTCAATTTCGAGACCATTCATCAATTAACACCTAATAATCCAATAGACTCAGAAATTCCTCTGGTTAATTTTGAAATCCCCATAACTGCCATTACTTCAAGTAATTGAGGAAGACCTTACGTAAGAAAGCAATGAAAAGATGAACCCTCCCTCGTGCCGTGTGAAGATGAAACGCGCACAATAAACTTAGGCTCGGAAGAAGTAAAAAGGGAACTTAAGATAGTGGAGAGTGAGGAATTGGGAGATATGATCGGTCTGCTTAAGGAATTTCTCGACGTATTTTCATGGAGCTATGATGATATGGTCGGTTTGGACCCCCAGATAGTGACGCACAAGATTCCCTTAATTCCAGGAACGATCCCGGTGAAGCGATCGAGGAGAATGAATCCCGACACACCGCTCAAGGTTCGGATGAAGTCAAGAAAGATGACGCCGGTTCTTGGAAGTAGTCAAATATCCCCAATGGGTGGCTAATGTCGTCCCAAGAATGAAGAAAGACGGAGAGTCGTGGTGTGTGTTGACTACAGGACCTTAATAAAGCAAGTTTGAAAGATGATTTCCTCTCCTCACATTGATGTGTTAGTTGACAATGCCGCGGATTGGGTAGGTGTTCGTGTATTGATGGTGCATCAGGGTACAATCAGATTCCGATGGACAAGGAAGACAAGGATAAAACTGCTTTCATCACCCAATGGGGGGTATTTTGCTATCGGGTCATGCCCTTCGGGTTGAAGAATGCCGGGGCTACTTACGGTACAAGCAATGGTCACATTATTCCACGATATGATGCATAAAGAAGTGGAGGTATATGTGGATGATATGATCATTAAATCCAGGGGAGAAGAGAGCCACGTTCAGGTGATGAGGAGGGTGCTCGAAAGGCTCAGGAAATACAAGTTGAAGCTGAACCCTGCTAAATGCATCTTCGGAGCTAGATCGGGAAAACTGTTGGGATTCATAGTAAGCGAGAAAGGGATAGAAGTGGATCCAGACAAAGTTCGAGCTATTCAAGAAATGCCGTCCCCAAAAACAGAAAGGGAGGTGCGCAGTTTTCTAGGAAAGTTGAACTACATTTCAAGATTTATTTCTAATCTCACTGCCAAAGCTGAGCCTATTTTCAGATTACTCCGGAAAAACAACTCTACTCAATGGGATTCAGTTTGTCAAGAGGCTTTTGAGAAAATCAAGCGATTCACAAATCCACCAGTATTGGTTCCACCTGTGGCAGGCAGGCCTTTGATACTGTACATGGTAGTCCAGCAGAATTCAATGGGATGTGTTTTGGGACAACATGATGATACCGGCCGAAAAGAGAGGGCCATTTATTACCTAAGCAAGAAGTTCAATGATTGTGAGTCAAGGTACTCTTTCTTAGAAAAGACTTGTTGCGCGTTAGCCTGGACAGCAAATCGCCTCAAGCACTACATGTTGAATCACAAGACATGGCTTATCTCCCGGATGGATCCTATCAGATACGTATTCGAAAGCCCATTCGTGTCGGGAAGGATAGCCAAGTGGCAGGTTATACTCTCCCAATATGATATAGTCTACATGACCCGGAAAGTGGTGAAAGGTAGCGTAATTGCTGACCTCCTAGCGGAAAACCCTATCCCGGATTATGAAGCTCTGGATTTTGAGTTCCCTGACGAACATATTAATGAAGTAGACTGCGAAGAAGAGGGGTCAGTCGATGTGTGGGAAATGTATTTTGACGGAGCAGTCAATTTATCCGGGAATGGAATTGGAGCTAACTAGTATCCCGTATGAAAGCACTTCCCAATAGCTGCTAAGTTGGGATTTGACTGTACCAACAATGTCGCAGAATATGAAGCTTGTGTAATGGGTCTACATGCTGCTATAGAGATGAAAATCAGAAAGTTGGAGGTGTATGGAGACTCGGCTCTGATAATTTATCAGGTCAAGGGAGAATGGCAAACCAAGGATCCCAAGCTAATCCCCTACCAGAAATACTTCATCGAGATGATCGGAATTCAAGAAATCTCTTTCACTCATCCGAGTAGAGACAAGAATCAATTTGCTAACGCCTTAGCTACTCTAGCTGTTATGGCTCAAATCGAAGAAGGGCGACGTTTGACGTTGAAGAATAAAGTAAGCGATGAGCCACCGTATAGCTTCATGATAGAAGAAGAGCACGATGGAAAGCCTTGTTATCACGACATCCCGGTCTCTTCAGAACCTGAGAATTCCCTTGAGGGCAAGCAAAAATGAAAAGAAGATGATTCGAGATTAGCATTGGGGTACTTTCCCGTGGGGAAACCCTATACAAAAGAAGCTCCAACGGTGAATTATTGAGATGTGTGGATGCAAAGGAGGCAAAGAGAATCCTTTTTGAAACTCATGAGGGAAATTGTGCAACTCACGCCAATGGACACATGATGGCCAAGCAAATCATGCGACGTGGGTATTTTTGGACCACAATGGAAAAGGATTGCATCGAGTATTTCCGGAAGTGCCACAAGTGTCAGATTTACGCAGATCCGATAAATGTGCCACCTCACAAGCTGTTCAATCTCGTCTCACCGTGGCCTTTTGCAATGTGGGGCATAGATGTGATTGGTCCCATCAATCCCAAGGCATCCAATGGGCACAGATTCATCCTTGTAGCCATCGACTATTTCTCCAAGTGGGTCGAGGCGACATCCTATGCTCACATCACGCAGAACACGTTTCTCAAATTCTTCAGAAACAATATCATATGCCGGCATGGTCTCCCGAATGAAATTGTCACTGATAACGCTAAGAACCTGAACGGTCCGAAGATTCAGAAGCTGTGTGATCAATACAGAATCCGACATCTCAATTCCTCCCCATACCGTCCCCAGATGAATGGAGCGGTGGAAGCCGCGAACAAAAATCTAAAGAGGATAATCCGAAAAATGACGGTCACATATAGGGATTGGCATGACATGCTCTCCTACGCTCTTCATGCATACCGGACTTCCATAAGAACCTCAACTGGGGCAACTCCATACTCACTGGTCTACGGGATGGAAGCAGATACTGTTGAGGTTGAAATTCCTTCCTAAGAATTCAAGGAATCAAGGATTGGTGAGTCGAATGGATCCATCCAAGGTTGGATCGATTAAACTTCTTTGGATGAGAAAAGGTTAACAGCAGCATGTCACGGGCAATTATATCGAGGAGAATGGCGAGCATTTGATAAAAACGCACGCCACGGAATTCCTACCCGGGACTTAGTTCTAAAGAAAGTACTACCAAACCAAAGCGATCCCCGGGCAAATGGTCACCAACCTACGAGGACCCTATGTGGTTAAAAAGGCGTTTCTTGGAGGAGCCTTGATCTTGACCCACATGGACGGTGAAGAATTCGAGACTGTGAATGCCGACACTCACAAGAGATACTATGCATAAAAAGGAGAAGGGATGAAACCCAAAGGGCGCCCTAAAAAAAAAAAAAAAAAAAAAAAAACCTTCTTGGGGTGAAAACCAAAAAGGGCGTCCCAAGAACCAAACTGGAGGAATAAGGAAGGGGGCATGAAACCGCGGATAGAGAGGCAACCGTCACGGCAAGGGACTTCAGAGAACTTGGAATATGGCAGTTAAAAGACTTCAAAACCGACTAAAAGGAATATATGAGATCTATCCTTGTACCTTTCCTTTTCCTTTGAAAGTCTATTTTTCCTAAAGCCATGATAAAGTTATACTCCATTCCTTCTGCTTTTGTTTTCCTGCTTACTCACTTTTTAATACTATCCTTTCTCTTTGACTAATGCGCTATTGATTAGTTAAATTTCTGCCATAAGATTTGAATTTAAAAATTGATAACCTCGCGTACTTTACTATGAGATTTGCAGGGAATAGCCGCCAAAAAAAAAAAAAAAAAAAAACTAGAGGTGAAAACCCGAAAGGGCGCTTCTGGTCGAATGGACGAAAAGAAAGCAAAAACCCACAAGGGCGCTTTCCGAAGAATAAGGAGAAAGTCGGGAACGGAAAAGGGACATCCGAAAGAACGAGGTCATAAGTCAGGCCTTACAACTCCTCCTCCATTAATCGGCCGCCTTCATTATCTTGTTAAGTACACTTTGTCAGGGAATAACTTCATGTGCCAAAGTCAGACTTGTTTTGTAAGTTGATTTTAATTTCATGCAATTTACATTTCCTGCTATCAACCTCTGGTTCCTTGATCTAAGTTGATTTTAATTTCATGCAATTTACATTTCCTGCTATCAACCTCTGGTTCCTTGATCTAAGTTGATTTTAATTTCATGCAATTTGCAATTCCACCATCAACCTCTGGTTCCTTGATCTAAGTTGATTTTAATTTCATGCAATTTACATTTCCTGCTATCAACCTCTGGTTCCTTGATCTAAGTTGATTTTAATTTCCAGCAATTTAAATTCATGTTATCAACCTCTGGTTCCTTGATCTAAGTTGATTTTAATTTTCTGCAATTTACATTTCTGTTATCAACCTCTGGTTCCTTGATCTAAGTTGATTTTAATTTCCTGCAATTCCACCATCAACCTCTGGTTCCTTGATCTAAGTTGATTTTAATTTCTTGCAATTTACATTTCCTGCTATCAACCTCTGGTTCCTTGATCTAAGTTGATTTTAATTTTCTGCAATTTACATTTCTGTTATCAACCTCTGGTTCCTTGATCTAAGTTGATTTTAATTTCCTGCAATTCCACCATCAACCTCTGGTTCCTTGATCTAAGTTGATTTTAATTTCATGCAATTTACATTTCTGTTATCAACCTCTGGTTCCTTGATCTAAGTTGATTTTAATTTCATGCAATTTACATTCCTGTTATCAACCTCTGGTTTCTAGATCCAAGTTGATTTTAATTTTCTAGGTCATTAACTTAGGTGTGCTTTAGTTCCCTAATTTCGAACACCTAATCGTCCAAAATATGAGTCTGAATCTTTACATAATTCCTATACGGAAATTTTTCCTTTAATAGAAATTATGTAAAGAGGGGCAGCTGTCGACACCATATTTTGGCCGATCCCTAGAATCAATAAAAATTCTTCTTTGAACAGCTAATCACGTTTCCGATCCCTCTTTGATAGGCGGTCACATTTCCGATCTCTCCTCACAAAGAATTGAATTAATGCTGAGTCCTCATATTCATTAAGCCTCGCCGATCTCTCAAATCATTTACCGACCTCTCAAACCCGTTGTCGAATTTCCGGACCTGTCAAGTATATTCCTGATCTCTGTTGATAAATAAAATGAACTGGCACTAGATCTTTTCCTACCGCTTTATTGCCGACCTCCTTTCGGAAGATTAAGAGCTAAAGTTTTGGTTCGGTTAACGAGGGTTCCGATCTTAAGGGTTCCAGTTAAATTTTCAATTTTAATCAAGTCCCGTTCAGCATTTCTCCCCCACCGATCTCATGCTTATTGTGCTTTCCGATCTTTTATACTTAGATTAATAAATTTAGTTCATGTTTCACTATGCTCATACAATCAAATACTTAGGCAATTCAAAGATTTTCCAAATCATATCCATTCATTGAACAAAAGAGATATTCCATTTCATTTCATAATTTGTACAAGTTATTGGTGGGGATCACCCCACTGATTTACATTCGCTCACTCTCTCTCTCTTCCTCGCCTCCTCCTCACTATCTTCACCATCGCCCGGAGCCAGTCGTCCATCCAAGAGAAGTCCTCTTCAGATAGCGCTTTGGAGTTCGCCAAGAGATCCTTATGAGCATTCACATAGGCTCCGCTATTCCCGACACCATCTCTTCATCCTTTCCTTAAGCTCTTTGTCTTTCTCCAAAGCTCCTTATCCTTCCCGTTAAGCTCCTCTACAAGTTGAGCGACCGTTGGCTCAAGTGCACGGACTTCTCTGAGAGCCCGTTCACTTTCAGCCAAGTCACGAGACCTTTCGGCCAGCTGGTCTTCATGGTACTTCGCCCGTCCCTCGACTTGAGATATATAATCCCGAGCGGATGAGAGTTGGGATCGGAGGGAAGCCAATTCCTGATTTTTCTTCCCGACCTCCTTACCCAGACGCTGAATCTTTTCCCGAATCATGGTCTGGTTCACCAGACACTCCACGTTTAGGCTCATGGTTCGAGTCAAGATATCATCGAGACCATTCTGGGATAGCCTGTCCCGATCCTCCTGAAAGAAGATGGTAGATCCCAGGACTTTGGCAAAATCGGGGTTCTCCCTAACAGTCCGGTTATTCTTCAAGCAGTCGATCAGTATTTGAGCGCCACGAGAAGAGGTCCTCCCAGAAGCTTCAGTAGGCTCCCTTTCCGTGCTTGGAATAACTGAGAGAGGCGGGGGCTGCTCTTCCGATCTAGGAGGAGATCTGACAGCTTCAGTGGTCGGCGGACCCGAAGGTTGAGGTGGGTCTCTTTGTATCTCCCGTGTTCGTGGATCGGTGTTTGAAGACGCCCAACGCTTCATCTCCTTTATCTTCCGAGATCTCTCTTTCCTTCTTCCGCTTCCTAGAACCCTCACCACCCGCCATACCGCACGTAAAAGAGGTTAGTGAGATCGCTAAGGTCCCGAGAACCGAGATATAGAAAATACCAATGCCGAGGTCGAGAGCGGAAGTTCGCGAGCTTGGCGGTGATCGCTGCATGGTCCAATGGTGCAGTTCGGCAGTCACCGCATTTGGACAGGAATATTTTAGAGTGGCGGCCTGACTTTTCAGCTCCATCACTACTGAGCTTTCCTCTTGACTCAAGGTAATGTGCTTCGGAAGCAGGGGCCCCTGGTACCACCAGCTACGAGGAAAGTCCTCAAAGCGGCTGATCTTTACTCCTCGAATGAAGAACCGGTTCTTCCAATTCTTAAGGGATGAGGGCGATCGGAAAAGAGTCCGCAATGAGGCTTCACTGAAAGAACCAAAGTGTTCGTCATCCTTTCTACGAGTTAGTCCGTAGCTCGGCTAACACCTTAGCCGTAGGTCTGATTCCCTTAGCTCGGCATAGACCTCTGAAAGCAACCAAGATCCGCCACGAGTTGGGGTGGATTTGAACACTGGATACTCGGTTAAATTTTAGGACCTCCTTATAGAATTCGTCTAGAGGGAAGCTCAGACCGCCTTTAATCGCTCCTCGTACACCATAACCATGTCATTCTCTTCAAAAGAGTGATCGACCAAGATCGCCATTGCACTTGATCACCATATGAATCAGACAAATGTTGTATTCTTGAACAAACGATTGCATCGGATTCTCAAGAACCGACGGAAGCTCGTCTATAGGAAGGGTCTCTCTCCTTGAAGGTGGTGCAAGCCTTGATGGTATGACCCGACCGACTGGAGAAGAGACCCTAGGGGTTTAGGTTGCACGCCGGCCCGACTGCCTCTTCTTCATCAGACGATGACCATGAGAACTGAATGGAAGGAGGGCTCGCCGCTCTCTGACCTTCGGCACCGCTCATTTTCAAAAGAAACAAAGAACTTAAACTTAAAAGAGGATTAAAGCCCTTACCGGAGTCTGATCGGCGTCGGAAGAACTGGAGAAAAGGAGAGAACTTCGAAGTTGCAAACAAGAGGCTGAGAAAGGAATGAGAGAACAACTGGCTAACCCTCCCACCCCTATTTATACTAGTCCGAGCATTTAATGCTCGCGAAGTTTTAGGCAGCGCATCGATTGGTGGGACTCGACAGCTGTTCTCAAATAACCGAATGTTCTGAGATCGGTTAATTAGAGATCGGCATAATGAGTTAAACATTTTGAATAAAGGATCAGTTAAGGGTCATTCAGGTAAAGAATCAGATTGGATAATCACATCAGAGATCGGAAAATAATCAATGCAAAATAATAAGATGATAACCGACAAAGTAAAGTCTTTATTTTCAAGAGATCGGATTACATCATTTGGGCGATCTCTAGGGATCGGATTACAATAAAGGTCTAACTACATCATTTGGGAGATCTCTAGAGATCTGATTACATTGAAGAATTACATCATTTGGGCGATCTCTAGAGACCGACGAAAATCCTATCCAAGGGGCGATCTAAGGATCGGTTTATAATCGATCCCAAGGATACCACCACCGATCTAAGGATCGATTTATAATCGATCCCAAGGATATTGCCGACGGATGCTTGATCCGCTGTCTGAACACCCAATGTGGATCGAATCGCCGGAACACTCAATGTGATGAGAAGCCGAATGAACTCGCTTGAGCAACTCGAGATCGGTACAACCGAGGCCCGCACACGGATCGGTCAAATCCAGCTTCTCTCACCATCGCCAATTAGGATCATCCAATCACCGGATCGTAAATTTTCAGTCGGTGAGAAAGGAAATCCATCGGAAAAAGATCAAAGCCTCAGTTATAGCCAGAACTTCTACCAGAGTAGCTAGAACAAGGTAAGTAAGAAATGAAGAGAGGAAAGTCAGATGAAGAAAATGTCTCCGTCGACAGGGGTATATATAGGGGAAAATGAGCATTTATTGCTGAGCGGAAACGGCGCACGCCGAGAATCGAGATGCAATTAATGCTTGGACCGAATCCATCGATCAAGGGATAAAAGAGATCGGAGATAGGAGATCGCATGAGAGATCGGAATAGGAGCTAGGAGGGATCGGAAGACAAAAAGAATAAGACAAATCCCAATAACCGCCGCCGTAATCGAGCCGAGGTAGTTAAAGCGTGGCGCACGAGATCTCCACCGCACGCCTAAGAATCGCCCGCAATCGTCGACAGTGCCGTGGTATGTCATGACACCCAGACATCCCAATCTCCACCGTCGATCTCACTTGCAAGGCTGACTCCGGAACCCGTGGATCAAAAGAGAAGACGACAATCCCCGCGTTTTACACTCTTAGCCCTCAGATTGTTCCGGACGAGAGGATTCAAGACCGCCGATTAAAAGAGGAAAAGGACAAATATTCTCGAGAAGCGATCTCACCATTCGCTTTGATTCTCTTTAATTCCTGAACATCCGATCATGTACTTCAAAATCTTGACCCTCCATCTCCCTCAAAATAAATCCTGACCCTTCATGGGGAGCACCCGATTCCTATAAATACCTGCATGAAAAACTGTTCAAGGACGGACAAAAATATAGACAAGAGGCTGCTATTATCGTGGAGGAACTCTGACACTTCATTCAGTTTGTTACTCTGCTTTGTAGTGATTAAAAGACTTTTGAAACTAGTTTTCAGGAGTGTTTTCTTGATAAGGATTCTGAATACTGGTACTCTACATTTCCAGCTTGTTCATTATCCGGTCATACTCTCATCATCTCGCTTTTCCTCTGTTCAAGCTCAACTTCCTTCCACCTGGTTCTTACCTGGTTACCTTTTAGCTAAAGCATCTCTCGGTTTCACGACAGACATCAACTCTCAGGCTGATCAATCCGCCATCTTCATCACTATTTACCACCTCACAGTTATTTCAATATATTTGGCTCCTCACAGGTAAGAGCTCATCCAAGATTCATACAAAGTTTCATCATCCCTTGGCTTAAAAGCTACCATCAAATTCCTCAAATGAGTGGTCTTCCTAGGTGGGAAAAATTGAGATAGAAAAGCTTGAGATAGCTGCTCCCAAGTAGCTATAGTAGCTTGTGGAAGATGAGTCATACCACTCCAATGCTGAATCCTGAAGAGAGAATGGAAATAAGGTGAGCCGAATCACTTCATCTGAAACTCCAGGCTGCCTTTGTGTACCACATATCATCAAAAATTTCTTCAAATGAGAATGAGGATTTTCAAGTGGGCTACCTCCAAATTGTGAATTCTGAACCATTTGAATTAGACCAGTCTTTAACTCAAATTGATTAGCTCCAATAATAGGTCTATTATCTCTCACATCTGCACATCTAGGAAAAGCATAGTCTAACATGGATCTTCTCTGAGGATCATTTTGATTAACCACTTCATTTTGCCTATTTTGCTCATTTCCTCCATTGTTTCCACCAATAGCTCTATTTTGATTCTCCATATTTTCAATTGTCTTCTCTTGCTCAAATCTTTGTTGTTCTTCTTTTTCTGCTTCCTTTCTTCTCTTGTATTCCTTTTTGTTGGCTCGACAGAATTTTTCAATTTCAGGATTGAACAATAATTCGGTATCACTTGTGCTTTTCGATCGTTTAATAAACAAGAAAAGTACCTGAAAAACACAAGGAACAGTAGTGAAAATAAAAGAAAATAAAAATTCTAATTAGCTTAAAACAATTAAAATCCAACTTAAAAACAAACAATTCCCCGGCAACGGCGCCAAAAACTTGATGTTGTGTATCCACAAGTGCACGGGTCACAGTAGTATAGTTTTAAAAATGATATCGATCCCACAGGGAATTGTGCTTAAATTGGAAATAAAAGTATAAGCTAATTAGAATGACAAAGTTTAAAGATGTAAAATGAAATTTGAAATTAAAATTGGTATTTGAAGAATTTAAGCTAAATCAAACAATTAACTAAAATTAATTAAACTAGATTACCAAAATTTAATTTGAAATTTCTATTTATGAAATTGAGAGGAATTAAATCTAAATTCAATAAAAATTAAAGTGATTCTAGAGATTGGATTTTCAATATTGTTTGCATGTGGTTTTATCCCTAATTTAGCCAAACACTTGAGAATTGCAATTTTGAGGGAAATCAATTCTTAAATTTTTGAAACCTTTTTCAAGCATTTCAAAGTTGGTTTTCATTAAATCAAACCCTATTTTCACGGTATTTCAAACTTAACAAAAACCCAATTAAAGCTCTAATTGATTTTGAAAAGTTCCCCTTAATCCTCTTAGCTTATCTCTAACACCAAGAAAACCAAGTTTATTGCAAGATTATCTATCCCTGATATTCACTTTTCAGTCCATCTATTAAGGATTAAAGCTTAACTTAATGAGGGCCCATTCATCAAGTAAGGCAACAAGCTCACAAGCAATAAATCAAAATGTAACAAACCTCATTTAAATGGCTAAATCAGTTCAAAACCACAATACAAAGCAATATTTACAAACCCATCTCTAGAATCTCAAACAACTACTCACTAATCATAGTTTCTAAACAAACCCAAGTGTATAAATGAAGAAATAATGAGAATATAAGCTAAGGAGTAGAAAAACTGTAAAATTGCAAAAGTCACATCGAAAGTGCGTAAAATGCCTCTGCAAACTTTGGAAAAATGGATCCTGTCTTCCTCCCTTTTTCTCTTTCTTCCTTGCCAAAAATGCCTCCCTTGCTCCTTATGGAAAGAAAATGATAAAGGAGACTTTATATGGGTTAGGGATCTGCCCTAGAATGGGTAAAAAGGGGGAAGGTTCCAGAGAAAGTGAGGTAAAAAGTCAGAGTAACGCAAATGCCACGTCAGCCATTTCCAGTAAAAACGACATAAGCTAGATCGGTTGTGTCGCGGGTTGTGTAGCTCTTGGCCTGAATATCTGACGATCCGACACAACCTGCGACATAAGCTAATTCGGTTGTGCTGCAGGTTGTGCAACAATCTGCCTGAATATCTGACGATTCGACACAACCTGCGACATAAGCTAAATCGGTTGTGCTGCAGGTTGTGTCGCTCTCGTCCATTTTTTACTCAACTTAAAAAATTTTTGCAATTCAATTCTAATCTCTTCCAAATGGCTACTCTGATCAAAATACACCAAATTTCTCCAAATTTAACCTACAAAACAAGTAAATTCCAAAAATTAAACTAAGAAGTGTGAAAATTATAAAATTGACTAAATATATGTTAATATCTATAATAATAGCTATGAACAAGGGTAAATTATGTGCAAAAATTACACCTAAATGATGATCTAAAATGCATGCATCAGACAGGAATCATACTCAATGTGGTAATACAAGTGCCAACTGTTGTTGCATGTATAATCAGCAATTAGCATGATTATAGGAGACAACAATTAGCATAATTGCGTTTTGGTGAATATATCAACGGTTTGGCTGATAGAGGAGACAGGAATCAAACATATGGTAGCTTCAGCAACATGATAACGTACAAAATGATAATCAATTTCGATGTGTTTGGTACGCTCATGAAATACATCATTATAAGAAATCTGTATGGCACTTCTATTATCGCAATGAAGCATTGTGGCAAAAGAATGAGTGATACCCAAATCAGTTAATAACCACCGTAACCAAAGTAATTCAGATGTAGCATCAACAAGAGCGCGATATTCAGATTCTGTGCTAGAACGTGCAATAACAGTTTGCTTTTTGCTACGCCAAGAGATAAGAGAATTACCAAAGAAGAAACAATAACTAGTTGTAGAGCGACGATCTGTCAGATCACCAGCCCAATCAGCATCAGAGTAGCCAGATAATGCTAAGGAGGAGGTAGCGGAAAAGTGCAACCCATGAAAAAGAGTGCCTTTGATATAACAAAGGATTCGAAGTACTACAGAGAAATGAGTTGAGTGAGGAGCAGACATAAGCTGGCTAACCAGATGAAGCTGGCTAACCAGATGAACAGCATATGAAATATCAGGTCGAGTAACTGTGAGATAAATAAGACTCTCGACAAGCTATCGATATAAAGTAGGATCATCAAGAGGAGTGCCATTAAGAGGTGTAAGTTTGCAATTGAGCTCCAATGGGGTTGATACTGTTTTGCTATCAGTGATGCCTGCTCGAGAAAGTAAGTCGGATGCATACTCGGCTTGAGATAGATAATAGCCATCAGAATTTTGAGAAACTTCAAGACCCAAAAAATAGCTGAGAGAACCCAGGTTTTTCATTTCAAAATGTTGATTGAGATAATGTTGTAACTCTGAAATACCAGATGAATCATCTCCTATTATTATCATATCATCAACATAAAGCAACAGAAGAACAATACCACTGTCAGTTCGGTGAGTGAATAATGCAGAATCATGTGGACTAGAAAGAAAATCAAGTTGAGCAAGGGTGGAACTAAATTTGGCAAACTAGGCCCTGGGAACTTGTTTTAATCCTTATAAGGCTCGCTGAAGTTTGCAAACCTTATGAGGAGAAGGATAACCAGGAGAATGATGCATATAAACCTCTTCTGTTAAATCACCATGAAGAAAAACATTTTCGACATCCATCTGGAATTTATGAACTACAACAATAGCTAAGAGACTGCGAATAGATGTTAATCGGGCCACTGGAGCAAAAGTTTCTTCATAGTCGATATAGTTTCATCAGAACGGGTCTTGATTTTGTAAATCCATTTGCAACCAATAGGGGTCTTATTTGGTGGAAGATCAACTAAATCCCAAGTATGAGTTTTCTCTAAAGCCTAAAGTTCATCAGTCATAGCTTGCTGCCAAGAGGGTAAGTACTTGCCTCACGATAAGAACGAGACTCATGAAGGGTTGCAATAATAGAGTAACAGTGAAAATCAAAAAGATAATGAGGAGTTTATCTTACACGGGTAGAACGACGAAGAGTAGTGCTAGGAGGAGATGCAGGTGCAGGTACTGGATCAACAACTGGTGCAGATTCAACAGGGGTAGGTGTAGTTGGGCTAATATTGAGCACATCACAATCACCTGGATCAGGACTTGGAAACAGCTCTTTGGAGGAGTCAGTGAAAAATAGAGAGTCAGTATTGACAGAGTGATAAAATTTGGAAAGAGAAGAGAACATAGTATTGTCCCAAAAGGTAACATGATGAGATATGCGTAACTTATTATAAACAGGATCCCAACAATGATACCCTTTGTGTTCAATGCCATAATCAAGAAAACAACATAGATGAGCACGGGGTTCTAATTTGGTATGTTCATGAGGTTGTAAAAGAACAAAAGAAACACATCCAAAAGGTTTAAGGATGGAATAGTCAGAAGGTTGTCCAAACAACTTTTCAAAAGGAGATAAATTATGAAGAACCAAGGTAGGAAGACGGTTAATAATATTGTCACACCCTACCCCTCTGTAAGGCATGGCATGATCCCGTAGTATACCTAATGAATTATCAGACTTCGCCTACTGATAACCCATTAAATACACTACAAGGGATTTTAAACATTTTCTTATTTCTTTTTACTGTGGTGAGCACTTTTGACAGGTGTTAAATTTTTTTTTTAACTGAAGTGAAACAAAATAACAATTCTGAGTATCAATAATTTCTGTAAAAATTTTGGCAGAGTGCCATCTGTATTTTGAATAAAACAGTTCTTCAAAAACCTGTAAAAAGCACTTCCAATATATTTCTACAATCCCAAACTCCAATAAATTTGTTCAATATAATAAATTTCTCAACATTATCAACTCAGTTCAATAATCAATTTTCCAGTGTTTCCAAAAGCTGAGATAAGATAAATATATCACAATATTTTTATAAGTCAAAATAATTTACAATTTTAGTTTACAACTGCTCAAGACTAAGTACAATATATACATACAGTACACATACATTACAACAAAAACTACAAAATATGGTATACTCAATATACCCGGCTAAATCTCAAAATGTAGCACAAGCAGCCTACTCTGCTGCTCGGTCCGTCTGTCTACCTACAACAGCAATGAAAAAGCTATCGCTAAGCCAATGTCTCAATGGTGCACAATATTAAGAAAATATAATTTAAAACCATAAACCATAAATTATATGAACTGTGGATACTTAAAATCATAGTTGAATTCAAAAGACAGTGAATGTCATAAAGAATTAAACTCCATTTCACAATATCATAATAAATATCAACAAATCACACATATAGCTTAATCATAATTCCATAGTCCAATTTGTCCCAAAAGCCAATGGCTAATGAAGAATAACATAGCTAGCTAGCAAATAAATGAGTTATCATTCTATTCGTCCTCAACAGGCACACACCTCAACACTTCAGTCAGAGAGGGAATTCAAAGTCAATTCGTCCCACTAGACAAGCTAGCAAGGAATTCAATCAAATATACATGATAGCTGTGGTTTCAAACTATTTACAATATTTTCTAAGCAATAAGTATCCATTAAATTTCCATTCAAATAATTTTCCACAATTTAAAACAATAACATACAAATTGTCATAATTTATTTCAATTGAAAATTCAAAAGAAATAACTGTTGTGCACAAACCTCTGAAATGAAATCTCTTGGCCATGACTCAGTGTTTTTTTCCCTTTCCCTGAGTCTTTGCTAACTGAAACACACAATTTAAAGTGTTTCAGTACTTCTTTAAATTGTTTCTGACAATAAGGTTTAATAATTAATTTATTTAATTCTATTATTTCCTTAGTCAACCTATAATGTTTACTCTTGATGCACTCTAAGTGAATTAGGTTTAATGTTACCAATATGTCAAAATTTTCATTTCAATATGCTACCAATATAGTTCTATTTACCATTTTTACAAGTTGACATTCATTGCCAAATTATTTCAAGCATCATTGTATGTAAATGTCAAATTCTCAATTTTTGTGTGTTAGATTGGTCTAGCTTAAAGTCCTATTTCTCTTGGTTTTTAGCTTCTGGTCAAAGAAGCAAAATTGTAGCTCTATGTCTTATTACACTCAGAGCAAAATTTCAGGTCATTCTGAGTTGTATAGACCAAGATATGGTCAATTTACTAAAGCTGGACAGATTGCACTAAAATGGCAACTTTAGGTCATTTCTGGTTCTGGCAGTTTTTATGCCCGAACTTGTGTAAGCTATTTGACTTTCTTATAGTCATTTCTGAGTTTTGGTGTCTTCATAAGAGTTGTAGCTCTAGTTCATGGTAAAAATTTCAGGTCATTTGGACCTGTTTTGAGTGAGTTATGGCCAAAACACTAACTGCTACCCAAATGGTCAATTTTCAGGCTTTCAAGTCACCAATCCGGATTTGGTCATTTTTCAAGTCACTTTCTGGATAGAATTTAGGTAGGCTTTCTTCATAAAAGTTGGCACATTTTGTGCCTAGTTTCACCTCCAATTGGCCTCATACCAATTGGAGTCACACACTTAGGGTTATAGGCCCATTTGCATACTGCCCTCTACATGCCTTTCAAACACCAAATCAACACACATTCACCAACTATCTCCTTACTTCTCCATACCATTCTGCATTTGGCACTAACCAAAATCATTCAATTCTCTACATTATAGGTCAACTTGGACAGAATATAACCACTTTAAAAAACACCAAATGCAGTCACAATTCACAAAGTTTAAACCCAACAATATATATACATAAATACTTCTAATTATCACACATACTTCCATTATCAATTTACATACCTTATCACTACTATTCCACACATATATATGCTGCCATTTTTTGTACAATATTTTAACAATATTTCATGAACTTAAACACTTCAATCTTCATCATGAGGCTGCCAAAAATTTACACATACACATCAACTTCCATTTTCACTTCTCAAGCTTACCATTCAAACTTTACACATAGAATTCAACTTCAATACAATTAAACATTTAAATCAACATCCTAAACTACCATTTACATGCAAAAATAAGCTATACATGGTGAAGTTCCATGGCTGCCGAAATGCTCCATCACCAATAATTTATCAAACCTCAAAACTTCTTCCATAAATCAACTCCCCACTACCTTAGTTACACTTTTAATGAAACAAGAATTGAAAATAACCACTTACCTCTTTTGGACTTCTTCAAAACTCCACCAAAACTTATTTTTCTTGCTCCCTTATTACTGCCCAAGGTGTGTAGGCAAAGATTAATGAAGGCAGTTCATGAATTTAGCTTGAAATGAAGGTGATCTCAAGCTTGCATGGGCGGTTTCCATGGAGGAAAGTTGGGACACCATTTTCGGCTATGGCAGAGCTTGGTGAGGATGATGAAGTGAGTGGAGGATTCTTTCCTCATTTAAGTATTAATGTATCCACTTAGTGCTCCACTAAACCTAGATTAATTATATTATAATCTAAGGTTTCAAAAATTGTAATTTTAACCTTAATTTCTCTTAATTTACATTTTATCTTTAATTCCATTTTTCATTTGATTTTCCCAAATGTAATACCATTTATTTTTCATTGAAATTTAGGTCAAAAGCCAACTCTAGGTGTCAAATGATCACAATGCCCCTATTCGGGTTGTATTCTCGATTTTTTGGTAATACCGATTTTTGTCGGTTTCTCAATTTCTCGTTTTTCTTTGTACTAATTAATTAATTTTTCTTTGACATTTCTAATGATATTTATACTTCAATAAATGTTTATTTAAGTCTTAAAAATATTTTCTAGGGCTTCCTACAGTCCAAAGCTAGTCAATGGTCCACGCCGTAACTTCCCGGTGTGGTTACCCATCGCTACAATTTTCGGCTCGTTTAACTTGGTTACATTTCATTGCTATTATTTTTCCTTTGTTTTCCTTGTATTTTCCTTTCTTTTATTTCATTATTTTATGTCTTCTCACTAACATTTAAATGTAGTTTTAGGCATCCTAGCTGTCTGGACAGACAATGGTCACCGGAACAGTAGAACGCACTACCGAACATAGGGGTGTTACAAATATAAATAGAATGAAGAGCTGCTTCTCCCCAAAATTTTTCTGGACATGAGGTAGAAAGAAGAAGAGTACGTACAGAATCAAGAATATGGCGATACTTACGTTTGGCTCGCCCATTCTGTTTAAAGGTGTGAAGACAAGAACGTTGAACAACGGTGCCTTGTTGACTAAGAAACTGAAGTAAAGAAGAATCTCAATATTCCATGGCATTGTCTGTTCGGAGAATTTTAATATCACAAGAGAACTGAGTTTTAATCATTTTTGCAAATGTGATGTAAATTTGTGGTAACTCAGATCGACGTTTCAAAAAATATATCCAAGTAAACCGAGAATAATCATCAATAAATATAACAAAATAACGAAAACCATTTATTAAAGAAATAGGAGAAGGACCACAAATGTGAGAATGAATTAAACCAAAAGGAGTGTTTGAAGTAGTATTATTATGAGAAAAAGATAATGCAGGTTGTTTTGTAAGCTGACAATTTAAACAATTAAATGACTCAAACTTAGTAGATTCTAATAATCCACAAGAAATTAAAGATTGAATTTTACTGGCAGAAGCATGACCAAGACGAAGATGCCATTGGTGAATGGAGGAATTAGGGATTGTAGCTGCAGACACAAATCTCTGAGGAAGATGTAAAGATGCAAGCTCAAATAATCGACCCACTCTGCGACCCTCCCCAAGAATCTGTCCCGTTTGTGAATCCTATACCTGGACAACATGGGGAGAAAAATAACATTTAGTCCTTTTTCACACAACTGACCAACAGAAATAAGATTGAGTGTCAAATTAGGGATATAATAGGTGTCAGGGAGATGAAGATTTGAGGTAAACACATGACCAATATGTGTGATGTTCATTTTAGTACCATTTGCAGTATGGATTGGTGGTAAGGAAGATACAGGTTTTATAGAAGACAAGAATTTAATATTAGTGGTCATATGATTACAATATGCAGAGTCAAAAAGCCAATAAGAATTATCCGGAGTGGCAGACATGGTAGCAGGAGAATTAAAAGAGATAACCTGTTTGAATAGTGCCTCAAGATCACTCATGGTGATGGCAATAGAACCCTCAGTAGCAGCAACAACAGTGACAGAGGAAGATCCAGGCTTTGAGACATTCTTGAATTTAGAATGCCCTCCTTTTGGTCTTGGAGGACGTGTGGGACAATGTTCAAGAATATGACCGTAACCATGACAATATCTGCATTCTATAGTAGGACAATATGCAAAAGCATGACCAATTTGATTACAATTCTTATAGAGTTGATTGCCAGATTTCTAATGTGAGGATCGAGTAGTTGCAAGAGCAGTTTCAAATTGAGGAGTTTTATCCAAACTGAGACGAGTCTTTTCAAAAATAATCTCTTGAATAGCAGTATCTAATGATGGGAGTGGATTTTGATGTAGCAGGGACACTTGAACGGCCTCATATTCTGATCGAAGAGCCATTATAACTTGAATGAAATGAAGATGATCTTCACTGATTTTGGCCTGAGATATTTGATTCCAAATGGGTTGGACCTGGGCAAGAAAATCATTCACAGATTGACCTGCTTTTTGTTTCAGATTATGAAGAGTAGTCCACAACTGATAATAGTGGGCAAGTTCAGTGGTCTGATATCGATTAGCCAAAAAATCCCAGATTTCTTTTGCAGAGTCATAATTAGCAAATTAGATGTGGATGGACTAGACAGAGGTATTGCGAAACCAGGTGATTATCTGATGATTTTTACTATCCCAATCCTCAAGACGGTCAGCAAATTTTGCATCAGTTTCATCGTTCTCTCTTGTCGGCGTAGTGATATCCCTGGTAACAATACGCCAAAGCTTGTGACCTATCAAAAAACTTTTCATTCCTTGAACCCAAAGATTATAGTTGGAACCAATGTAATCAAGGTGCAATAGGTTTTGAAATATCAGATTTCTCCATTGATAATAAGATGAGGAGAAAAAAAATGGTATAATAATAGGAATGAAAGAATGAACCAGAATAGGTTGTAGAGAGAGAAGAAAGACCCCAGAAATTAGAAATAAAAGTTTTACGGCTCTGATACCATGCTAGAAGAAAGAATACAAGTAATGAAGGAAATGATTGTGTATTTGTCTGTCTTATTTGCAAAGATATTACACCTATTTATACATGAGAATATGAGCTAATTTAAATAAGAATAATAATTGCTGTAATTATGCTACACAAATATTCTATAATCATGCTAATTGTTATAATTATGCTAACAAAAAGAATTGTGATTTTACTAAAATTTCTTAATAAGTAGGGAATCAATTTTATGTCGAACATGACAATTCTACATTCCTGAATTTTATTAGGAATTGATGTTATAACTTTGCAAGATATGAGACCCTAATATCACTTCAAATTTTAAATGAAAAAATAAAGGCAATAGGTTTAATATCCGTTCATTCACTCGGCTACGCGGTACCCGGTTATTTCATTAGGTTGTCATCAGTTATGGTTAAGCTTGCATGCAGAAACAAGTGGAAAAAGGCAACCCAAAAAAAAAAAAAAAAAAAAAGCATGCAGAGGAAGAAGAAAGAAAGAAAGCTGGTGAAGACCATTCAATATGGTGTATCACGGTATATATATATATACGGCTTGCATATTATTGTTATGGCAGAGCATTAACAATGACATTGCACAGAGTGGCAGCCGATCCCATAAAACAACCGTAATTAAAGTGAAATGATAGGAACAGCTCACAAGCTGCATACCTTCGCTCCTCCTCCCCCTTCCCCTCGCCCTCCCCCTCCCCCTCTGCAGCCGTAAAGATAAACCCCCTCTGCAGCCGTAAAGATATATATATTTAATGTGTATTTATTATGAGAAGAAAAAGCGACCAAAACACACTCACAAAATAAAAAAAAAGTAGTTTCAGAGTGGGTGGGCCTCCCTGTGCCTGCCAAATTTATCTCAGAGAAATCTCTGACTCTCCTGGATGGGATTATGCTGATTTTGTCCTGCTGCATTTTGCTCTCCCTGATTCAATGCCGGCCATGCCCAGATTGTTGCTCTAAGGTTACCACCAAAAATTGCACAAATTTGCAAGCCCATTGCCCATTCCCCTACTTTCCATCTACTGTTTCCTTTTTCGACTGTTCCTTCAACCCTATCTTTTGTCTTCACTCTCTCATCTTTTCTTTTTCAATTCACTCTTTCTTTCACCTAGCACCTTCCTTTGTCTTTATTTTTTATTCTTATAAAATACCATAAGTATTTTGGCATCTAGTGTAATAATTGATTGTATATGGACCATGTGGACCGTATCTCTAGTGGAGAGACTTAAGTTTACACAGTTATGCTAAATGACAAAATATCCGTCCACCATATATATATATATATAAGCAAATATTTATTTAATAGATGCATAAAACAAATTTATTACCATTACATTTTTGATAAATGGATTCTAAATTGCCAATTTAGAGGTCCCCACAACATAACTTGTCACGTTTTTCCTTGCGGGTGGGAGGCTTCATGGGTTGTCCCTGTCCTTGCAACTGGGCATTTATAACTTAAGCCTGAAATGTTTCATGTGGTACCACTGCGCAGTAAATGAGAGATAAATGGCTTTCTTCCTACCTCTCTAATCTCTGCCCATGGAAATTCACCCTTAATTAATTCACCTTCACCTCCTTTTTTGGATATAGAAATACTGAAGAAGAGGACCAAAGGTTGATTTGCAATGCTTGGTTAATTAGATGTTCAGTTCATGGCACGAGGGGTAATTCATAATACAAGTGGGGGCCTTAAGCCCACGATTTTATGTGTGATATGGGCTTAAACTCAAATCATTACTTTGAAAATGAAATTGAATATCTTATTTTTCAAGATTTTTTCATTTAAAGTTGTATTTTTTGAAATGATTAATTTAATTGAACAATGATTTTGAAACTAACATTTAAAATCAAATGCTATTTAAAATTTATATATCTCAAGCATCGATGTGATTTTGACATTTAATACTCCGTTTGGAATAAGGTAAAATAAGATTTTTTTCATAAATTTTAAATTTTTATAATTTTCTAATATTTGAGAGAAAATGAAAAATTTTTAAAGTATTTGCAGTTTTTAAAGAGAAAAAATTATTAATCCACCAATTTGATAGATTAGAAAAGATTCATTTTAGATATTTTCAAAAACCTCTACAAATTATTCTTTAAAAAACCTTATATCCTTTCAAACACATTAAAGCTGTTAAACTTTGAAAAACATTTCATTCCTTTAAAATAATCTCCACTGGATATGCTTCCTTAGATGCCTTGAAAACCAACGTTTCCCAGCCAATTAAACTTGGTAGTTAGTATAAATATGTCTTGATGCAAGCCCTATAGCAGAGTAGTTTATATTTCAAATCCAGACAAAATCTTCTACCATAAAAATTGGCCTCCCTGGCAGCAGCCTGTAGACAGCAAAATAACATCATCCACGAGATTCCAGTCAAAAGAGGATATTGGAAACTGTCCACCTCAGCCTTGAAAATCAAAATGCAGTTCAGTAAAGCATCGTGTATTGGAAACTGTCCACCTCAGCCTTGAAAATCAAAATGCAGTTCAGTAAAGCATCGTGCTGCTTTAGAGTTGAGCCATAGAATTTCGTTCAACAAAACTCAAGGGTTCATATTTTCTTTGATTTGATGTTTTGTTGGCGCCTTCTCAATGATCTGTGTCAGCATACAGAACATGAAGATTTTAATTGTAGAGAACTTAAAACAAGTGCCAGCATCACAGTGGTAAGGACTACCTGAGTGATGCAGTCACCGTTTTTGCTGGCTTCATCCTTCCTTGCCGAAAAAGAATCAAGTCTCTCACTGGATCTAATAGAACAACTCTTTTGCTCCTCATGCTCATTCTGATAATCAAGATTATGTAAAATTGTCATAGCCTTTGTCCTTGCTGCTCCAAGTTCCTTGTTGAGCACTGATTACCTGAGTGATGCAGTCACCGTTTTTGCTGGCTTCATCCTTCCCTGCCAAAAAAGAATCAAGTCTCTCACTGGATCTAATAGAACAACTCTTTCCGCTCCTCATGCTCATTCTGATAATCAAGATTATGTAAAATTGTCATAGCCTTTGTCCTTGCTGCTCGATGTTCCTAGTTGAGCACTGATAAAGACATTATTCATGTTTTCAGCATGGAATCTTTTTTAGTCAGATGGAAAGTTCACTAAAACTAAAAGCAACAGCCAGCATACAACCCCGAATGCACAAAACAAAGAAGGAAAAAGTAAAAGAATAAGAGAAAGGAGGGAGAGAGAAAGAGAGAGAGAAGAACAACAGAATGAATCTCTAAAGCCCGCTACAACTCTAGTAACAAAGAGCTGATAATGTTCATCCTACAAAATTACCCTGGTTTCTAAGATAAATAGCTGACAACATTGCTATTTGCACTGTTCATCCTACCAGACCATGTATCATTGTCTTGGTGGTCTACAATCATTTCAGGCTTGAGAAACACAGGCAACAAATCAGAGTCATTTTCTCTTAAGAGAATGAAACAATGAAGTATTACTGAAAAGACACCATTTGTAGCAATATAAATTAAATTTATAGTGTTAATAGATATAGCAACATTCATGATAAATAGGATAACCTTTATAATTATAAAACCATGGACATTCACACTCTTGCAGCTTCAAAAATCCATTAGCATGTCTGAGAACAATAATAGGAAGTTATAAAATGATTTACAATAGAAAGCTAACTTCGTCCGTATCTCCAAATCAGATCCACAACTTGCAGAAGAAACGAAACTATTTTACCTTGTGGAGTTCAGTAGACTTCCCAAGACTGTATGATGTGTATGGATGAATTGATTCAGGCATCATTTCTTTTTCCAATTTTTCTGATACACACAGTAAGATTATTGATAATACACTTGATTATAACATGATCATGCTCATTCAAAGAATCTAAAGCATTTGAACAGTTTTGCAGGAGCATTTCTGACAGTTCATTGTAACAACCATTTTTTTTAAATCTAATCTTGGAGACCTAGAAAAATATCTAGTTGCATCCCCATGCGCTTTGGTCAAATCAGAAGGAACGCCAACTCTACAGAAAGATGAGCTGAACACATTTTGGCTTCCAACAGGAATACCAGTTGAACAATGGTATTTAGCATGCTCAGTCCTTATTACACAACCTGAAACATTTGGTCCAGTTATAAGCTGGCAATTATATTTGCAGTAATTGTTCACTTGCAATGGTGGAAGCATGCAAGACAATTTGAGCATAGGGTTACTAATTAAGTACTTGAGTAGGGAACCTTCCTTATCTGGAAGATGAATATCATTAGAGCAGTGAGTCTCATTGATATTGCTCAATTCAGAAGAAGATGATCCTGCTGTATCAGAATTTGCTGATCTCAGTTACTTAGATAGTAAATTAACAGCTGAGAATGCAGTCTCAAGGAAAAATGAGAAATTATCTCCACCATATCCATTCCCACAGGAACTCATATTTTGTTTATTATTGCTAGGAAAGAGCTGAAATGCCAGAGGATTCAAACTACTTAATGCTTCTTGTCTGCTTTTAAGACATTGTGAATCAACAGGCCCAGAGTCTTCAAATGTTGATTGATAAGCAGCCATGGTTCCCTTCCAGCATGGTGAATCCAGATCAGAATCATTTATGCCTAGCATGTTGCTCGAATCTTCAACAGGATCAGCTTCTTTAGCACCATGCAATTTCACAGTCAAATCATGAGGAACAATTAGATTTGTGATTTGCAGCTCAGAATTCGACATGATTAAGGAATTCATAACCTCAGGAATGATAGGTTTACCATTCTCTCTATCCATGCTTTTTTCTATCAAGATTTTACAGGAAAATTCCTTATCATTGACATTAAATTGGGCACAGGAATCCTTTATACTGGTCGGATTAAAACTCAGAGTGTTATCATGGCTAACTGAATCATATACATCAGAATCTATGTTCTGATGCAACAGAAGATCAAGAGGTAAATAACCTGTATGAGTGCCCGCCGGTCCAGAGACAGGAGAATAATTACTTTCTGATGAATGGGAAAATTTCAGGTTTGCTGCATAAGAATCAAGTTGTTCTGCAAAGTTTCTCTCATAAAAAGTGGTGTTTGAATCACAAGAGCTAAGAGTCAGTGGGCCGGTTAGCCCACTTTCTGTATGAATTGTGGTGTGGAACAACTCTGATGTGGATTGCGCGCACAACTCTGATGTGAGTTGATAAGAGACACATGCCACATCAATCTGCTTGGCATCTTTGGATTTATTCTCATTATCCATCCCTGAGATTCCAATGCATTTTCCATACAAACAATCAGATTTTTCACCACATAGCTTGAATCCCTCAGCAGGAGACTTTCCTATAAGCAAGTACGGTAGCTATTTTATGACATAGTTGTACCAGTATCTTTAATTCATAAATATACATTTTTGAATACTATATATGCCTCTTATTCCTTTTTACTTGTGAAATTATAAAATACCGTAGGTATCACATCCCAAAACAGTTTCAGAACGCCCCCAAACCATTGCAAAGTTAAATATGATAATACCTCAAGAGTGAAAAACAATTCATAAGTGCCTTGAAAGCAGATTCAGCAGAAAAATTACTGTAGAAGAATGATTGTACCAAGCAAACAGTTAATCATACTCAACAAATTAATCAAAGCCCTGCAGCATGACATATACTATATCGTCCAAATTAAGAATGAAAAATTAAAAACCACAGAATAGACATGGAAAAGTCACTTGAGTCCAGGGAATGGAAGAGAGAGCCGGGGAGGGGATCCTGAACGTTAGCGCTGCTCATTTGCTTTAATGAGTGAACTCATTTTTGCCTAGTAGTATGTGGTCATTATAAAAAAATAGTATACAATATATCTTTAGATCATTAAATTTCTACTGCTGTTCTCCTAGATGCTAAAGCCTCATTTACCAAAGATGCCTAAAGTCCAAACCACCAATAACACCTTAGATTGCTAATTTTCTTGCTAGAATTTTATGAACCGACCAATTGAAGGAAACTATCAAGTTTTTCACAGCCTCTCTTATGGTCATTTGGATAGAAGGGTTTCTACTTGTTATTATTATTTCCTCATTGTTGAAGGCATTTTAGGAGTTAGCAAGGATTAAATCAGTATAAATAAGTCATCATGAGTCCAGATTAAATTGTATTATAGGCTTAAACGGTATCATATAGAAATAGATGAAAGAGCAAATTTAATTTACTAAAGTTGAAGAAATCATCTTTAAAGTTTTGCCACTGAACTCTGGAGATCACCATACGGTTTCCTCTCTTACAAAATTTACATGCGGTATGTATATCAGCAATCTCAGCATGAGAAAGGGCTTATGTCTGCTTGCGAACGCTGTTTACATTTGTGAGTGGACTAAAGTTGTGAAAGAATAAGAAACAATTAATACGATGCAAGTAACCATGTACGAGAGCCTTCGTTACATTCCTAATCACTAATCAGCTAATTAAGGCCTAAAGCTCATATGAAGTAACTTACAGAACTAAAGAAATCATAAAAAGTCACATATACGAATTTAGATAGAGAGAGCATGAGAACAGATATGTTAGGTACCTTGAGTACATGAGGCAACGGCACCATCCTTATATTTCAGAGGAGAATCCCATGGTTCTTACCACTACCACTCTTGCAGAGGATATAGCCTGGTCGAATAATGCCACTTACGGGCGTAATAGCATCAAAGTCGGACCCGGACTCACTAAGCGAAACGTTAAAAGGAAGTTGAACAGCCCGAGATGGGTATTGTGGAAAAGAAGATATTGCTCCAATATTTGAAAAACAATAGGTATTAGAGAAGTTGAAGGCGAAAGGGTGAGCCAACGGTGACAAACGAGACGAAGAGCTACTCGACATGTTTTTTTGATGAATGATGATCGAACTCGAACCTTTTGACTGAATCTTAAATTGACTCTTCTCCTATGAAAATGAGACTCATGCATTGAAGCAGTGCATGAATTGATTTTTTTAATTTTTTAATATTAATTAATTAATATATGAATTAATTATTTTAAAATTCTCTAAAATTTTGGTTAATTACAAATAAACTCTTAATTAAAAATATTCTTTCTTTTTTAATAAAAATTAAAATAAAAATTACTTTAATATCCTTAAAAATTTTGGTTAGTTACCAATAAGTCTCTAAATAAAAATAAGATAAATTATAAATAAGTCCTTAAGATTTAACAAAACCTACGTATTAGTGTCTATATTTTTAAAACTCATCTATTTAGCCATTGAGATTTTAATAAATAGTTAATTTTATAATTAATAGTTATTTTGTAAAATTAACAATACTAATTTTTTTTAAATGTTACATATTATCTTCTTTACTCGTTGTGTATACTCATATGACTTATGCCGGACCTATCACCAGTACTACTCCCTAAGTTAATCTTCAGCCCGTCGCTGCCACAAAATCCTCCTCGCTTGAGCAAGAAGTCAAGTTTATAACTCGAAGTGGAAGATGTTACGGGAATGAAGAAAAAGAAAAGAAGAAAGGGAAAATAAAAATGGGAGAGTCACAAAAGAATACAGAGGAGGAGGCTGAGAAGGCAGAGAGAGAAGAACTTGCCAGGCCTAAAGAAGAGGAGAAGTTGTTGCTCCAAATAATGAAGCAGAGTGAGTATGATGTGGTGGAGCAGTTGAGAAAGACACCTGCCCGAATTTCACTGTTATCGTTAATTCTGAGCTCCGAGGTGCACCGTCAAGCCTTGCAGAAAATCTTGGATCAGGCCTTTGTGAACCCTGACATCACACCGGGGCAGTTTGAGAAGATAGTGGGACAAATCCAGGCATCCAGTTTTGTCACCTTTTCTGAAGAGGAGATAGACCCTGCGGGTTTAGGGCACACTAAAGCTCTGTATGTGACAGTGAAGTGTAAAGGTTGTATAGTGGCCAAGGTCCTTATTGATAATGGATCAACCCTCAATGTACTGCCCAGTGCTACCTTGGCTAGGCTGCCAATTGACCGATCAAATATACGTCAAAGTGCTATGATGGTAAGGGCCTTTGACGGTACAAGAAGAGAAGTGTTGGGAGATATTGACTTACCACTCCAAATTGGCGCATGCACCTTCAACGTCACATTCCAAGTGATGAATATTGAATCGGCCTACACTATGTTGTTGGGAAGGCCGTGGATCCATTCAGCGAATGCCGTTCCTTCAACTTTGTACCAGAAGATAAAGTACATTATGGATGGCAAAATCATCACGGTAAGAGGGGAAGAAGCCATATTGGTCACCAAACCACAATCACTTCCCTATGTGGAAGCGGCTGAGGAGTCGTTAGAAAGCTCCTTCCAGGCCCTCGAACTACAAGATAACATCTCAAGAGATGAAGGTACTATGGCTATGGTAGCCAAAGTGATGTAAAAGAATGGATACCAGGAGGGCAAGGGGTTAGGCGCTACATTGCAAGGGATTGTCGAACCTATATCGGCTATCCAGAAGATAGGACGTTGTGGTTTGGGATATGAGGAGGACGCCCTCATGGAGGGGCGATTCTGGTTGAGGAACAGACTTCGGGATCAAAGATTTGACCAGAAAATCGAGAGAATGAAGGCGATCCCGAGGATCACTGAAGTCTTCACTAAACCAGTCATTGAAAATCCGGCAGAGGCTGAAGAATCACCCGATGAACCATCCGTTGATGTCATCCACCTGGATTCCTTCTATGAGGCTCTGGTCTCGCCAATAGCTGAGGGGCAAGAACTGGACAACTGGACAGCAGAGGACATCCCTGTACTTAATTTCGAGTAAAGTACTTTTGGTTATCTACACTTGATCATTTTGTCCATGGTGGCAAGTGTAACATTGTAAATGGACCCTTTTTCTTATGTCATAAATCTTAATGGATTAATAGCGCATTTTATATCCGATTCTCTTTCTGTCCATTTGAATTCCATTCTTATAATATATTCTATTTTCATTCATTCAGGACCCTTCATCAATTAACACATAATAACTCAATAGACTCAGAAATTCCTCTAGTTAATTTTGAAATCCCCATAACTGCCATTACTTCAAGTAATTCTGAGGTGGAGCTCACAGAAGAAAGGGATGAAAAGGATGAACCTTCCCTAGTGCCTTGTGGAGATGAAACGTACACCATAAACTTAGGCACGGAAGAAGTGAAAAGGGAACTCAAGGTTGTGGAAAGTGAAGAATTGGGAGATATGATCAGTTTGCTCAAAGGATTCCTGGACGTGTTTTCCTAGAGCTATGACGACATGATTGGTTTGGACCCCCAGATAGTGACACACAAGATTCCTCTAATTCCCGGGACAATCCCGGTAAAACAGAAATTAAGAAGAATGAATCCTGACACGCTGCTCAAAGTTAGGGATGAGGTCAAGAAACAGTATGATGCTGGGTTCCTGGAAGTGGTCAAATATCCCCAATGGGTAGCTAACGTTGTCCCGGTAATAAAGAAGGATGGGAGAGTCAGGGTGTGTGTTGATTACAGAGATCTCAATAAAGCAAGCCTGAAAGATGACTTCCCTCTCCCTCACATTGACGTGTTAGTAGACAATGCTGCGGGATTGGGCAGGTGTTCGTGTATCGATGGGGCATCGGGGTACAATCAAATCCCAATGGATGAGGAAGACAAGGAGAAAACTACTTTTATCACTCAATGGGGGGTGTTTTGTTATCGGGTCATGCCTTTCGAGTTAAAGAATGCTGGAGCCACTTACCAATGTGCTATGGTCACATTATTCCACGATATGATGCATAAAGAAGTGGAGATATACGTGGATGATATGATCATCAAATCCAGGGGAGAGGAGAGCCATGTGCAGGTGATGAGGAAAGTATTCGAGAGACTCAGAAAATATCAGCTGAAATTGAACCCTGCTAAATGCGTATTCGGAGCTAAATCTGGGAAATTGTTGGGATTCATAGTGAGCGAGAAAGGAATAGAAGTAGATCTCGATAAAGTTCGAGCTATTCAAGAGATGCCATCCCCTAGAACAGAAAGGGAGGTGCGCAGTTTCTTAGGAAAATTGAACTACATCTCGAGGTTTATCTCCAATCTCACCGCCAAAGCTGAGCCTATTTTTAGACTGCTCCGAAAGAACAACACCACTCAATGGGATTTGGTCTGTCAAGAGGCTTTTGAGAAAATCAAACAGTACCTGTCTAACCCACCAGTATTGGTTCCACCGGTGGCGGGAAGGCCTCTGATTTTGTATATGGCGGTCCAACAAAGCTCAATGGGATGTGTTTTGGGGCAACATGATGATACTGGCCGAAAAGAGAGGGCTATCTATTACCTGAGCAAAAAGTTCAATGATTGTGAGTCTAGGTACTCTTTCTTAGAAAAAACTTGCTGCGCACTAGCCTGGACAGCAAATCACCTCAAACACTACATGTTGAATCACAAGACATGGCTCATCTCCAGGATGGATCCTATCAAATATGTATTCGAAAGCCCATTCGTGCCAGGAAGGATAGCCAAGTGGCAGGTCATACTCTCCCAATATGACATTGTCTATATGACTCGGAAAGCAGTGAAAGGTAGCGTGATCGCCGATCTCCTAGCAGAAAACCCTATCCAAGATTATGAAGCTCTGAATTTTGAGTTCCCCGATGAGCATATTAATGAAGTAGACTGCGGAGAAGAAGAGCCAGCGGATGTATGGGAAATGTATTTCGACGAAGCTGTCAATTTGTCCGGTAATGGAGTCGGAGCTATATTGGTATCCCCGGATGGGAAGCACTTTCCGATAGCTATCAAGTTGAGGTTTGATTGTACCAACAATGTCGCAGAATATGAAGCTTGTGTAATGGGTCTACAAGCTGCTATTGAAATGAAAATCAGAAAGTTGGAGGTGTATGGAGACTCAGCTCTGATCATCTATGAAGTCAAAGGAGAATGGCAAACCAAGGACCCGAAGCTAATCCCATATCAGAAGTACTTACTGGAGCTAATTAGGAAATTCGAAGAAATCTCTTTCACTCACCTTAGTCGAGACAAGAATCAATTTGCTGATGCCTTAGCCACTCTGGCTGTTATGGCTCAAATGGAAGAAGGGCAGACAACTCAAGTATTGAGGATTAAGGCAAGAAGTGAACCAGCATACTGCTTCATGATCGAGGAAGAGCTTGATGGTAAGCCTTGGTATCATGACATCCTGGTCTACTGTAGAACCAGAGAATTCCCTTCAGGGGCAAGCAAAAACGAAAAGAGGATGATTCGGAGATTAGCACTGGGATACTTCCCCAGCGGAGAGACCCTATACAAGAGAAGCTCCAATGGCGAGTTGCTGAGATGTGTGGATGCAAAAGAGGCGAAGAAAATCCTTTTCAAGACTCATGAGGGAAATTGTGCAACCCATGCCAATGGGCATATGATGGCTAAGCAAATCATGTGAAGAGGATATTTCTGGACTACCATGGAGAAAGATTGCGTTGAGTATTTTCGAAAGTGCCATAAGTGTCAAATCTACGCAGATCTGATAAATGTGCCGCCTCACAAATTGTTCAACCTCGTCTCACCATGGCCTTTTGCAATGTGGGGCATCGACGTGATTGGTCCCATCAACCCTAAGGCGTCTAATGGGCACAGATTTATCCTAGTAGCTATCGACTATTTCTCTAAATGGGTTGAAGCGACATCCTATGCCCACATTACACAGAACACATTTCTTAAATTCCTCAGAAATAATATCATCTGCCGGCACGGTCTCCCTAATGAAATCGTCACTGACAATGCCAAGAATTTGAATGGTCCGAAGATTCAGAAGTTATGTGATCAATACAAGATCGGACATCTCAATTCCTCCCCGTACCGCCTCCAGATGAATGGAGCGGTGGAAGCCACAAACAAAAACCTCAAGAGGATAATCCGAAAAATGACAGTCACATATAGGGATTGGCATGATATGCTTCCCTACGCTCTTCACGCATACCGGACTTCGGTAAGGACCTCAACCCGGGCAACTCCATACTCACTGGTTTACGGGATGGAAGTTGTACTACCTATTGAAGTTGAAATTCCTTCCTTAAGGATTCTGAAGGAATCGGGGATTGATGAGTCAGAATGGATCCAGTCGAGATTGGATCAATTAAACTTGCTGGATGAGAAAAGGCTAGCAGCATCATGTCATGGGCAGTTATACCAGAGGAGAATGGCTAGGGCATTCGACAAAAGCATTCGCCCACACGAATTCCAACCCGGAGACCTAGTTCTGAAGAAAGTGCTGCCAAATCAAAACGATCCCCGGGGCAAATGGTCACCAACCCATGAGGGACCTTATGTGGTTAAAAAGGCATTTTTTGGTGGGGCCTTGATCTTGAACCACATGGACGGCGAAGAATTTCCAAGACCTGTGAATGCCGACACCGTTAAGAGATACTATGCCTAAAAAAAAAAAAAAGAGTAGGGGTGAAAACTCGGAAGGGCCCTCCTAGCAAAATGTATGAAAGAAGGTGAAAACCTCGAAGGGGCACTTTCTGTAAAATGAGTGAGGAATGAAAACCCGAAAGGACGTCCTGAAAAGCGAGCAAAAAAAAAAATGAAGATCTAGGGGTGAAAACCCGAAAGGGCATCCCAAGAATCAAAAGGGAGAAATAAGGAAAGAAGCATGAAACCGAGAAGGGAAACAAACCGTCATGGCATGAGACTTCAGAGTACTAGAAATAATGGCAGTTAAGGAACTTCAAAGCTAACCACCAGGAATATGTGAGATCTATCCTTGTACCCTTTTCCTTTGAAACTCTATCTTTGTTTTTATTAAAACCTTAGTAAAGTCATACTTTATTCCCTATACCTTTCTCTTTCCCTTATACTCATTCTCTAACATTATCCTTCTACAATCTCATTATTTAAATGCGCTATTAATCAGTTAAAGTTTTTTTCATAAGATTAGGATTTGACAATTGATAACCTCACGTACTGTGCTATGAGATTTGTAGGGAACGTCCCAAAAAAAAAAAAAACTAGAGGTGAAAACCTGGAAAGGCGCTTCTAGTCAAATGGACAAAAGGAAAGCGAAAACCCGCAAGGGCGCTTTTCACAAATAAGGAGAAAGCCAAGAACTGAAAAGGGGCATCAGAAGAAAGGAGGTCGTAGGTCAGGTCTTGTAACTCGTCCTTCATTAATCATTGGCCTTCGAGATCCTGTTAAGTACGCTTCATCGGGAAAGAACTTCTAGTGTCGAGATTAGACCTGCTTTGTAAGTTGATTTTTAATTTCCTGTTATCAACCTCTGGTTCCTTGATCTAAGTTGATTTTAATTTCCTGCATTTAAATTACCTGATCAACCTCTGGTTCCTTGATTTAAGTTGATTTTAATTTCCTGCATTTAAATTTCCTGTTATCAACCTCTGGTTCCTTGATCTAGGTTGATTTTAATTTCTTGCATTTAAATTTCCTGTTATCAACCTCTGGTTCCTTAATCTAAGTTGATTTTAATTTCCTGCATTTAAATTTCCTGTTATCAACCTCTGGTTCCTTGATCTAGGTTGATTTTAATTTCTTGCATTTAAATTTCCTGTTATCAACCTCTGGTTTCTTGATCTAAGTTGATTTTAATTTCCTGCATTTAAATTTCCTGTTATCAACCTCTGGTTCCTTGATCTAAGTTGATTTTAATTTCTTGCATTTAAATTTCCTGCTATCAATCTCTGGTTCCTTGATCTAAGTTGATTTCAAATTTTAGCATTTTAAATTCCAGTCAATCAACCTCTGATTCCTTGATCTAAGTTGATTTTAATTTCCTGCATTTAAATTTCCTGCTATCAACCTCTGGTTCCTTGATCTAAGTTGATTTTAAATTTTAGCATTTTAAATTCCAGTCAATCAACCTCTGGTTCCTTGATCTAAGTTGATTTTCCTGCATTTAAATTTCCTACAATCAAGCTCTAATTCCTTGATCTAAGTTGATTTTAATTTTCTAACATTTTAATTTCCTGTGACCAACCTCAAGGTCTTGACCCAAGTGGGTTTTAGCCTCCGGACTTTAATTTCAAATTTCAAATTTTAAATTGTCCAAAATATGGGTCTGAATCTTTATATAATTCCTACACGGGAAAATTTTTCCCTTTAATAGAAATTATGTAAAGAGGGGCAGCTGTCGACACCATATTTTGGCTGATCCCCTGAAATTAATAAACTTTGAAACCGATCCCCAACACAGTCCCCTTTGCCAATCGACCACACTTCCGACCTCCCCTCAAAAGGAATTTAATTAATACCAAGTTTCCAGGTCATTTAAAGCCTCACCGATCCCTCAAACCAATTCTCGAGTCCCCTGATCATTTAGTTATATTTCCAATCTTTCTTGTCAAATAAGATTGAACCAACATTAGGCCTTCGTACCACCAGTTTATTGCCGGTCTCTCATTTAAAAATTCAAGAATGATAAAGGTTTCGACTCGGTTTAAAGATGATCCCGATCTTAAGTGTTCAAAGCCAAATTTCCAATTTTAATTAAGTCCCGTTTCGTAGCTGATCTCATGCATATTGTGTTTTCCGATCTCTTATACTTAGATTAATAATAACTTTCAGTTGTCGTTCTAATATGTTCAAACAATCAAGTGTTTATGTAATTTAAAAACTTTCCTGTAACACCCCAAAATTTTAAATTTTATGAGCATTTTTGGTATTTTAATTTTATTTAAATTATAGGAATTTTTTTGAGATTTTTCGGATTTTAAAAATCGGGTTCGATTTTCCGAAAATATAAACTTTGATGATTTTTAAAAATTAATTTAAAGACCACGTGGCAAAACTAAAAATATATTTAGAGTCTATGTATTTTTCTGAGTTTTCTGGAATTTTTTCAGAATTTTTGGACCTCGTTTTTGGTCCCGAGGCAGAGTAAAAAATTTAAAATTTTGTATCCTGAATCGGACCGGCCGAATCAAACCGGACCAAATCGGACCGGTCGAATCGGACCGGCTCCCTTTTTCTTCTTCCCTTTTCTTCCGCGCGTCCCGACCTCCTCCCCTTCTTTCTTTCTTTTCTCTCTCCTCCTACCCCTGCCGCCGGCCAGCCACCTCCCCCTACCACCCCAGCTCACCGGCGCCGCCTCCCAGCCGTCTCAGCCGACCTGCTGCCGCCCCAAACGGCCGGAAAACGCGCGCGAACGTCCTCCCTGCGCGTGCGACGTTTCGACTTCCCCGGCCAAAATCCGGCCGATCCGGCCACCAATCGGACCGGGTCTTGTGTCTAAAATCATCTACTCGACGAGAGCTTTCCATAGACACCAAGAACACCGAAATCCATCGAGCGGTTTGTCCGATTTTTGCTCGGGAAGTTTTTAGCCCATTTTGACTTTCGGGTTAGATTTCTCGCAAACCGTGAATCCCACGAGAAAACCGAGAGTACCAGAGCGCTCCATTCATCGAGAGCTTTTCGGCGACATAAATTTTGAATTTTTTCGACACCATTTTTCGGTGGGTCCCACGGTACTTCGCAGTGTTTTTCCGAGCATTAAATGAGCTTAGAAAATTCTGAAAAATTTATGTACTAACCCCCGTGTTGTGGGCTTCGTGTAGGTATCCTCAATTGGCAGAAATTCGACAGTTGTCCGGGTTTGTGAATTTCCGGCCAGACATACCCGTTACCGGAAAAGTCTCCGAAATTGGATCGAGGTTTTGGCTATCCCCCCATTTTCAGACGTCCCAAGCGCGTCCTCGAAGTCGGAATCGGCAAAGGTAAACCCGAACCTTGCTTTTTCGTAATTTTCTAGTGCTTAAATAGGATTAAAAATCCATAAAAATATTTGTGGTAGCTTAGAAAATTATGATTCTTTTTGCAATAGCTTAGTAATATTGCTAAGGACCGCGGGGCAAAGTTTTAGAATTTTTAGAGCTTATTTGGACAGTTTTTGCAAAAATGGTTAATTATAAGGACTAAATTGAAATTTTACATATTGTGATGGATGATTGAGTTGATGGGCTCAGGAGGGGTTGTGTGATGTGATTGAATGGTAGATATATGAGTTGAGAATATAGAAGTGTGTTTTGAGCCCTTTTGCAGGTTGAGTAGGTCCTAGGTATAGGGGAGACTCTGCCGGATTTTCGGCACGACTTAGAACGTATTTGGTCTTTTTCTTTGTTTGTATTCAGTCAAATTTATTAAATGATTGTAATAAAATTGTCAGGTGAGCCGGGACAGCCTTCTTCCTCCGCCCAGCCGCCTCAGTGACCACCGTCAAGTCTGTAAGTAAAATATTAATTTTAATTGTAATTTCACTATTATTATATGTTCAAGCATGCCCATGCATCACTTATATGCATATATTTATGTAGTTAAACTCTAGGCACGATTTATGTTGCATTCATAACTGTTAACGTGACATGGATGTTGTTGTGGTAATTTGGAGCAGTGTGCGTGCGTGTGATGTGGTGTGGACTATGGATAGGACGGGTAGTCACGGCTTGAGTTCTTCGCTGGGACCCGATCCTTCGGGGGGTAGTCATGGCTTGAGTTCTTCGTTGGGACCCCCGATTTGGTTTATTAAGCGAAAGTCCGGCTTGAGTTCTTTGCTGGCACCAGGTTGGATTTAAGAGAGCTGTATAGGGGATCAGCTCCCATATATTATGGTTAATACTACAGGGTGTGTGAGTGCTCCAAATTACCTTTTTGATGTTATGATGTGAAAATGTTGTTGATGTTGCATTTCACTCTACAGGGTGCATTAGTTTTAGATAGTTATAGAGATTATGGTTAAATTGATATTTTACTCTCTGAGTTGAACGCTCACTCCTGTTCAAAAATTTTTCCAGGCCACAGGAGGATATTTTTGAGGTTAACATGCTTTCTCCCTCGCAGGTCGATTACTAATGTTTGTATAAACTTGTTAAATCTTAGAATTTCCGCATGTGTTAGAAATGTTTATTTGATTTGGGTCTGTAACCTAAATTATTATTTTGGACCTGTAAACTTAATATTATATGCATGTTTGATGGATTGGATGAGGGAGCTGAGCTCCCATTTATTTTTATGCTGATGAGTATGTGGAGGGTGAGCTGAGCTCCCCAATTGAGTATTTATTGTGTTTACAGGTCGGGTGAGTCGAAAACTCCCCGTTGGAAAGTCCATTTTATGGCTGGACTCTGTCCGTTTGATTTCTTGACATTGGGCCCAAATGGGCCTTAGAGTTGGGTTAATGAACAATTAGGCTTACTACGGGCCTCGGGGGCTTTAGGCTGGCCCAGGTCATAGTGCCGGTCCGGCCCATAGGTTGGGTCGTGACATTTTCGATCACAATCAATCATTGAATAAAAGGGGAACTTTCATTTCATTTCAAAATTTATACAAGTCATTCGGCTAGGGGATCACCCCCAGCCTGATCTACATTTTGTTCATTTTCTCTCTCACCCTCAGCCTCCTCCTCGCTATCCTCACCCTCGTCCTCGGGAGCCAGGTTGGCCATCCAGGAGAAGTCCTCCTCAGGATAACGCTTCTTGAGCTCGGCCAGGAGATCTCTGTGAGCATTCACATAAGCACCGGCCACTCCGGTCACCATCTCTTCTTCTTTCGCCTTGAGCTCCTCAGTAAGGTGAGCAAGTTGAGCAGCTTCATCGGTTCGGAGCGCTTGCACTTCTTCAAGAACATGATCTCGCTCGGCCAGAGCTTGAGCCTGTTTGGCCAGCTTATCCTCATAGAACTTCATTCACCCCTCAATTTGTGATATGTAGTTCTGAGCGGATGACAGTTGGGATCGGAGAGAAGTCACCTCATGACCCATTTTCTCGACTTCCTTACCCAGGCGGTGAGCCTTCTCCAGAACGATGTGCTGGTTCACCAAGCACTCCACATTCAGGCTCATAGATCGGGTCAGGATGTCATCCAGATTGTCCGGGGATAACCTATCCCGATCTTCCCGAAGGCAGATAGAAGACCCTAGGACCTTAGCGAAACCCGGGTTCTCTGGAACCGTGCGGTTCTTCTCCAATGAGTGGATCAGCACTTGGGCACCGCGGGAGAGAGTCCTTGGGGTAGGCTGGGAAGGACCCCCTTCCGCACTCGAAGCGATTGGAGGAGGCGGAGGTGGCTCCTCTTGGCGAGGAGGAAACCGGACCACTTCTATGATCGGCGGTCCAGAAGGTTGAGACGAGCCTCCTTGAATCTCCTCGGGCTCATGACTGGGTGTCTGCATCTCCTCAGCCCGCTTCATCTCCCGTACCTTCCAGGAGATCTCCCTCTTTCGCTTTCGGCTCTCCTTGGAGGCTTCGCCGCTTGCCATACCTACACAAAGAAGAGGTCAGTGAGATCGCTAAGGTCCAAAGATCTGAGATATAGGAAATACCGATGCCGAGGTCAGAGAGCTGAAGCCCGCGATCTTGACCTGTGACCAGCTGCATAGTCCAATGGTGTCGCTCGGCCGTCACTGCATCCAAACAAGAGAACTTCTCTCTGGACGCCTGTTCCTTCAACTCCATCACCATTGCACCCTCTTCCCTATTTAGGGCGATGTGCTTCATAAGTAAGGGACCCTGATGCAGCCAGCTCCGAGGGAAGCCCTCAAAACCGTTCGGAATTTTGCTCCTCAAGATGAAGAAGCGGTTCTTCCAATTCTTCAAGGAGGAAGGCAGGTCGGTAAAAAGCCCACAATGGGGTTTTGCCTGGAAGAACCAATACTCATCGTCCTTTCGACGAGTTAGCCTGTGCAGTTCAGCGAACACCTTAGCTGTAGGTCGGAGCCCTTTAGCTCGGCATAGGCCTCGGAAGGCTACTAAGATCCGCTACGAGTTCGGGTGAACTTGGGCGATGCACACTTGGTGATATTTTAAAACCTCCTTAAAGAAGTCGTCATGAGGGAATCGCAGCCTGGCTTTTAACTGTTCTTCATACACCATGATCATATCATCCCTCTCAAAGAAGTGATCGACTCGAAGGTCGCCGTGACACCGGATAAGTTCGTACGAATCAGGCCGGATGTTGTACTCCTGGCTGAACGACTGCAGGTCGGTTTCTTGCAAGATTGATGGCAGCTCGTCCATGGGAAGATTTTCCCTTCCCGAAGAAGGCACATGCCTTGATAGTGCTGGTTGTCCCTGAGCTGGAACGGAGACCCTAGGAAGTTCAGGCCACGCGCTTGGTCCGACCACCTCTACCTCATCGGACGACCATGAGAACTGAATGGAAGGGGGACTTGCTGCTCTCTGACCCTCGGCACCGCTCATTTTCAAAGGAAACAGAGAATTCAAACTAAAAGAAAGATCAAAACCCTTACCGGAGCTTGATCGGTGTCAGAGGAACTTGAAGAAAACGAGAGAATTTTGAAGTTGTTCGCGAGAGGCTGAAAATGACATAAGGGAGCAACTGGCTAACCCCACCCCTATTTATACTCATCCGAGCATTTAATGCTCACGATGTTCCAGGTAGTGCATCGGATAGCGGGACTCGCCAGCTGTTCTGACATGCCTCACGAATATTCCAAAGATTTCATAAAGAGATCGGTTAACTATAGAGCGGCAGATTAAGGTGTTTTGAATTACGGATCGGATAAGTGTCATTCAAATTAAGAGTCGGATCGGGTAAATACTTCAGAGATCAGAAAATAATCAATGCAATAATAATAAGATGATAATTGACAAAATAAAATTTCATTTCCAAAAGATCGGATTACATCATTTGGGCGATCTCTAGGGATCGGATAACATTAAAAGTCAGACTACAACATTTCGGCGATCTCTAGAGATCGGATTACATTGAAAGTAAAATTACATCATTTGGGCTATCTCTAGAGACCAGTGGAACATCCTATCTAAAAGGCCCATGTCAAAGCCTAGTCTCGTGGCTGAGTCAAAAGATGTGTTTGACCAGGAGACCAGCTGGGGGGACTATGACTCTCATGAGAATGAGAGAGGTCGTCATCAAAGTTACCGCTCAAAACCGAGCCGCTATCGGAACACCCAGTGTGGAGAAGAGCCAGATGAACACCAAAGGGCAGTCATCGGTGTTGAGGGGAATATTAGCAGTCTTCTCGCCCAAAATCGATTCGCCGATTATACCGGTCGAACGACTCGAGATCAGCACGATGGAGTTCCTCGATCCAGATCGGTTAATTAGTCTAGTTCTCTCACTGTCATCAGATAAGGTCATCATGATTCTTCGATCACCGGGATCGTAAATTTTCAGTCGGGGAATAAAGAGGTCCATCGAAAAAGGATCAAAAGCCGGAATTACTACCGGAACGGCTAGAACAGGAAAGTGAGGAAAAAAGAGGAAAATCGAATGAGGAAGGTTTTTTTTCCTGCCAGGGGTATATATAGAGGAAGATCAAGCATTTATTGCTAACCAAAAGACGAAGCGGATGCTTCGGGAATCGAGGGAAATTAATGCTTTGACCAGACCGGACCTGATAAAGGGGAAGACCGGAATGATAGAGATCGGAAGAGGGAAGGCCAGTATAAAAGATCGGAAAAGGATCATGTTAAGAAGATCAGAAAGGAGGAGAGAGCGGAAAACAAAGAGAATAAGGCGCCTACCGCTGTCGTCATAATCAGAGCCGAGGTAGTTAAAGCGTTGCAGGTGAAATCTCAACCGCACGCCCCAGAATCGCCCGCATTACTGACAGGTGCCAGAATATGTCATGACAGCGTTGTACCTTCCAATCTCCACCGTTGATCTGACTTGTAAGGACGAGCCCGGGGCCCTTGGATCAAAGAAGAAGACGACAAGACCGACGCCTTTCACTCCTAGCCCTTGGATCGCCCCGGACAAGAGAATTTGGGACCGTCAGATTAAAAGAGGAAAAGGACAAATATTCTGAAAGGGGATCTCGGCTGTCTGTTCTGATTCTCTTTAATTCATGAGCCTCAGATCATGTCCTTTGAAATCTTGACCCTCCATCTCCCTCAAAATAGATCCTGACCCTTCAGGGGAAGCACCCGGTCCCTATAAATACCTGCATGAAAAACTGTTCAAGGGACAGAGGATATCAAAGAAGTGGTAACTATAGTGGAAGAACTCTGAAATTCAATTCAGTTCGTTACTCTGTTACTTAGAGCTTTCATAAGAAAGACTTTTGAAACTAGTTTTCTAAAGTATTTTCTGGAAAGGGGATTTGTGAATACTGAAACTCAATTTTCAGGCCGTTCATCATCCTGTGACACTCTCACTTTCTAGCTTTGTTATCTTTATTTTCACCCCCATTGTTCAAGCTCTATTTCATCCAAACTCGGTTGTTATTTTGACCTGACTGATTTTTAGTAAAGTACCCTTCATTTCACGGTGAACCTTAGTCATCAGGTTATCAGCTCGCGGTCCTATCACGTCTTGTGATTTTGCAGTTAGTTCAATAGATTCGGCTCCCCACAGGTAAGTGTTTATATCGCTGCTTTATCAAGTGCTCGTTTTATTTTACGCCTTTCCTTTGTTTTTTCGTTTGTAATTTTCATTAAGTCTACATTACGCGAAAAAGGTTATTCCCGAGTTCATTTCTTTGTTAGTCAGTCCGTTTTTGCTATTCCTTGTTAACTCTAAACGCAAAAGTTCTAGCCCCGAGTGGCATGTAAGTGGTCGGATAAAATGTAGGTAACTGCATCTTAAGAGCCCCTTTGAAATAACGAAACGTCTAAAATAAAAAGCCAGGAAAATAGTAAGGCCGAATCACTAGAATAACACAATAGACTATTGGGCAAGACGTCACAAGGCAGAGTAAAACCGAACCTTAAATAATTAAATGGGATAAATCGGGTATCAGAAGGTACTAGTAAGGCGACCACATAAGAAGGTCGGGAAATTCAGTTTAGTGTCCCTAGTCTAGTCGCAAGGTACTAATAAGTTAAAAGAAGCCTTATTCCGATCCCCGTCATCTTTGAATGCTAAAACCCTTGGTCTTAGGCTCTTACGAGGTGTAATTGAAATTAAACTTTGAGAGGTCGGAAAAATCCTTATCCGATTCCCATTAAATAAAAGAGATTGGAGGAGAATTCTTATCCTATTCTCACCTAAAATTTTAACAAACACTTAAAAGAGATCGGAGGAGAGTTCTTATATGATTCTCAATCTAAAACTTTAATAAATATTTAAAAGAGATCGAAGGAGAGTTCTTATCCGATTCTCACTTAAAAAAAAAAAAAGAAAAAAATTTTAACAAATATTTTAAAAGAGATCGGAGAAGAGTTCTTATCCGATTCTTGACCTAAAAATTTTTAAATATTTTAAAAGAGATCGGAGGAGAGTTCTTATCCGATTCTCGACCTAAAAATTTTTAAATATTTTAAAAAAAGAGATCGGAGGAGAGTTCTTATCCGATTCTTGACCTAAAAATTTTTAATAAATATTTAAAGAAAATTGGAGGAGAATTCTTATCCGATTCCCAAATTAAATTTTAACAAACACGTAAGACGATTCCCCCTAAAATAAAATTAGTGCACAACAGCAACTCACTAAGGTTGTCTCATTTACTTATGTATCTGAGTAATCCGGATTAGTGAAAAATCAAATATTCCTTTTCGTCAAAAGGATTAACATTTCCACCCAAACCCTCCTAACTATAAAGAACGTGAAGTTAAATCTGCTTACCCTCGCTGAGGGACGAGGTGGGGTGCCTAACATCTTCCCCACCCGTTTACGGACCCCGAACCTAGAATCTCTGTTTTTGAAGTGGTTTCATCTTAACTTATCCTTGCAAATGGTTTTTTTTAATTTCCCTCAAAATTAAAGTGGCGACTCCTCACTTTTCCCACTTCAGTGAGTGTTCGTCCAGGTGACCGCAAAACACCTTGCGACATGGGCTTTGAAGTATGGCTTCAATTTGTTTGCTGTTGATAAGACCACGTAGGTGAGCTTTTCTAAGATCAGGTAATTTAGCTCGGACCCTTCCAGTACTTGACTAGTGTAGTATATCAGTTTCTGCTCTCTTTCTTCTTCTCTTATGAGGATTAAGCTGACGGTTTCTCTAGTGACTACAAGATAAAGAAAAAGTACCTCACCCGATTTTGACGAATCAAGTAATAGAGGTAAAGATAAAAATTGTTTCAATTGATCAAAATCTACCTAGCATTCATCGACCCACTTGAAGTTCTTCCTTGTTCTTAGAGCTCGGAAGAATGTCAAACACTTATTAGCTGAGCAGCTTATGAATCTGTCGAGTCCGTGATTCATCCGTTTTATCACTGTGCCTCTTTTATATTGCTTGGAGGTTGCATGTCGAGGATTGCTCAAATTTTTTCTGGATTTGCCTCTTTCCCTCATTCAAAAATCATGAAATTGAGGAACTTCCTGATTACATCAAATTATATAGATATTTAAGGTTAACATTCATTGCATTTTGTTAGCATTTAGTCTCATTTTATATTTATTTTTATATGTTTTCATTATTATTTTAGAAAACATGTTAATTCAACTCAATTCATTGATTTTTATATTTTATCAGGTGTTTTTATATGCTTCTAGAATCAAAGATGAGTTTGGAAGAGATTTGGAGGTCAAAACGCGAAGAATACAGGTCCAGAAGCAGTACACAGGCCGTGTAACCTACCTCATGTAACTTCTTGGACACCATACAACTCTCTAGACTAAAGAAAACTTGAAAAAAAAAGTGGTAGAAAGTTACATGGGGCGTGTATCACTACACGGCCCATGTAAAGTCTCTTGACAGTAATTCTGATGTGACTTTTCTTACTTTCAACTCGATCCGGATGGACTCCTAAGGCTTCTAGGACTCTGAAATTAGGGTTTTTACACCAAATATAAATATGAGTTTTTGCCCATATTATTTACCTAGCCCCTAGCCTAAACACCTATCCTACCCTTTTGAGGAGGCTAAATGCATAAGTAAAAAGTATATTAAGTGCAACAAAAAAAAAAAAAGAGAGAGAGGATGTAGAACTCAAGAAAGAATGTAAGTGTGCAATTGAAATCAAAGAAAAATTTGCCTTTCTAATCCAGCAAAAGCAATGAGTTTGAGGGAGAGGACAAAAGGGGCATAAATGAAAAAAGGAAAGAAGAAGAAAAAAAAAGAAGAAGAAGAAGTTCCAAGATAAGTATCATGGAAGCATGCTTGACACTGTAAAAAAACCAAAAGCCCTTTCTCCTCATACAAAATTAGTAGAGTAAATTTAGTATACTTGGTATTTTATGTATACATGTTATCCTCATATTTGCATTCCCTTAAAACCTTTCATTGGCAACCAAGTCATTATCCCTTTAGCCCCATTACAACCCTTTTAAAGACCTTTTGATCTTTTGAAAAATGTATGCTACATTAGTGGAGATAGAAAATTGAGATATGCCTATGGAGTTGGAATTGAGTCACTTCATCACAATTATCTATAATAGAGACAAATTTGGGGGAGTAAGTGTTTCTTAAGTCTATCATGATAAAACATGTTATTTGTGATTTATTAATGGCCTTGCATAGAGGAATAATTAGTTGAAGCACCATGAAGGAGGTGAGCTCTAAGCAGGTAGATGTTGAGGTCTTTACGCCTTAAAAGTGGGAATTGGTATGAAGGTTAAAGAGTGTCCAATTATGTACAAGTTAAGTTTTTTGTTATGTTTCTAAGTACCTCAATGAGTTTTTATAAAGTTTTATTTTGCTTAAGGACAAGCAAAGGTTCGAGTTTGGGGATATTTGATTATATTAAATTATATAGATATTTAAGGTTAACATTCATTGCATTTTGTTAGCATTTAGTCTCTTTTTATGTTTATTTTTATATGTTTTCATTATTATTTTAGAAAACATGTTAATCCAACTCAATTCATTGATTTTTATATTTTATCAAATGTTTTTATGTGCTTCTAGAATCAAAGATAAGTTTGGAAGAGATTTGGATGTCAAAACGCAAAGAATATAGGTCCAGAAGCAGTACACGGGCCGTGGAACCTGCCGCGTATAACTTCCTGGATCCCATGCAACTCTCTGGACTAAAGAAAACTTGAAAAACAAAGTGGCAAAAAGTTACACAGGGCATGTATCACTACATGGCCCATGTAAAGTCCCTTGACAGTAATTCTGATGCGACTTTTCTTGTTTTCAACTCGACCCAGATGGACTCCTAAGGCTTTTAGGACTTTGAAATTAGGGTTTTTACACCAAATATAAATATAATAAGTTAAGAATTGAGGGAAGAAGAGAATTTACATTCAAGAATACACATCAACTTCAAGGGAGGTAAGGGAGAAACAAGATCTGCAAGATTGCTAGAAGGGATTTTCAGCTGAAGTTGCAAAAGTCCAAGGCTGCAACTCTCTTTCTAGGTTCTTTCACTCTATTTTCTTCTCATGTCTTCTCTTTATATTTTTATAAACTTGATTGTAAAACTCACTATAGGTGAGTAGGTTCTTTGTTCTAGGATTAGGGTATAGCACTCAATTTCATTATGGATCTGGTTTGATTCTATTTAATACATTGGGTATTTTATTCTTTAATTCAATCTCTTGTGATCTTAATGCATGCTATGTGTTGATACCCACTTAGTATTTATTACAGATATTAATTGAAGGACTGAAAGGTGAAGATTAATATTAGAAAATCAGGATTTTGAACCTAGAAAATCTGACCTAAAGATAGGCTGATAACCTTTGTGGAGTTTCAAAATTAATCATAGATCTTAAAAGGTTTTAATTAGGGCTAATCACCAACGAAAGTAGGGTTTGGCTCTAATTGAAATACACTTTAGATACCTTGAGAGAGGATCTGGGATACCTTATGATTTATTTCCATCAAGGTAATAATCTCTCGTTTATTAAATGAATTAGATTAATTTTATAATTGATTGAAGTGTGAACCTCTAGCTCTAGAATGCCTTTGTCCATTGGTATTTTAGTTTAGTTAATTATTTAGATTTTATTTCTTTTAATTTAGATCTATTTATTATTTCTCTATAATTCGATCGACTAGATAATTAAAATCATTATAGTTTGGTACTCAACACGGTCCTCGTGGGAACGATACTCTACTCATTACTTGTTAGCGATCCGTGCACTTGCGGTGGTTGTAAAACTAGCAAACACTTCCCTACTTTTACTCCGAATGTGCATTTGTCTGGATTCAGTTTCATACCTACTTTGTCTAGCACATCAAATGCTTCGGCTATGTCTTTAGCGTGATGTTCCATTCTTTTAGATTTTATAATCATGTCATCAATGCATACCTCCACTGTTCTTCCTCTTTGTTCTTTGAATATCTGGTCTATGAGCCTCTCATACGTTGCTCTAACATTCTTTAGTCCAAATGGCATTGCTCTTGTAACAACCCAATTATATATATATATATATATATATATATATATATATATATATATACACAGAAAATATTTTAAAATTTTGATTATAATTTATTACTATCTTATTCAAGGTATTAAATTAGTATTTTCATAATAATGATATTTTACTTTATGAATGTTATTTTTATATGTATTATTATTACAATTATTTTAAATTATTATTTGTAATATTGTCTTTATTAAAAATAAATTAAAGTTAATTTATTAAATTAAAATAAAAATAATTAAAATTTCTTTACAACATATTTATTTTAAATATTACTAAAGTTTTATTAAATTTAAATATAATAAAAGAATTTTGGACCTAATCGAAAATATCTAAAAATTTTAGGGACCAATAATGTAATTAAAAGTAAAAAAAAAAAAGAACCCAGAAATTGTCGTGTGGTAACCCCCCCCCCCCTCATCACTCTTCCGTTTACTCTCTCCCTCTTCCTCCTCCATTTTTTTAGGCAACCTGCAACCACCCACCGTTAGTGCAACTTTTCCCCCCAATCCCCCTGCCAGGACAATGGCAGCCAGCCCCTGGATGGCTTAGATCAGCAGCACACCGACGAGAAGAAAGAGGAGAGAGAAGGAGAACGCGCAATAAAGGACCCGACTTACTAATGCCATTCCAATCGTTTATGAAGGCCATTTCCAGTTATTTTAAGTGCCATGAACTCCTGGGATGATAGGCTTTCAGAAGGAACCAGTGGCACTCCGTTTGATGGCCGGAGGAAGGAGAATCGTCGAGGAAAAGTTGAAAGAAAAACATATGGGTTTTAAGCTTTTCGGCCACTTATCCTGTGATCCGACCATTGGATCAAAAATCCAAGACTACTGATAGACTCAGGGCGATGAAACCTTTGAGATGAGACCGGCCTCACTCCAATCGGACATCGTTTGAAAAAGGCAATCATTGGATAGTCTAGATAGCTCGATGAGATTTTTAGACTTTTTTAATTTTCAAAAATTAAAAAAAAAATTATGATAATTATTAATCATTTTTGGGCTTAATTCAGGTGCAATCGGATCAATGATAATTCACATGCGCTTGGGACCGAGTTTTCGGCTAGACCCGGCCGCCCGGCAGCTTGCCATGGAACATGGTCAATATTACAATGGATCCTAGTGTTTTCAGACACTCCGAACACATTCCAAGCATTAAAATCGGCTTAGGTAAATCCGAACTCTAAGTTTCCTTATTTACCTAGTACCTAATTTAGAATAAAAATCCATAAAATAATCGTGAGTGATTAAAAAATTATAATTTCTTTTGCAAAAAGTCCATCAAATTTTCTACATAAATTAGGGTATCTTTTAACTCTTTAAAGTTTTATTTTGAGTTAACTATGATAAATTTGTAATATAATTATTTAGGCGATCTGGCTCAGCCTTCCTCCTCCACCCAGCTGTCGCAGTGACTTCTGGTGTACAGTAAGTAGATATTGATTTTATTTATAATTTCAATATTGTTATGTATTCAAAGCATGCTCATGCATCACATATAAATATATGTATATAGATAAATATTAGGCACACTCTGTGTTGCATTTTAATTGATGAAATTGATGTGGGTGTCGCCTTAGGGTAATTTAGAGCTGTATGCGTGTTTTGGTGTGTGTGAGGTGTGGTACTGGATATGGGTAGGATGGGCAGATCGGCTTGAGCTACTCTCGCTTGAGGCCCAGTCCTTTTTGTGATAAGTCGGGGTGAGTATAATTTTGAATTGATCTCAATGACCCCTGCATTTGGATTATTAATAGAAAGTCCAGTTCGAGTTGATCTCGCTAGCAGAGGTTGTAATTAAGAAAGTTGTGTAGGGGATCAGCTCCCATATATATATATATTTGATTGATTTGACACATGAGTGTGTGAGTACTCTAAATTATTCTTTGTGCAAATATTGTCTGAATTTGATTGACTTCGATGATGTATGTTACATTTTATCCTTAGGATGCATTAGCCCTAGATAGTTGTAGAAATTGTACTTAAAATAAATATCATACTCTATGAGTCAAACGCTAACTCCTAGTCATCCTATTTTTTCCAGGCTAGAGGAGGAGGATTTTATTTTTGAGTAACATGCCTCCTTCCTGGTAGGTTTAGTTAAAGAATTTTTAATTATATTTTCATTTTTTCTTATCTTCATTCTAGAACTTTGCATGTACCAGCAGTGTAATAATAATGTGTGTGTGTATATGGGATGTATTGTTATGAGGATGAGGAAGCTAAGCTCCCATTTGATTATGTGACTGATTGAGGATTGTGAGGCTGAGCTGAGCTCCCCAACTTGATATATTTGGTATTTACAGGTCATGTGTGCGCTAAAAACTCCCCGTTAGGTAGTCTAGTTTATAGCCGGACTCTATCTGGTTATTTTCTTGAAATTGAACTGTAGGGATGGGCTTTAGAGTTGGGCTAGGAATAATAGGCTTACTACGGCTTTGGGAGCCTTATGTCTATCCAAGTTCTAATATCGATCTGGCCCATGGGATCGGGTCATGATAGCCCTATAGCAGAATACTCCTGAATCTATCAAGAAGACAGTCTTCTCTTTATCTTTTAGATCCATCCTTATTTAGTGGTATCCTAATACAACATTGACTAAGGATACCACTGTGTGCCAGGCTATTGAATCTATTGGTTTGTTGATGCTTGGCAGCGGGTAATGATCCTTCAGACAAGCTTTGTTGAGGTCTGTGTAATAAATGCACATTCGCTATTTTCCATTTGCCTTTTTCACCAAGATGATATTGGCTACCCAGGTTGGGTATTTGACCTCTCTGACTAGACATAAATCCAACAATTTTTTAATCTCAGTTTCAATTACCTACTGACATTCTGGTGCGAAGTGCCTCTTCTTCTGTTGGATCAATTTTGCTTCTAGAATAACATTCAGCCTGTGAGTAATTATTATTAGATCTACTCCTTTAATGTCCCCCATCTTCTTATTTTTTAACATCCGAATGACAGCTTCTCTACTTGTCTCGTTGAGTGCTGTTTTGAGTTGTACTTTCTTTCATTCCTTTAATTCTTCTTCTTGATTGATTTTTTATAGCATTCCTATGCTAATTTTTGGCTTCCTCAAACTATTGCTATTCCCCCAAGAGCTGGCAACTTCAACACAACTATTGCATGCTGATTACTATGTCATTATCATTTAAGACCAATCAGCCGAGGATAATGTTGTATGATAATGGAATATCGATTATTACAAACTCTGTGTAGATTTCTGTCTTGTATTCTTTGTCACCCAAAAGTACAACTAAATTTATAGTTTTGAGCATTGGGATTGTCTTGTTGTCTAGGCCAACCAAGGGGTACATGACTTTAGTTAGTTTTTTATTCATGACTTCTTTCGTCAGGAGATTTATCGAGCTGCCTGTGTCAATCGGCACTCATCAAACTATATACCTATTTATCTGCACAGATACAACCAAAGGGTCAGTATGTGGTTATTTTACCTCATAGTCCTTTGGACCAATGGTGATTGCTTCCTTGCTTAATTCATTTATGTTAATGGAGAGGATCGTTCGGCCTCTAGCATTGCTCAATTCAGCTGGCCTCTTGTTGCCCGTCTTACCTGTGTTTGGACCACCAGTGATCACATCAATTATCTCAATCAGACTTTCATCATTTTCGGGTATGATTTCCTTATTTCTGGGAGTGGTTGTTCTTCTTTCATCCTGACCATCCTCGATAAATTTCTTAAGCCTACCACCTCTACTTAGCCGTTCTATTTCATTTTTGAGCTGCCTGCATTCATTGGTAGTGTGGCCATGATCCTCGTGAAACCTGTAAAATTTTTCCTTCTCTCTCTTACCTACTGTATCAAGGTTAAGTTTCTTTGGCAACTTGACCTATTCACCATTTTTCTAAATTCACATGAGTACTCTGGATCTGGGCTCATTCAAAGGTGTATAGTTGTGGAATCTTCTATTTTGTTCTTAATTTCTGTTTAAACAGTAAGTCTAATCCAAACTGTAGTTTTTCTTATTTTGTTTCTTCTCATTGTTTTGTTTGAACTTCCTCTCTTCCTTGAGAGCTTGTCGCTCATCGTCCAACCTGATGTATTTCTAGGTCCTCTACATCAGTTAGTAATAGTCTATTGCTAGATTTTTTATGAATGAGTTTGAAAATTTTACATTCCTTGTGCCCTTTTTTAAAGCCCCACATATTGTTTTATGATTCAGGTTCTCTATTTGTATTGCTTTAGTGTTAAATTGAGCGATATAATCTCTCATATATTCACCCTCATATTGTTTAATTTTCTGAAGATCAGAAGATAACTTTTTAGGAGGAATAGAAGAGATGAACTTTTTCTTGAATTTAGTGGCGAGCTGGTAGAAATTTTGGATCGATCCAGGCCTAAGGCGTTGGTACCATTTTTGCACTAGCCCAGTCAATGTTGTTGGAAATATTCAGCACAGGTGGTAGTCATTCATGTTTTAGAGCATCATTATTGTTCAGAAGTTCGCCATGTGGCTCCTTAGGTCTGTTGTACCATTATATTTATCTAGCACGGGTAATTTGAATTTCAAAGGGAACTGCTCAACTAGGATTAGTCCGGACAGTGGGGACTCATCTCCCATTTTGAAGTTTTCTTCCTCCACATGTTTTTGGTACTTCTATATTGCTTTTATGAAACCTTAGTTTATCTTTGGTTGTGGTGACTCATCAGATTGTTCCTCTTGTTCGCTCATCGTGACCTATTCATTTTTCTTTCCTGAGCTATTGTTTGTTGATCAAGCGATCTCCTACCTATTTACCTTAGATTTGGATTGATATGCTTTTATGACTTTTCCTGCTTTTGGAGTAGGTGTCCCTAGTGGGGCACTGGTCCTTGGGATCAATCCCTTGAGGAAAGCAATTTGGGCCTCCTTCTCCTAGATGCACTGGTACACTTAATCTGGTCCCATTCCTTAGAAATGGTTTTATTAATCTAGGATAATGACGTTGTGTGGTGGGACTTATGCATCAAATGGGATTGTGGATGGCCACATTTGGGATCATGGATGTCGCAGGCGGGCCTCCTCCCATTATGGGGGTAATGGAAATGATGCCTTTGTTTGAGGTCCTTAGATTTGCAGCCATGAAGAAAAACATAAAAAATTAAGAAAATAATTAAGGCCCAAGACCAGAACTTGTTGGTAGCAAGAAAAGATGTTTTAAAGGAGAAGGAATGATCTCAAATGAGTTTTCAGCAAGTAATCTGAGTTTACCATAAACGACGCCACTAATGCTACCAGAAGGTCTTGGAGCTTGGCCTTGGTGCCACTAAACCTACAATCAGAGAAAAGATGAGGTGGATGACCTTTTGACATGCCACTCCAATGCTCAAGTCAAAGGTTTGATTGAAAGTATTCAGAGAATATTGAGAACAAGTAGTGAGAATTGTAGAATATGCATACCTGTTTCTGGTCACTTGGTTGATATTTATAGGCTTTTTAGGAAAATAGTTGTTACTTTGTTTATTGAGATTTTCTTGGCTGAATTTTCAAGATTTTCTCCAAGAAATTTGCTTTTTGCTTGAATATTGGCGTGATTATTACTCAGTTTGTAAGATCCGAGCTCTACTTGACATAGTTGCTAATCGGCATAACCTTCGTTCGCCTTGTTGGGCGAATGAAGGTTTTGTTTGGTCTTCTTCTTTTTGTTTAGCTGGTTTGTACCTCTTGACTATCTAAATATCGTCTGACTTTGAGACTGTCATGCTGGATATGATTTTAACTATTTAACTGCCACGCTAGATACAAGTTCGACTGTTTGACTAGGATTTTAGGAGGGTAGTATCACTAATAAAATAAAAAATACTGACGTTAGTATATTATTATTTTTAACTAGAATGATTATAGTAAAAAAACATATAGACAATTATTTGGTTTACAGTAGTATACTTTGTCAAACTAACTTATAACATATTTTTCAATTAAATTTTTAATAATTATTTTTTTAAAATAAATGTCAAATTTCAATAAGAAAGTTGTTGAATCTAAATAAATAAAAATTATATTAAATGATGTAATGCTTGTATTCTTATGAAAATTGGACTCTTTTTAAATTAAAATATCAATTTGTGTTTATATTTAAACATACATTTATTAAATGGAAATGACAATTTCATATTCAAAGTATGATTCCTATTTTTTTATACATATTTACTATTTGTCAAGTTAGGATAAAATTATAATATTAAAAAAATTAAAAATTATTATTCTTTTATATGTACACACATTAACATTTTTAAACTTTTGATAATGTATCGTTTTAAAATTAAAAAAATAGTATTATAAGTTCTAATTATTCTATTAATTATATTGATTTTATAATTAAACTCAAGCCTAGCATATTAAGTTAATTATTAATTTTTAACTAATATATATTTATCTATTTAAATATTTTCTTCTCATACATAAAATTTTTTTTATATGTTTTGCAGGTAATTATATCTTATTTAAAAATTTTATATTCATATGATTTTATTATATATTACATATGATTTTATTATATATTTCATAATAAATATATATATATATATATATATATATATATATATATATATATATATATATATATATATATATATATATATATATGAATTCAATTTAATTATAAGTAACTTATACATAATGCTATAATTAAGAATTTTATAAATATATCTATAATATATATCTATAATTAAAAAATATAAATTTATTTTATATAAAATAATTTTTAAATGAACTTATAAAAAATTAAATTAAAAGAAATTTTCAAAAATATTAATAAAAGAATTTATATATTTGACTAACAAAAAAATAATTTTTTTCTTATTCTTTCACAGAAATTTAAGTATAATTGTATTAAAATATTTTTACATAAATAATCATAAAAAAGAGATAGAAATCTATTAGAATTTATTAAAAATTATTTATAAATAAAATACCTTTCTATTTTTGTGAATAATATAAATCATGAAGGTATTTTTAGAAAATTTTATTTTAAATTATATTATAATAAAAATTTAATTAAATAGAATTTAAATATAAGTAGGACTAAGAATTTTAAATTTATATAAATTTTAAAATTATATAAACAATTAAATTTTAAGCTCTTAGAATTTTAGATTTGTATAAATTATAAAATTAAATTAAATAATAAAAAATATAATTGTAAATACACATGCATATTAATTATGTTAAATACACATAGATTAATTACGTTAAAAATTTTAATATCTAATTTATAAATTCTTAATTTGTAAAATTAAAAATTTAAACAACTAAAATTTTTACTTTCACCCTATCAGAGATTATTTTGTAGATTTATTAAAAGATCAAAAACTAAATAGGTGATTTTTTAAAAATACAAAGACTAATATGTGGATTTTATCAAACTTTAGAGACTAAATTATAAATCACTCATAAAAATATTCTTTCCTTTTAACAAAAATTAAAAATGATATTTAATTAAATAAAATATTTAATTATTTTTAATAAAATTAAAAAATATTAAAATAATATTTTAATATTAAAAAATAAAAATGATTAAATATTTTTTTTTATTTGAGACGTGTAACTCACTCAATTTTTTTTTTAATTTATTTTTGTCAAAGCAACTAACTCAATTGATGAGGGGTTAATTTAAATTTAAATCAAAATATTTGAATTTATTAAAAAAAATTTGAAAATGGATAAAAAAAAAATTGGCTTGAAAAAGTTGAGGGAAAAAATGAGCTTTTATCTATTTAACATTCGAATATTGAAGCAAACTACACCTGATGACTGAGTATGAAAAAAAAAAAAAAAAAAACAACTATATTTGATGACTTTTGGAATTTCTGGACTAGGAATGCCAACTGCCTGAAATTAAGGAGAAGATTTAGAGAGAATCTTTAACTCCATTTAAGATAATCTAATGATCAAGTTAGAAATTGGATTTAATACTCAAAAAGTAATTAGTATAGAACTAATTAAATATACTTATTTATTTATTGCCTAATTCAGTGACTATATATTTAGGTTTAAGTTCTCATACTCCTAATTTTCTATTAAAAAAATTATTAAAAGCATATTTATATATAAAAATTTCTAATTCATGTCTCTTAATAAATCATTCTTTAGTAGAGAGGAAGCATAGTTTTCATTTTTTTTTTCCAAATAAAAATTAGACAATGGAACTAAGACTCTTCAAGAAAATTCATGTTTAAATCTAGTATATCATAAACTCAAGATATAAATAATCGAGATTCATATATTTAATAAGTAGATTTTATTATATATTTTGTGTTTTGGATTTGTAATAAATTGAGTGTAGGTAAGAAAAATTCAACTTTTAAATGCTAAAGATAAATAGCTTAGTCTGAATTAGTCTAATAGCTAATGACGTATTACTCATTTGATAGGTATGAGGTTCAAGTACTCACTCCTCTAATCCTCATATATATGCTGAATGCACATCTAACACTTAAACTTTATTAAAAGAAAAAAAATCTTATAACACTTTAAACTTTTAAAACATCTTATAACATATCTCAAATCTTAAAGTGAAATTAAGATATCTTCAAGACCTGAGTGTAAACTTCAATTATACTAAATAAAATTCGAATGATATTTTAATTTCAAGAACAAATGCACTAACTTTTTTGATGTACTGCAGTGTATTTGGCACCTTTGGGATGTGCCTAGGACACCAGATGTTGTCCCTTTAGCTTGTCCACACGAAGATCACCAATGGCAGCCCCTTGAACAGCTTCTAAAGCTTTTCCAATCAATTAGAAAATCAAGTTTTGCCTTTTGAGAGATTACAGATGTAAACAGAAAATTAGAAACGATTTCTAGTATTTTTAATTTAAAAGATTGTTGGCTAATCTCTTTGAATTGATGAGAAATGAAGAAGAAAAGAGAGGAGATGTTCTTTGGGTGGTGGCACCAAAGAAGAACAACAGCCACACGTTTTACTCTTTCATAAAAACACTTATATAGCAAGGTCATCACTTAAAACCCTTGCCACATGTCACCTTCTGATTAGCTCTAGGTTTAATTGACCCAATCACATTGTGCCAAGTGTCAAACCTATATTTAATCTTGACTTTGATCATCTTACATGATTAAAAGACATATGGTAAGCTTATGTGTAGTGCCATGTGTCAACATCTCATGGTGCCACATGTCACTGTGTGAAATGACCAAAATACCCCTGTGTTTTAATTTTGAGTTCTTAACTCAAAATAATTATTTATCTTCTTCTAATTAATTTATATCAAATATAAATTAATTAATTAATCTTTATTAATTAATTTCTCATTAATTAAATTTATATTTAAACACTTTAAATATAAATTTAACTTATACTATACATCCAATAACCTAGATTTAGTTTCAAGCCATGCTAGGGACTTTGCAATCTAATTGCAAACCAAACCTATTTAATTAATTACATTAAACTCTTTAATTAATTAATTAAATCATATTTAATTTGGTGATTACTTGTGTATGTGTGTGACTTACTAGGCTCATCACTAATTGGCAATAAGACATGATATCAACTTTTAATATCATTAGAACTCTTTTTTATCATAAATGATTTCTCTAAATCATTTTATGCACCTCATAGACCATGGTTAACACCTAGCATAGCATGCCATGGCCACCCAATTAGTAATAAGGTTTACCTTAAATGAACCTATAATCATATGTTACCATGCACTAGAATCTCTCTGTTACAAAATCCCAATTCGAGCTGGAGTCATGGTTTATGTCAAACTCCATTTGCTATGAATATTATGTTCTCTTTTAATTCCAGTTCTTGATTAAAAAGATTTTCTCATCAAAAACTCTTTTGTGATTAAATCTATCTGTCCTGGCCAGGAACTTGAAACTCAAGAACAATTAAATGAACATAGGATATTATCCCTATTTACTTAGAGGAACATATTCCATCTTAATCAACACCTACCTCCATGTATAACTAGTAGGAGCCAACACATGCCCATATACCCATACACAGTACAAGTATGAAAGCAGTATCAAACTCAAACCACCTATATACAAGATAATTGTGTTATCTCAGGTCTAAAGATTATATGCACTGATATAATTTATAACAATGCATTGACAAGAGTAAACTCCATGTGCTTGTCATAAGTGTCACTGGTTCGACCTACTTATCATGTATAAGTATCTATCATGTTTGTTATATGGCATGAGACTCACCATTCCATCTTATTTACATCTCATATAAATAACTTGGGAACAAACATGATTACAATCTTTCTGGATAAGTCATGTCCTTATTGTGAAGTATCCTCGATTGTGAACCAATTTATGATACTTTATACTAGAAATACTATCACTCATATTCTTAATAACTTAAGAATAGAATTTCCAACAAAATATCAATGGATCTTTTCTATTACACATAAATATATTATGTAAACGGAAAAGTGAAAATGCCTTTTATTAATAAAATATGTACAAGATACATACTAAATGATATGCTCTAGGGTATACTACTAACAATCTCCCACCAGCACTAGAGCTATTCATTACAATACCTTAGACCCATCTTCTCAAGATGTCAGTCTAACTGTGCTTGTGACAAAGGCTTGGTGAATGGATCAGCTGGATTTTCAGCTGATGCAATTTTCTGCATGGCTATATCGCTTTGCCCAATTATCTGTCTAATAATGTAGTAGTGCCTTTCCATGTATTTAGATTTCTAGTGAGACCGAGGTTCCTTATATTCAAACAATTTCTTTTGCAACATCTGATGCAGCAATATACTTGGCCTCTGTAGTGGAATCTACAGTCATACTCTGTTTGGAACTCTTCCAACTGACTACACCTCCATTATAAATGAACACATACCCAGAGGTAGACTTCCTATCATCGATATCTGATTGAAAATCCAAATCAGTATAACCATCCAATTGCAAGTCTCCACCTCCATATATCAATAATAAATCCTTAGTTCTTCTCAAGTACTTAAGGATATTCTTGACAGCTATCCAGTGTTCCAAACCTGGATTGGATTGATACCTGCTAGTCAAACTAACAGCATATGTGATATCCAGCCTAGTACACAATATTGCATACATCAAACTTCCAATAGCCAAAGCATATGGAATCCTGGCCATTTTATCTCTTTCTTCGGGTGTCTTTAGAGACATCTTTTTAGAAAAGTGGATACCATGTCTCGCTGGCAACAATCCTCTCTTGGAATCAAGCATGTTAAACCTCTTTAACACCTTTTCCAAGTATAGACTTTGGGATAAACCAATTATTCTTTTCGCTCTATCTCTATAGATGCGAATCCCAAGAATATAGGTTGCCTCCCCTAAGTCTTTCATGGAGAATGTATTTGACAACCATACCTTTATAGTTGTCAACATACCTGTGTCATTACCTATCAATAGAATATTATCCATATATAAGACGAGGAAAGTGATAGCACTATCACTAACCTTCTTATATACACATGGCTCATCCTCATATTTGGTAAAACTAAATGACTTAATGGCTTTATCAAAATGGATGTTCCAACTCCTCGAAGCTTGTTTTAACCCATAAATGGATCGCTTTAGCTTGCGCACTTTGGAACCATCATGGAATTCAAAACCCCTAGGTTGTTCCATCAAAAATTTTTTCTTCAATATATCCATTGAGAAAAGCTGTTTTGACATCCATTTGCCAAATCTCATAATCATAGTATGCAGTTATTGCTAATAGAATCCTAATTGATTTAAGCATGGCAACAGGCAAGAAAGTCTCCTCATAGTCGATTCCTTGCCTTTGGTGAAACCCTTTCGCTACTAGCCTTGCTTTATAGGTCTCTACCTTTCCATCAGAATCAATTTTCTTCTTGAAAACCCATTTGTTCTCTATAGGTACAATACCTTCGGGTGGGTCAACAAGATCCCAAACTTGATTCTTATACATGGAATCAATCTCGTATTTCATAGCATCAATCCATTTTGAAGAGTCTATATCTGATATAGCTTCTTCATAGGTAAGTGGATCATCTCCATGATCAACTTCTTCATGAGTAGACAACTCTTGTTCTTCTTTATGAAGGAAACCATATCTCACTGGTGGGTGAGATACCCTGGTTGTTCTACGAGGAACAGCTATAGATGTTTCATCAATAGGTATAGGTTGACTAGATGGATCTATATCCATCTGATTTATTGGTTGATCAGAATTCTCCAATTCTAACTTTATTTGCCTTCCTTTGCCTCCTTCTTGAACAAACTGTTGTTCAAGAAATGTGTCATCTCTACTTACTACAACCTTTTGTGATGTAGGCAAATAAAAATAATATTCAAAACTATCTTTTGGATATCCAACAAATTAACCCTTTTCTGGTATGGTTTCTAATTTTTCAGTGTTCAGCTTTTTGATATAAGCTGGACAACCCCAAATCTTAACATGCTTAAGACTTGGTTTTCTTCCATGCCATATCTCATAAGGTGTGGAAGATACTGATTTTGATGGAATCCTATTTAGAATATGCAAAGTTGATTCTAATGCAAATCCCTAAAAGGAGATTGGCATATCAGTATAGCTCATCATACTACGTACCATATCTAATAGGGTACGATTTCTCCTTTTTAGATACACCATTCAGCTGTGGTGTTCCTGAATGAGTCAGCTGGGAAACAATGCCATGCTCTCTCAAGTATTCATCAAATTTAGTACTCAAGTATTCACCTCCTCGATCTGATTGAAGAGCTTTAATACTTTTTCCTGTTTAATTTTCTACTTCAGATTTAAATTCTTTAAACTTTTCAAAGGATTCATGTTTGTATTTCATCAAATACAAATACCCAAACTTTGATTTATCATCAGTAAAGGTAATAAAATAATGAAAAACGCCTCTAGTCATTTCTTTAAATGGACCACATACATCACTATGTATTAGCTCCAAAATATTTTCAGCTCTTAGTCCTTGTCCAACAAAGGGTGATCTAGTCATTTTGCCCTGAAGGCAGGATTCACAAGTTGGAGTAGGCTCAGAGCCCAATGAAGATAAAATCCCAATTTTCTCCAGTTTTGCAATCCTATCTTCTGCAACATGACCTAATCTTAAGTGACAAATATATTTTAAACTTGAGTTAATTTTCATAATGGCATTGCATTCTTTTAGATTGTTATACTTTGATAAGTTCCCTTTCAGTGCCCATCCTGCTGGCAGTGGAAACACTTTCCTTTGCCTCTGTCAGCTTTGGTCTTCCCTTTCTGTTTAGCTATTTTCTTGGAAGGATCAGGAATATGAGATTTCTTTTTCTTATTGCCTTTCTTCTTGTTGGACTTTCTAGCAGAAGAAGATACAATTAAAACTATCTCTTTTCCTTTATTGCTCAGTATATTCTTTTGGGCAATAACCAACATGTTAAGTAAACTAGCCAAGGTGCATTCCTATTTAGTCAAATGAAAATTTGTCACAAAATTCTCAAATGACTCAGGAAGGGACTGAAGGATCAAATATGTCTACAGTTGGAAATCCATGTTAAAGTCAAGATGTTCCAGCTGCTCAATCAGCCGAATCATCTTGCGGACATGATCCCCAACATTCTGTCCCTCAGACATCCTTATGCGGAACAGCTACCTAGATATCTCATACCTAGCATTCCTACTGTGCTCACCATACAACTCTTGTAGGTGAAGGAGGATCTCACTCGCACTCTGGATGTTCTCATGGTGCTTTTATAACTCATTACTCATAGAAGCAAGCATGCAACACTTGGCTCTCATGTCATGCTCCTTCCACTTGTCCAAAGTTTCATGTTCCTCTTGTGTGGCCTCTCGAGGTAAGGGACCAGGAATATTTGAGCCTAGAACATATTCTATATGTTCAAGGTTCAGGACAAGTTTCAAATTACTTAGCCAATCAGATAGATTAGGTCCTGTCAACCTATTGCGATCAAGTATGCTTGCAAGGATATTAGATGGTGGTGGTTATTCTATGCTCATTATTATCAGAAAATTAATTGCAAAAAATAATCAGATTAATTAGTAAATGTATCATGTAATTAACTAATATGATTATGGTCTTTTAATCAGATTGGTCCTCCCACTAACTTAGCGAATCCTACACTTCCAAAGTAGAAAATGGAAATCCTAGTTAGATGGATTTCTAGTGGGTGATTGAATTCTTATTATCCTATTGGTCATCCTCAGGCACTTCCATTATTGGAATTATAATAAATTATAAGTGAGCAGCTTCTTGCCCATCACATCTCATGTAAGGTTCAATCATTTACCTAGCCCCTAATGCTCAAAATCTCAGGCACATCCATTATTGACTTATCTTGCATTAGTTAAGTTGATCCCATTGAGCCAGTAAACATGAAAATAATTTTAGGAAAATCTCAGGCACATCCATTATTGGCCACCAAACCATTTACATATTTACAATATCTCATGCTTAACAATTATTCTTAAGAAAATCTCTTAAATTAATTGCATCATATGCAACTATTTAAAATTTCTTAAAATAATTGCCTTAATGGAGGGGCCATGTTATAATTACTTTAATTATAGCATATCCAACTTAATCATATGTTTGGAAGATTTTATGGTCGTCTTAGTTACTATTATGGTCTCACTTTGCACATTATCCAATTAGCATGCATATATCATATGCTTGCATACATTCCCATACATCTCATGCATTCATGGATAATCAATAAATATGGTATGATCATGGACTTTCTAAGGGATTCAATTCTGAGCCACCAAGAATTGAATCAAGGCATTCCTAGTTACATTTCATTTATTCATTTTACAAGAGTTGTTGAAGGAGTACATAATCAACACTTGATCTTAAATTCGTCCCACTGGTCCCACCAATGCTATTGACCTCCTTGATCTTCTTGCAATTCAATTACATAGTAATCCTTGGCATACCAAGGCAAATTTACAAGAAACAAATAAATGAAATTATAACCCAAAAAATATTACAACCTTTCTAATACATGCCCAAAATAAATTAAAATAAATTAATTAATTTACAACCTAAAGAAACATAAAAGAAATTAATCCAATCACATTGGTCTTTTATTGTCCATAATCATCCATCATGCATATCACTATTTAATAATTAAATAAAATATACATACTTAAATTAAATTGAATATCTCATATTCAACTTAAAAATTCAGATTTGAATATGATTCAAACAAATTTAAAAATTCATATTTGAATCTCATTCAAACAACTTTAAAAATTCATATTTGAATCACATTCAAACAACTTTTAAAATTCATATTTGAATCACATTCAAACAACTTTTAAAATTCAGATTTGAATCACATTCAAATAACTTTAAAAATTCAGATTTGAATCACATTCAAACAACTTTTAAAATTCAGATCTGAATCAAAATTTAATTGTGTGATTAAAACACCTAATTAAACATTTTAATTAGTCATAGGATGAACCTTAGATCATACAACAATTGTAGATTCAAAAACCAAACCTTGCACGCACCATTGGAGACCACAAAGTGTGTGCACCATTGGTGTTCATCACCATGCTGCCACCTTTCCTTTGCAACCAGCAATGGATCTAATGATCAAACTATACAATTAAATCATATAATCAACAATCTAAATGGCAAATATAGTGGCTCTGATACCAAATGAAAGAGCGGAAGCATGAAAAACACAAGTTTAGATCATTAAATTCAAAAATTTTCATCTTGGGTCTCATGCATCATGCAAGATTTATTTTTATCTATTTGATTTCAATGATAAATAGCATATTAAAACTCTTTTAATATGTTTTTGGATCTATATTTGCTATTTAAGATTTTAGAATTAACAGATTAATTCATCAAAATCCTAAATTAGATCAAGAACAAATGCACTAACCTTTTTGATACATTGCAGTGTATTTGGCACCTTTGGGATGTGTCTAGGACACCAGATGTTGTCCCTCTAGCTTGTCCACACCAAGAGCACCAATGGCAGCCCCTTGAATAACTTCTAAAGCTTTTCCAATCAATTAGAAAATCAAGTTTTACCTTTTGAGAGATTACAGATGTAAACAGGACACTAGAAACGATTTCTAGTATTTTTAATTCAAGAGATTGTTGGCTAATCTCTTTAAATTGATGAGAGATGAAGAAGAAAAGAGGGGAGATGTTCTTTGGGTGGCGACACCAAAGAAGAACAGCAGCCACATGTTTTACTCTTTCATAACAACACTTATATAGCTAGGTCACCACTTAAAACCCTTGTCACATGTCACCTTCTGATTAGCTCTAGGTTTAATTGACCTAATCACATTATGCCAAGTGTCAAACCTATATTTAATCTTGACTTTCATCATCTTACATGATTAAAATACATATGGCAAGCTTATGTGTAGTGCCATATGTCACCATATCATGGTGTGAAATGACCAAAATACCCCTGTGTCTTAATTTTGAGTTCTCAACCCAAAATAATTATTTCTCTTCTTCTAATCAATTTATATCAAATATAAATTAATTAATTAATCTTTATTAATTAATTTCTCATTAATTAAATTTATATTTAAACATTTTAAATATAAATTTAACTTATACTATACATCCAATAACCTAGATTTGGTTTCAAGCCATGCTAGGGACTTTGCAATCTAACTGCAAACCAAACCTATTTAATTAATCAATTAAACTCTTTAATTAATTAATTAAATCATATTTAATTTGGTGATTACTTGTGTATGTGTATGACTCACTAGGCTCATCACTAATTGGCAATGAGACGTGATATCAACTCTTAATATCATCAGAACTCTTTCTTATCATAAATGATTTCTCTAAATCATTTTATGCACCTCTTATACCATGGTTAACACCTAGCATAGCATGCCATGGCCACCCAATTAGTAATAAGTTTAACCTTAAATGAACCTATAATCATATGTTACCATGCACTAGAATCTCTCTGTTACAAAATCCCAATTCGAGCTACAGTCATGGTTTATGTCAAACTCCATTTGCTATGAATATTATGTTCTCTTTTAATTCCAGTTCTTGATTAAAAAGATTTTCTCATCAGAAACTCTTTTCTGAATAAATCTATCTGTTCTGGCTAGAAACTTGAAATATCAAGAATAATTAAATAAATATAGGATTTTATCCCTATTTACTAGTAGGAGCCAACACATGCCCATATACCCATACACAGTACAAGTATGAAACCAGTATCAAACTCAAACTACCTATATACAAGATAACTGTGCTATCTCAGGTCTAAAGATTATATGCATTGATATTGTTTTTGACAATGCATTGACAAGAGTAAACTCCATGTGCTTGTCATAAGTGTCACTGGTTCGACCTACTTATCATGTATAAGTGCCTATCATGTTTGTTATATGGCATGAGACTCACCATTCCATCTTATTCACATCTCATATAAATAATTTGGGAACAAACATGATTACAATCTTTTTGGATAAGTCATATCCTTATTGTAAAATATCCTCGATTGTGAACCAATTTATGATACTTTGTACTAGAAATACTATCACTCATATTCTTAACAACTTAAGAATAGAATTTCTAACAAAATGTCAATGGATCTTTTCTATTACACATAAATATATTATGCAAACGGAAAAATGAAAATGCCTTTTATTAATAAAATATGTATAAGATACATACTAAATGATATGCTCTATGGTATACTACTAACACTTGGAAGGTACGAAGCAACCGTGATGATTGGTCGGCCGAGTTCTTTATAATTAATATTTTTTTCATGTTTCTTTATTCTCTTTTAAAAACCTATATCACATTTTGAACTAAATAAACATATGAAATTCATTTCAATTAGCTTCTTATATATTAATTATAAATAAAACCTATTTTAACTTATAAAATCATTGAAAAAATATATATTTTTAAAAAAATTCAAATTAATTCCAATATAATTTTTTTAAGCATAATCAATGAATCTTATGAATTAAAAAAATATAGTTTTTTAAAAAATTTTAAGCATATTAATATGGATTAGATTCATTAGAACTCATAATTAATTAGCTCTTTGGATCCTATTGGCCCCCTTTATAGGAATTCCGCATGCAGCTCACAATCGCATGGGTGGCCTTTGAAATATCGTAGAGGCTATAAATTAAATCCCTCCCAAGTCCCAATCTCAGGTTAGGTGTGTTTTTATATATATACACTCACATAGTAGTAATGCATACCAAATGATCAATTCTCTCGATTTATTCATATGAATAATTAATGTGAAGATGACAGATTCCTACTGTAGTGTTAATTTCCTGTAAAGATAACAAACAAATAAATAAACATCAACAACTTTGAGAGGAAAAAAAAAAAGGATTCCCATGGCACTCAATTAAACCTAATATAGAAGGATTCCTCTTGTTAATTTTCAATCAATTTGCGCAATAGCCTTGCAGCTATTTTTTTTATCGTGTGGACGATAAACAAAGAATGGCACTGTTGGTCTCGACATGCTTTATATTTTTATCGTATCAATTCTGATTATAATTTAAATTTATAATCTTATAATTTTATAAATAATTTTAATATTATTAGATTAAATCTCATTAATTTGAAAATTATTATAAATTTACAGGGAAAAAAGTGTTGAAATAAAAATAAAAACACATAATTGAATATTTTGATTAAAATATATTCCCACAAGTGGTGATGGAGAGAAATATATGTTACGGAGGGTGGAGGCTCCATTATGATCCACAAGTAGAGGTTCATTTGAGACACATATACGAGAAGAGGTTCATTTGAGACACATATACGAGAAGACACAGTTGACAATATATATGTAGTTACATAAGACAGCAGGCATTAACGTTTTCATCACTGAACATGTTGCTGACCTTGTCGTCTCCACGATGAGTGACAGGGATGTTCCCATACCTGTCCCCAACATTATAGCCATGCCTGTAGTAGTTATAGCTTTCTTTGAATTCCTTGGTGGTGTCTTTGAAATAGTGATTCGCGGATGTGAAGTACAGTGGCGGATTTGGATAGGGCCAGAATTCTGCTCTCTTTCCTACCCTCCTCACTGCCTTTAGCACCTTATTTTGATCAACGTACCCCACCACCGTTACCTTTTCCATGTCTAGGTCAACCTCTACCGAATCAACGCCTATAAATTCACTCATCATACAAGTAAATATGTTTAACCACTCCTTACCTAAAAACAATCTTTTAGAAAACAAAACCTTACCTCTAAGCTTGTGAATTGCATTTTTGACAACTCTCTCACAACCACTGCAACACATCCGGACTTTGAGATGCACTGTCTGTAGACATGGCTTAATTAGTTTAATTAGTTAGGAGATTCTGATCAACTTAATTTATTTGAAATCTTAATCTCATCTTTTATATATATATATATATATATATATATATATATATATATATATATATATATATATATATATATATATTTTTTTTTTTTTTTTTTTTTTCTTTTGAAATGCTTTGTGCTTTGGGAGACCAACGGGATTAAGAAAAGACACATAGCTTGAATTAGTTTTTTTTTTATTTTATTCATGATTCCAAATTCTTTTATATCTATCCCCTTATTTGCAATATAAAATTTTATAATAATTCAATTCAGTTGATTAATTTATTTTTTTAACTTAAAAAAAATTCATTTAAAAAAATATAAATTAAATATAATTTTATAAGAATTTAATTTAATTCTTTTATTATAAATAATTTATTCCAAAAGAAATTTATATCATGTTGACATGTTCAGTGGTAAGGCAAGTTGTTTTTTCCATTTTCCAATTCATTTCAAACTTAGATCTATAAACGCTAATTGGCGTTTTTTTTTTTTATTAGGCAAACATTAATTGGGTTTAGAAACAAAAATTTGTTTTTTACCAATCAAATTGAGTCTGATTGCTTTAAAAAAAAAAAAAAAGTCTAATTGCCTAATTTAGCTTGGCCATATTACTCACATACCTAGATTTGAATCCTTACTCCCCCTATCTCCTACTAAAAAAATTAAAAAAAAAATTGAATCTAATTAGTTTTCTTGTACCCTTTCAAAGTGTGAACTTTCTGAAATTTGAATCCCTTCATCCGTCCTGATTTTCTATGTCATTGTTATATATTCGCATATCCGCAGCAAGTTATCGATAATTAATTTGTTAGTTAAGTATATTGTATGCTTCTTTCAACCAAGAGACAAAAATAAGACACCTGATATATATATATACAACAGTTATCGGTGAGAAGAGATGGATCTTGGTGATTGTTCTTGGATTTAATTTGGCTAATGGCAAGTTGAACCGAAAACTTAAATGGGGTGGGAGAAAGGGTTGCCTTATATATTGGCTGCATGAAAGCTTAAAAAAAAAAAAAAAAAGTTGCACGGATGCATAAAACCGAACCTGCAAAGAGAGTGGACGCCACTTGGGCATGTTGTAGTTGATAATTGTGATGCCTGTGCCTGTATGGTCGTCCCGAAAGTGAAAGTAACAGTAAGCAATGGCGGATATGACAGACTTAAAAGCTCTGTTTAAGAAGGTGGCCATGGCAGTTATAGGTTCCCTTCAATATATAAAGCAACACTAATTTGAGGGAAGACAAGGCCAGCCCAGAAGATATTGATCCTCTGACAAGGCATTGGCATCGCTTCCTTAATTCTAAGTTGTATTCCATGGGTAATATATTCCAATCCTACTCCAAGTAAACAGTTTTCTTGTGCTTAAATTCACTTTCTTCCAAATATATAATTGAAAGGCTTTTACTTTAGGGAGGAATGGCATCTAAATCCTCACGTTAATGTGCTTGATAACATGGCTGCTGCTTACACCCACCTGGGGAATATCATTCCCTCGCGTCCATTCATATTTAGATATATACTGGCTCAAGGGAGGAAAGATATATGTATGGGTTTTGATGCAAAGCCAACTATATATTCTTTAATCTTTCTTTTTCCACTAACTTTAAAAAATCATTACCAAACAACGGGCGGCATAGCCTTGCAATTAATAATATAATCCCATCATATATTCTCACACGTGTTGTTGCTATTTTTTATATATATATTATCAAAAACAAAAATAAATAAATAAACAGTGCAGATATATTTATTTATTTATTTTTTAACGATTAGGCCACAAGTGTATATATAAGTTGAGAAATAAGAAATAATTTATAAAATTATGTCACCAAATTTAATGAAAATACTTACAAAACTAACACAAGGCATGTAAAAGATATGATTTACATTGTATCAAAAAAAAAAAAGATATGATTTACAAAATTTTACCACCTAATTTGATGAAGATATGTACTTAACAAATTGTCACGCGACATACAAAATTATACTGCCTATACAACTTTAAAAAATTACTTTATGGCGTATTACAAAAACTAAAATTAATATAATTTAAAATAATAGCAATAGTCTATTAATAAATTTATTTTAAAATTAAAATGCTATATATGTTTATATATTTTAGGAAATGATTATGACTTTTATGATTTATTTTTATTTTTATTTTTTAAATATTATCTTTGCACAAATTTAATTATATTTGCTATTTTTTTATTATATCCAATTTTTTTTAAAAAAATTATAATTATACTATAAAAATATTATATTTGGACATTTTTATTAAGGACTATTTAGATAAAAATAATTAATGATTATTTAAAAAATAATTAATAATTATTTAGAAAATAAAAAAATAAATTTAATTTTGATAAATATATTACTATTTAAATTTTTAATATAAAATTTTATGAAATGATTTTGAAATAAATATTAAATTATATTATTAAAATAAAATAAAAAATAATACACATATTACACGAGCAAAACAACTAATAATGTCTTATGAAATATCAAAGAAGCGAAGAAATCAAAGGAAAGCTGGTTTTTATTTTTATGCTAATATTTATGTATAAAAAATTCAATCTCATGGAAAAATTCGAAACTTCAGACACATGTGCTTGATTAATTCAATTGAATTCATTAAAGTAAAACGTAGCAAATGAATTCCCAAGAAAAAAAAAAAAAGAGTAAATATAAATTAACGAAATAATTTTGAAGGGAATAATTCTTGGTGGGGAACTATGATTTTATTAATTACTCACTTCATCTTGAGATGAGTTAATTAGTGGTGATCATGTTAATCCACTTGTACTCCTGGTAGGCAGAATAATTTTATTAAAAATAAAGAATAAAGAGGGTTTCGTTCTTCTCCTCCTGAGGACTGCACGTGACCTGCGGCCAGCAACAAGAAAATGATGTTTAATTTGTGAAGTGCTCCATGTGTTATATATATATATATATATATATATATATATATATATATATATATATATATATATATATATACAATGCCATAAATTGCTCCTAATTCCAAAAGAAGAGCTAGCAAATTATAATAGCTATTGAGAACGGCATCGTTTTCCTTTACTCACTCTGGATACAAAATTTGAAAGCACAATCAGGTATGAGATCCATCCATCCATCCATCCATCTATTTTAGTATGTAGCTGCTTCAATATCTAATAAATTGCTTAGTTAGTTGTTTTCTACATCCATATATAACCCATTTTTTTTATTAATTAGTAAATGATGTGTGAATTCATTCTAACTTCTAATTAAGAAGCAGCTAGAGAGAGATAAATAGCTATTTGGCCTCTTTATCGCTTAAACCAAATGCGTTAGGGTATTTATTTATTTAGTTTAGTTTTAAAGTAGCAATTTCATGCCCGAGGTTAACATATATCTGCATCAAGTCCAAGCTATCTGTAAATTAGGAATATATATGTAACACCCCTAATTTTTAAATTAATTATTTTATGGATAAATATTAATATTTTATTTTATTTTATTTAAATTTTAGGAAATTATTTGAAATTTTTCAGATTTTAGAAATCGAGTTCGATTTTTCGAAAATATAAAACTTTGATATTTTAAAAATTAATTTAAAGACCACGTGGTAAAAGTAAAAATATATTTGGACTCTACGAATTTTTCTGAGTTTTCTAGAATTTTTCGGAATTTTTAGACCTCGTTTTCGGTACCAAGGCAAAGTAAAAATTCAAAATTTTGTATCATGAATCGGACCGGATTGGACCGGCTGAATCGGATTGGCCCATTTCCTTTTCTTCTTCACTTTGCGCGCGCCCGACACACACACACACACACACACACTCTCTCTCTCTCTCTCTCTCTCTCTCTCTCTCTCTCTCGCTGCCCCATCACCGCCCCAGCCTTCCCAGCTCGCCAGCGCGCCACCCTAGCCTGTCCCCCTATTCGGCCGTCGCCTAAGGTGCTGGGAAAACGCGCCTAAAGACGCCCCAATGCGCAGCGGGCCGATTCCGATCGATCTGGCCACTAATTGGATCAGGTCTTGTGCCAAACCTCATCTACACCTCGAGAGCTTTCCATAGACACTAAGAACACTAAAATCCATCGAGCGGTTTGCTCAATTTTTGTCCGGGAAGTTTTAGCCCATTTCAACTTTTGGGCTAAATTTCTCGCAAACCGTGAACCCCACGAGAAAATCGAAAGTACTGGAGTGCTCCACTCGTCGAGAGCTTCATGGCAATACTAATTTCAAAATTTTTCGATACCGTTTTTTGGTGAGTCCCGTGAAACTTTATAGTGTTTTTCCGAGCACTAAAGGAGCTTAGAAAATTTTGTAAAAATTATATACTAACCCCCGTGTTGTAGGCTTCATATAGGTACCTTCAATTCGTGGAAATTCAACGGTTGCCCAGGTCTGTAAATTTCAGATCGGGTAGATAGGTTACCGAAAAAGTCTTAGAATTGGGTCGAGATTTTAGCTACCCCACTATTATCAGACGTCCCGAGCACGTTCCCGGGGTCAGAATCGGCATAAGTAAACCCAAACCTTACTTTTTCTTAATTATCTAGTGCTTTAATTGGATTAAAAATCCATAGAATATTCGTGGTAGCTTAGAAAATTATAATTCCTTTTGCGTTAGCTTAGTAATATTGCTAAGGACCGCAGGGCAAAGTTTTAGAATTTTTAGAGCTCATTTGGGTAGTTTTTGAAGTACATCTTTCAACAGAGGGATTTAAATTTAAGACAGAGGAGATGGATGGAGCTTCTGAAGGACTACGATTGTACCATCCAGTACCACCATGGGAAGGCCAATATAGTAGCAGATGCTTTGAGCAGAAAATCTTCTGGCAGCTTAGCACACATATCAACGGAGAAGAGATCGTTGATTCAGAAAGTACATGAGTTGATGGATCAAGGTCTGATTTTAGATCTTTCTAATGAGGGGGTATTGTTGGCTCATTTTTCAGTGAGACCAGACCTGCGAGATAGAGTCAGAATTTTCCAGCACAGAGACCAGCAATTGATGAAGATCATAGAAAGAGTACAGCAGAGTGAAGCTGGTGAGTTTGAATTTGCCAATGATGGCGTCCTTATGCAAGGTTCTAGGATATATGTGCCCGACGTGGACAATCTCAAAAATGAAATCATGCAAGAAGCACACTATACACTGTATAATGTCCACTCAGGCTCCACCAAGATGTACCATGATGTGAAAGATAGCTACTGGTGGAATGGCATGAAGAGAGACATAGCAGACTTTATGTCCAAGTGCTTGACTTGTCAGAAGGTGAAGTTTGAACACCATAGGCCGTCAGGGAAGCTACAAGAGCTCCCTATCCTAGAATGGAAGTGGAAAATAATTACTATGGATTTTGTGACTGGGTTGCCTCGTACCACGTGGGGATATGATTCTATTTGGGTAATTGTAGACTGTTTGACTAAATCAGCTCATTTCTTGCCTGTGAAGACCACATATTCTATTGCACAGTATGCCCGGCTCTATATTCGAGAAATAGTCAGATTGCATGGAGTTCCTGCTTCCATAATATCTGACAGAGGGCTCTAGTTCACTTTTCGATTTTGGAGGAAGTTGCAGGAGCCACTTGGCACACAATTGAAGTTTAGTATCGCTTTCCACCCTCAAACAGACGGGCAGTCCGAAAGGACAATCCAAACACTGAAAAACATGCGTCGCATGTGTGTTTTGGATTTTGGAGGTCAATGGGATGATCAGCTACCCTTGGTAGAGTTTGTCTACAACAACAGTTATCATTCTAGCATAGGGATGGCACCCAATGAGGCACTATATGGTAGAAAGTGTAGGTCTCCTCTGTGTTGGATGGAAATGGGAGAAGCGAAGGTGCATGATATAAACCTAGTGCAGTACACTTCAGAGATGGTTTCTTTACTCAGGGAACAATTGAAAACAGCTTTCAGTAGGCAGAAAAGTTATGCAGATCCCAGATGGAGGGATGTGGAGTTTGCAATAGGCGATTACGTATTCCTAAAGGTTTCTACGATTAAGGGAGTCATGAGATTTGGAAAGAAGGGCAAGTTGGCACCTCGATATATTGGACATTTTGAGGTTACTGATAGAGTTGGAGCAGTTGCCCATCAGTTGGAGTTACCACCCAACCTTTCTCATGTTCATCCTGTATTTCACATCTCCATGCTCAGGAAATACATACTTGATTCTTCTCATGTCTTACAACCGGATATAGTAGAGTTAAAAGAAGACTTGACGTTTGAGGAGCAACCTGTAGCCATAGTGGACTACCAAGTGAGGCAGCTAAGATCAAAATAGATCCCTATGGTTAAGGTTTTGTGGAGGAGCCAGTCAGTGGAAGAGTGCACCTAGGAGTTAGTGTCACACCTTACCCCTCTGTAAGGCATCACATGATCCCGTAGAATACCTAATGAACTACCGCACTTCACCTACCGATAACTCATTAAGTACCCTACAAGGGATTTTAAAACAATTTTCCTATTTTTGATAAGTGGTGAGCATTTCTAATAAATGTTTAAAACATTTATGTTGAAATTAAAACTAATTAATATTTTTGGCCATTTTGGTTTTCCGCAAATCTTATAAAAATTTTGACAGAGTTTCCTCTGTATTTTGAGAAAACCGTTCTTCAAATACCTGAAATAAAAGCACTTCCAATAATTATCTAACCACTGCTTCAAATTCATACTCAATCTCAACCAATTTCTCAAAATTCACAAGTTCAAAAATTCTCAAAATACTGTCCATCAATATCATTTATTCATATTCCATTCAAGATAAACAATTTATATATTCATCATACTAAAATTTACATTCAAAAAGTCCAAATTAAAATTTATTACAACTTTTATACAAACTTTGTACAAAGTGCTCAAGACCCATGTACATGTCCATACATTTATGTGCAATATATACATCAAAAGAAATATTTACAGTTAGGGTATAAATTATACCCAAAGACTTCAAGCTGATGACTTCACACACCTCAAGAAATTTCATCACCTGCTCCTCTAATCTCTCAGATCTGCGACAAAGAATAAAGCTATCGCTGAGTACTAAGACTCAGTGGTGCACAATATACTAAAATAATCTTTATGCAAAACTTAAAGCACATTCATTCAAAAATTTGACTAAACATGTAAATTAAATACAATCATGCATTGTAAGATTTTACATGTAAACCAAGTTTATTTCAAAGTATCAAAACACATTTCATAAAACTCACAGTTAAATCATGCCATTCGAAACAAATAGAATCTCAATAGCCAGAGGCTAAGAGAAATCACATGAATCTCGATAGCCAGAGGCTAAAGAGAAATCATATCACAAGGCTAGCTAGCTCAAATATATGGATATCCATTCACATCCTCTTCTACTGGCACACCTCAACACTTCTCCAGAGAAGGAATCAAAATTCGAAACTAATTACCCCCACTAGTCGTGCTAGTGAGGTGTTCAAATATATGTTAATTATAATGTGGTTTCAAAACTTATCTTAACAATTTGCTAAACATTGTCATTTCAAATATACACAATAAATTTCACAATTTGAATCAAAACATCATAAGTAAGGTCACAATACTTTCAACAATTCAAAGCAACAATAAAATGCATATTTCATTCATTTAATCAATGAATTTTTTTAAAGCATAGTAATATTGTGCACAAACCTCAAACGAGTCGTCCTTTAGCCTCGACTCGGTTCCTCGGGTTCCTTCCCGATATTCTTTTCAACTGAAACACACAATTTTACAATGTTTCAGTACTTGAACTTAAAATAAATTCAAAATAAACTTAGCTTCACATTTACCTAACTCTAACGTGTTAAATTCGACGTTCTCGAAATTTTGTGTTTCGGGTTACTATTCACTGCACTATTCAAGTCAAATTATTGACTTTCTAAGGCTTAATAGGTATGGGAACTTCAACTTCACCCACATACCACATTTTGGTCACCAAACTTATTGGTTTTGGTCATTTGTTTAAAGCTTAGGTCATTTTGGCAAAATTGCCAATTTTCGGTTTTGGTTCTCTGAAATTGCACTATTCCATTGGTCGATCTACTGTTGGAATTTGACAAAACTTCCTTCATAGAAAATGTTCCTTATTGTCTTAAGTGTATTCTCATTTTTGGATCACCTCAATCGGAGTTTTGTAGCTCAAGTTATGGCCAAAATAAGTTTACTGTTCACGTGCACTGTTCATACTGCAATTTAGGTGCTGGCAGATTTTTGGTCCAACTTTGGTCAATAATTTGATCAAGTTAAGTTCATAATTTGGTCTCACTTTCTTCATATGAAATGTTGTACTATGTCTTAGGTTTCCATCGGTTCAAGAATCGCCTAAATCCGAGTTTTCTAGAGAGAGTTATAGCTATCCAAACATTGCTGCTCAACTAAAAATCTGCAGAATTTCAGTACAGAAATTTTAACTTTGCTCAATGATTTGAATGAGTTAATGGCCTAATTTGGGTTGGTGTTCTTCATGAAAGTTTTAGGTCTATATCATATCTAATTGCTGGTAAAATTTCAGGTCAATTTGACCTACCTAGCTCGAGTTATGACCAAATGAACAGTTACTGTTCATTTGGTCAGTTTGGTGCAGGGCAGCCTGCTATCAACTCACTTTGGTCAATTGTTTCACCAAGTTTTAGTCAGTTTTTGGTCATGGTTCCTTAATGAAAGTTGTGCTCTTTTATGTCTATTTTCATCTCCAATTGGTGGCATATCCATTAGGCTTGTAAAATTTGAGTTTTGGTCCTTCAAAGTAGGTTTGGTCATGCTGCCAGCAGCATGACCATTGACCTACGAATTTAGCTAAATTTTCCACCATTCCCACACAATTCATTTGGTCATTATTGACCATTTTTCAGTCCACAATTGGTCAAAAATATCATTTATGCATTTCTCCAAATTTTTGGTTCACAAACCCTAATATTCAAACCCTAACTATACTAAAATGTTGCATTTACTCCCATTTATGCATTTCCAACTTACTACCATTCTCATGCAAGCTTACTAACACATTTAATTCATTCAAAATACATCAAACTCTCCCACATCCATGGCTGGCTGAAATTCTAGTTTGTCCTTCCCCCATATTTTTATTTCATTTCCTTAATCCTAAGTTCATTTCAACCATTAATCATGCATTTAAGTGAAGAAATAAGAAGTTTAACATACTAACATTAACTTTAAATGCCAATTCTTCGCTTTCTCTCTTCCTTTCCTCTTTCTTTCTTGTTCCTAGGTTGAGATTGCAATGTCTAATGAAGTTTCTAGGGGAGTGATGTTGATTGGATGAAGAAATTCAAGCTTAAAGTAAGCTTAAATGGAAGAAGCTTTCATGGAGTTTCATGGAGGAGTGGGGCGGCACTTGATGGAAGAAGAAGAGCTTTCTAATAAATTTCTTTTTTCTTTTCTTTCCTTATACGTTTTTTTGCTTTGGAAGACCATAAATATCAATTTTAATAAGTGTTTAACAAATTTTTTTATGACATCATTAGTGATGTCTCAACTTTGACTTTTCCAACCTCTTTCCTTTTCTCTTCTTTTTTTTTTCTATTTATTTTTCTATTAGTTCTTTAATTTAATTCTCGATTCCAAAATTTTCTTTTCTCCGATTTTATTTGACAGTTAGGTCAGGAGTCAGCTCTCAGGGTCAATTGACCAAATTGCCCCTCGCCGGTTCATCCCGGTTTGTAAATAATCTAATATTTCTTCCGGCTCCCTGACCTAATTATTTGACTGACTTAACAGTTCTTTTTCGTGATTTTCTCTTTTCCACTGTGTTCATAAGGGTCCTAAGGACCGCAGCGTCACTTTTTACGGTTCGAAATTTGAGTTTAAAACGACTTCGCAGTCGTTCCCGAGGAGGTCACTCATCGCTGTGACTCTCGGCTCGTTTAACCTCTTATGTTCTGTTTTTCTTATTTATAGTTAACTAATTAAACATTACTAATTCTTTGTGTTTATGGCTTCTCATGTTGTCTTAAGTGTGGCTCTAATCTCTTTATTTGTCCGGACCGACACCGGTCACCGGAACAGTGAAATATACCAGGCTATACAACGGGGGTGTTACAGTTAGAGCGGGACATGCATAGCAAGTACTCTTATCTATTTAATGTGTAATTCTGATCTTTTATTCTGCCTTGTATAAAATTCAAGGATGAATATTTTGTAAGGGAGCGAGAATGTAACACTCCTAATTTTTAAATTAATTATTTTATGGATAGATATTAATATTTTATTTTATTTAAATTTTAGGAAATTATTTGAAATTTTTCGGATTTTAGAAATCGGATTCGATTTTTCGAAAATATAAAACTTTGATGATTTTTAAAAATTAATTTAAAGATCATGTTTCAAAACTAAAAATATATTTGGATTCTATGAATTTTTCTGAGTTTTCTAGAATTTTTTCGGAATTTTTGGGCCTCATTTTCGATCCCAGGGCAGAGTAAAAATCCAAAATTTTGTATCCTGTATCGGACCTACCGAATCAAACCTGACCGAATTGGACTAGTCAAATTGGACCGGCCCATTTCCTTTTCTTCTTCCCTTCACGCCCGCCTAACACACACACACACACACACACACACACACACTCTCTCTCTCTCTCTTGTTTGCTCTCTCCTCTCTCCTCCTCTCGCTGCCCCACTGCCGCCCTAGCCTTCCCAACTCATCGGTGCGCTACCCTAGCCTGTCCCCCTCTCCGGCCGTCACCTGAGGTGCCGAGAAAATTTGCCCGAAGACGCCCCAATGCGCAGCGCACCGACTCGGTTTCTGGGGTCGATTCCGGCCGATCCGGCCACCAATCGAACAGGGTCTTGTGCCAAACCTCATCTACACCTCGAGAGCTTTTCATAGACACTAAGAACACCAAAATCTATCAAGCGGTTTGCCAATTTTTGTCTGGAAAGTTTTAACCCATTTCGAATTTTGGGCTAAATTTCTCGCAAACTGTGAACCCCATGAGAAAACCGAGAGTACCGGAGTGCTCCACTCGTCGAGAGCTTCGCGGTAATACCAATTTCAAAATTTTTCAACACCGTTTTTCGGTGGGTCCCGTGAAACTTTGTAGTATTTTTTCGAGTACTAAATGAGCTTAGAAAATTCCGTAAAAATTATATACTAACCCCCGTATTGTGGTTTTCATGTAGGTACCTTCAATTCAAGGAAATTCAACGGTTGTCCAGGTCTATAAATTTCGGGCTAGACAGACAGGCTACCGAAAAAATATTGGAATTGGCTCGAGATTTTAGCTACCCCACCATTGTCAGACATCTCGAACGCGTTCCCGGGGTCAGAATCGGCATAGGTAAACCCAAACCTTACTTTTTCTTAATTATCTAGTGCTTAAATTGGATTAAAAATCCATAGAATATTCGTGGTAGCTTATAAAATTATAATTCCTTTTGCATTAGCTTAGTAATATTGCTAAAGACTGCGGGGCAAAGTTTTAAAATTTTTAGAGCTGATTTGGGTAGATTTTGCAAAAGGGTTAGTTATAAGGACTAAACTATCATTTTTCATATTATGATTGTTGACTGTTTGGATGGGCCTAGGAGGGATTATGTGATGTGATTTAGTTGTGGGTGTGTGGTTTGTGGATATAGAAGTACGTTTTAAGCCCTTTTGCAGGTTGAGTAGGTCCTAGATATAGGGGAGACTCTGCTGGATTTTCGACATGACTTAGAACATCTTTGGTATTTTCTTAGTTTATATTGAGTCAAATATATTAAATAATTGTAATAAAATTGTCAGGTAAGCCGAGACAGCCTTCCTTCTCCCCCCAGCTGCCACAGTGACTTCGATTAAGTTTGTGAGTAAAATATTAATTTTAATTGTAATTTCGATATTATTATATGTTCAAGCATGCCCATGCATCACTTATAAATATGTATCTATGTAGTTAAACACTAGGCACATTTTATATTGCATTCATAATTATTGAAGTGCCATGGATATTGTTTGTGGTAATTTGGAGCAGTATGTGTGCGTGGCATGTGTGTGGTATGGTATTGGATATGGACAGGACGGGTAGACACGGCTTGAGAGACACTCGCTGGGACCCGGTCCTTCGGGGTAGACACAGCTTGAGAGACACTCGCTGGGACCTCGCATTTAGTTTATTAAGCAAAAGTCCGGCTTGAGAGACACTCACTAGCAGAGGTTGGATTAAGAGGGCTGTATAGGGGATCAACTCCCATATATGTATTGTTTGACAGTGTTGGGTGTGTGAGTGCTCCAAATTGCCTTTTTGCTGTTATGATATGAAAATTATGACGATATTGCATTTCACTCCACATGGTGCATTAGCTTTAGATAGCTATAGAGATTATGGTTAAAATTGATTATTTACTCTCTGAGTCGAACGCTTACTCCTGTTCATCTATTTTTCCAGGCTACAGGAGAATTATTTGTTATGGCTAATCCGCTCTTCTTCTTCGCAGGTCCATTGATAGTATTTAATGTATTTTGTACAAATGAGTTAAATTTTAGACTCCGCATGTGTTAGAAGCACTTATTTTATTTTGGGTCTGTATTATAAAAGTTATGTTGGAACTATAAAATTATTAACTGTATGCATGATGGGATTGGATGAGGGAGCTGAGCTCCCATTTGAGTTATGACATTTTGATTATGCGGAGGGTGAGCTGAGCTCCCCAATTTATTATATATTGTGTTTACAGGTTGAGTGAGTCAAAAACTCCCCGTTAAATGATCAATTTTATGGCCAGACTCTGTCCGGTTGAATTCTTGAAATTGGGCCCAAATGGGCCTTAGAGTTGGATTGAATAATAGTTAGGCTTACTACGGGCCTCGGGGGCTTTAGGCTGACCAAGGTCCTAGTGCCGGTCTAGCTCATAGATTGGGTCGTGACAATATATATATATATATATATATATATATATATATATATATATATACACACGCGCGCGCATTACTGTCTATGTCTATAATTCTATATATAAATTTGAGAAAGAGATAACATTAATTTTGCTAAAAATATCTTTATTTTTTTTAAGTTAATTATAATTATATTTTTATTATTTAAATTAATTTTAATATTTATATAAATTTAAAATTTTTAATTTTTAAAGATCGTAAAAATTTTATACTGTTACTTATATTTAACTTCAATTAAATATAAAATTTTATAAAAATAATTAATTAAAATAAAAAATTAATAAGTAAAAAATAAAAAAAATATAATTAATTTATAATTTATAGTATATACAAATGTATGAAGGTGCATCTCGAGTTTTAGGTTGGGGTGTATGGGATTGGTCTCTTGACCTGGGTGCAATTGGATTTGACTATATTAAGTTTTTCCTAATTTATTATTATTCATAAAAATTTATGCTTATAAAAAAATAAATATATGAAGAATACTTTTATTAATTTATTAAAATGATAATAAAGAATTATTTTATTATTTTAAAAATATTAATTGATTTTATTTTTATTATTTAAATTAATTTAAATTTATATAAATTTAAAATTTTTAATTAGTAAATTTTAATCTAAATACAATTAAGCTAAAAATGAAAAATTTGTAAATGGAATAATTAATTATTAATATTAATATAAAATTTAATAAAAATATATTTATAGCAACAATTATAAAAACTCATTACTAATAATATATAATAGTGAAAAACCTTCTTGCTATTCATATAATAGGGTTGTTAATAATTTTTAGTGATAATATATTTATCGTTAATATTTTTTTATAAGTGAAAAACCTTCTTGCTATTCATATAATAGGGTTGTTAATAATTTTTAGTGATAATATATTTATCGTTAATATTTTTTTATAAGTAATTTATAGCGATAGTAAAATAGTCGTTGAATCAATAAATAATTTCAATATCAAATATTACTATATTTAATGTAAATAAAATTTTTAATATTATTTTAATAATAATTTTACTATACCAAAAATTTTATTATAATTTCTAATATGATAATTCTATAATCTCAACTCCATAAGTAAAATTAATTCATTAAAATTATTTAATTTATTAAAATAAAATTAATAAAAACCTTAAATACTGAATCTCACCCATACAAATTTTTTTTTTATTTGTTTTAACATATACAAACTTGTATATAAAATTAGGAAGGAGAGGAACACTGGGATTACTAAAAATACCGATGAACATGATAATTTAATATTATGAAAAAAAATGACTTAATTTAATTGGCTACTAAAAATTAATTAATTAATTTTTTTATTAAGAATATCAATTTACTTGAAAATAAAATGTAAGCAAAATATGACTCAAACTCTTGAAAACACGATAAAAATCAACATTTTAGATATTATATAAGAGTGTTTCTATTTATTAATTGATAATTTTATTATAATTTATTAAAAAACCCCATAAATTAAAATCCTACCATTATTTTTTTATATTTGAAAGCAAAGTCATACTATAATTGAAACTTAATGTTTACTGCATAATTTTTATACTCTTTATAATATTATTTTTTAATATTTTTTAATTGTAACTCTATTAATTATAAGAGTTTTAATTTCATAAATTTAAACCTAGGTGGGGAAATTTCTCTCTGAATGTATGTTCTTCTTTAATTATTTTTTTTAATGTTTTGCATTATTAACAGTCTCAGATTGTTAATAGTAATGTGAAAACTTAAAACTTTATTGATATTAATTATTAATAAAATATAGTCATGGTTATTTAATATTATGGTAATGATTGAACCAATTTAATTAGTTATTTAAAATAAATATATTATTATAATAATATATCTAAATTAACATAAGATTACATGAAAACAAATTAAATTATGAGTAATGAGTATAAATAACATGCATTACATGTTCAAAATAAACTAGTATATATAAATATGTGAAGGAGTATATTAGAATTTTCAAAACTACCTTTATGATTTATATTATTTACAATATTTTTTTTATTATTTTAATTAATAAAAAATTAAATTTAATTAACTATTAAAATAATATATTTTAAAAAAGTTAAAATTTCAATTCTAATTCAATTATAACTAAGAGCAATGTTAAAATTTTAAATATAATAATTTAAATTTATATTATGTTAAAAAAAAAAATAGTAAAGGTAAAAGAAAAAAAAAGCGCCTGCAAATTTTAATAACCTTATTAGAATACAAATAAAAACTCTTTTAATGAATCCTAAATTAAAAAAAAAAATAATAACTCCATCATCATCATGATTTCACATATTAAATTTGCAAAACATATTATTTTCATGTTTTATATATATATATATATATATATATATATATATATATATATATATATATATATAATTATTAATTAATAATTTAATATATATAAAATCTTATGCATGTATAAAAAATTAAAATAAAATCTATACAATAAATAATAAAATTTATGTTAACAAATCAATATATCAATATAATTATCTATAAAATTAGAATTATAAAATAATATAAATATATTAAAATTGTATGATAATATTTTACTAGTTCTATTATTGGTTAAAAAGTGCTATTATTTTATTGTTAGTTTAACAATTGTTTTAAAAAATGCATTTAATGAGTAATTTTACTTGTAAAAATATACAACAAATAAGAATTCGAAACCTATTAAACTTCTATGTATAATTCATTTGCTAATAGAGTGGGATAGTAATTCAATTTGAATTGAACTCTCAACTTAATTAATTCGAGTTAAATAAAGAACATATTTTTGCAGCTACATCCAGAGCATCAGGCTGCGGTTTGCACTCCATATTCAATGCAATCATTGGAGTTTGCAAGCTAGGGAGAGGATGTTTAGGATTTTGATGATACATATGATGATAATCTCATTGTGAAGGTTCATTATATAGGCTTAGTTTGCTTTTGGAGTATATGTAAATATGTCTGAGCAATATTCTTGTGATTTGCAAGAGTGTTGTCTTGACTCAGTATTTTGATTGCATGTTATTTTGCTTGAGGTGTCCGAAGATTTATTTGATTCAACTCCATTTCTTGTAAAGCAAAGACAAGAGATATCTAATCTATGAATTAATGTCTTCTTTTCCTTGTGAATGAGTTAGATTATTTTTAGTCATAGGTATCTTTTTGTTTGGATAAACAATTACTGAACTTGAACTTTAAGGGGTAATTATAGTATAATCATTGAATTTTAATTTTTTTTAAAGTAATTAAATTTCAATTTAATGAATGACAAAATTACTTTTGACCGATTTCCAACAACAGTCACATGGGTAATCACGTAGCATTTTTATTGAAATAAAACAATTCTCTCTCCTGTCCACTGCCACCAACGCTTTGCTTTAGAAAACTGTGTGTCTGTGTTCAAGTAGCAGTTTCTAGTTCTCCAAACTCATAGAGGAGAATTCTGCAGCTTTTGTGCCTCAATGCCCATCAAAATCATCAAGGAAATCCTATAGACACAACAATTTAATCACGTCAATTCCGAATTGTAAAACCAGATACCAAAATGAATTAATATATTTGTTGATTTTCCTCCTCATTTTTATTGTTCTAGCATGCACTCAATGCAAAATTAAGCCTTTTTTTTTTTTAATAAATAAGCTTTCCTTTTTTATTTATTCCAACAAAGGACACCTTATATAAAAACTAAAGATAACTAGAGTATCGAATCTTTTAAGTTGAACTGGGGATGGGCTGTGCTTGATTAGAGAAGCTTTCTCAAAAGGCAAGTGAATCTTGCTTGGCTTATTGCAATTCAAACATTCAAGAAGTTATATTAGATCGCCCTCCTGTCATCCTTTCAGCCTGCTTTCCAAGCTCACTAGTGCGAACTCTTATTACATCTAAAACGGGCACCAAATTAAATATAAGAACCCATTTTTTGTACTGAAATAAATTGATCTCCCTTAATTAATTTTATTTTCTCAGAAACTAAATAAAAAATTAAAATAAAAAGATTTTTAAAAAGGTACCCCTTTAGAATCTCCGTTGACATCAACCAAGTAGAGTATTGATCATCGGGAGGATTGTTGTATGATCCGAGAGCACTATTTATAGTGCTTTTTTAGAAACAAAAAAGTCATTGTTTCCTTGATTGTAGGAAGGTGGAATTTTGTATTTAAAGGATGCACTCAATAATCTATCTCGATCCTCCTTAAGCCCTCTCTTTTCTTGTTTACAATAAATTGAATAACCATCTCCATTAGCCTCAATAACCTCTACCCTTTCCTCCTTTCTTATCGTCGTCTCTAAACCAAATCCACAAATTCCCCCAGCCACCACCGGAATAGTAATCCTCCCCGGCCTCTTCCTCTTGAAGACCATATCTGAATTCGCTTCCAAACTTTTTTCATGAGTCCGAATTGCCAAAGGTGATTTCGGAGATGCAGAAGGCAAAGACAAAGACGATGGTAATGATAACGACATAGGCGATTGTGAGCAATGGACCGCCGGCTGACGGACATGGCTTGCAAAAGATGGAGGGAATTCTTGGCAATGAAAATATCCCACAGGACCTGCCATATCCAATTAATTTCTGTATCAAGAGTGAACAAAATTTTTTATTTATGTTTTTATGGTTTTGAAGAGAGGAGAAAAAATGGAGAGAAGCTAATGATCTTTGTAAATCTCAAAAAGAAGGAGAGAAATTTGAACACTGGATGAAGAGTTGTTTTATTTAAACATAAATGTAAATGGATTAGCCATGTCATCACATAAAATTGATTAAATTGATTTTGTTATTCACTAAATTAAAATTCAATTACTTTTAAAAAAAATGAAATTTAGTAGCTATATTATAATTAGTCTTAAAGTTTAGTGATGTCATGCAAAACCTTTTTTTTTTTTTTTATAGTTTGACAAATCGTAGAATAATTTTATGTAATTGTACCTATGATTTACTAAAGACTGAATTCCTCTCTTGGATGTTGTTGGTCGTCCGGTAGTTGTGCTAGCAAATGCCAATATTGTGCAAGAGCATAATTAGTTATTCCTTTTACCTCTTCAGTTTGAAAGAACTACGCATGTTAACAATTAGTTGAATATTCTTTTTACTTCTCTTAAAAAAAAAAAAAAAATTAGGGAGGAAAAGAATGCTTCCCACATTATTTAATGAATTTTATGAAATTTGTGCTTTAACTTTTGTTTAGAGTTGTCATAGAAATATTGATAAATTACATATTTCTTATTGTGGATTTATTACAGTTTCAGCAAACTTTTGATGCTTAAAGAGCCATTTACGTTGATTTCTGGATTTTTCCTCCTTTTTATTGCTTGTATTATGTTTATGTTGATTGTCAATATCTTAATCATTTGCTTCTTATTTGGCAAAATTACAATGTTTTGAGGTAAGTAGGGTGTCATCATAGTTCAAGGTTGAAAATCACTAATTCACTGTCAATTTAAAGATTATTATTATTATCAAAATCTAATATCAATAATAAAAACATATTCTCATTAAGTGAGTAAACAAAATCAAATAAGAAACTTTATTAATATTATCAAAATTATTAATAATATTAATTTAAAGTTTCTTTTTCATTAAATAGTATGAATTCATGAGTCATACAGTTAGATTGTGAATATTATTTTTAAAAAAATAATTATATTTGAAAATTATATAAAATTACGCATACACTCCATGTTAGTGATTTAAATATTACAGTAAACTTGTACACCAAAGCAAAAAGATGTAATGCAATAATATCATAAAAAAAATTGAAAAATATATTTTCTTATTTTAGGTTGTTACTTTTAGTGTCTGTTCGGTATTGTGTTTGAAGGGACAAAACTACTTTAATGAATAAAAGCATCATTTTAGATACTGTTAAAAAAATAGCTTAAAAAAATTATTTTATTATTTTAGTGTTGTTGTGACTAAAATTTATCAAATTTAATTTTAAATTATTTTTTAATATTCTCTAACTAATATATTTAAAAAAGTAATTTTCTTAACAGCAGTTTTATCAGTAATGTCAAACAGACCTCTATTATATTAATTTTTTTCTCAAAATTTTAATAATAAAAATAATTTATAATATTATATTATATAAAATTAATAAAAAATTATATATAAAAATTAAATTAAAAATATGTACAACGTATATAAAACGTGCAATGTACATTCAAAAGAAACTAATTGAAAAAAAAAAATACACACAAATTAGCATTGAGAGTATATATAAGGCAGAACAATGTGGGCTAGGGGAATCTTGGCTCCCCAAACTTTTATAAAGTTTTTTATTAGGTATATTAAAATATAATTTTTTTTATTAAGTGGTCTTTTAAATTTGTATTAGCCCCCTACAAATATTAAAAAAATTAAAATAGGTATGGTAAATTTTAATTCTTGTCAATGGACCCTCTCAAATATTTTTATTAGTATCTAATAATTTATAATTTATTTATTATAATTTAAATTAAAATATCAAAATTATTTAATTAGCATTAAATTAGGTCTTAGTTAAATTGTAAGATTTAGAAGTTATTTATTATTTAAGGCAGTTAAATATATAAGATGTAGAAAGAGTTACTAGAAGTTATAATTAGCAAATATCTATAATTATTTGTTTTAAAAGTAACGCAATTTAAATGATATACTTTACCAGCTGATTATTTTTTAAGCAATTTGTTAGAAAAAAAATAAAAAGTCAAAAAAGAAAAAGTGAATAGATAAAAAAATTAAAAGAAAAATACTAAGAAAGAGATTAGTAAAGGAGAATAAATAGAACGCATAAAAAGGAAAAAATAAAAGTAGAAAAAGAAAAAGAAAGAAAGAAAAATAAGGTAGAAAAAAATAAATAAAAGAATAATATAAATTTAATTTTTTAAAAAAAATTATTTTATTAATCAATAAAAATTTTAAAAATACCATTATTTTAAATTAAAACTGTTATTAAGAATTTTTATTTATATTAAAGTATAAAAATTATTATATATAATTTAAAAGATTATATTTTATAATAAAATTTATCATCATTTTGATATTCTTCCCATTAATTTATTTAGTTCGTATTTTTATTGCATTAACTAAATTATGTTTCCCTTTGATATGCTGGACTGTGAATTTATACTTGACGAACCAGTCTTTAAGCCTCAGTAATTGTGGTTCAGGAAGAGACTTATTTTTGAAGTCTAGAACCTTTGAGAAGGATGAGCTGTCCATGACCACAGTGAAGTGGTGGCCAATCAGATGAAATTCTTTATTCCATTTTTGACAGCTAATATCTCTTTATAGACCGAATGATAATATTTCTGAGGCTCTGGAAATTCTCCACTAGTATGTCCGTAGATATGCTTTTCTCCTTATATTTCTTCGATGAGGACTGCACCCCAGTGGGTGTCACTGGCATCAGTCTGAAGGATGCGATGTCCAATGCAGGGAATCTTTAGTGGTGGCGGGTTCAGAGCCACTTCTTTTAATGCTTTGACTGCACATGTCTGTTCTTGCTTCCACGGTGGGGCATCCTTCTTAAGCATTTTTGACAGCTGGCAAGTGTGGGCAGCCACACGCGGGATAAACTTCCTGATGTAATTGATAATACCAAGGAGCTGCTGTATTTGTTTTACTGTTAAGTCCTTATCATGGAACTTCAGTAATTCTTCTGCAATGTGAGGTCCCGATTGGTATTTTCCATCCTTGAATTTCATTCCAAGGAAGTCGATATCAGTTTGGGCCAGTGAGCTCTTCTTTTCTGATAGCATAATTCCATAGGAATCTACCAATTGTTGAAATGTAGAGAGGAGTGTCCTATGGGCCGTAACATCTTTGGAGAAGAGAAGGATATCGTCTATATAAATAAGAGCACTATGAAGTATAGGCTCAAATATCCTTGTCATGGCCTTTTGGAAAATTGATGGGGCTGTCTTAAGGCCGAATAGAAGGACTGTCCATTGGTATTGGGCCGTAGGGATGCAGAAAGCAGTCTTAGGCCTATCAGAGGGATTAATACCCAATTGCCAAAATCCAGCTTTGAGATCAAACTTGGAGAAAATATGGGCTTCATGTAATTGAGTGAACAAGGCTTCAGGCTTTGGTAATGGGAACTTGTCATCTTGGAGGAAATGATTGAGGGGCTTGTAATCAATGACAAGTCTTTTCTTTCCTCTTAATCGTTCCGATCTTTTTTCAACATAAAAGGCCTAGCAGGCCCATTGAGAGGAAGTGGGTTCTATGAGGCCTTGTTGGAGAAGCTGTTTGCACTCTTCTTGGGCTAAAGCTAAGTCTGTAGGGTTCATCCCTGGGTGTGATGCCTTTGTTGGGTTGATATTTTCATTTAGTTTGAATGGAAGATTGACAAAGAATTCCGAATTTTTCCATAGGGGGTGGTGATGGCGAAAATGTGCATGGGAATCAGCACAGGACCTTAAGAGTAGCTCCTTGTGTTCTTGGAACTCAGCTGAGGCATCAGCCAGAGAATATAACCTGGGGACAGAAGTAAATGGCTGAAAATTTCTCTTATATTTCAATCCTGTGGGGAGGATCTTCAAATGCTTCGCCTGTTGATACAAGTCAAAGCCTATTAATAGATCCTTGTCAGGAAGATCTGACCCAATAACCCTGGTCCAGAGGATACAAGTGAGGAAAAACTGAATTCCAATTGGATGCTTGGTGATGAGGCTAGTCTTGAAAACATTCCCATTTGCTGCCTTAAAGTATTTTTCATGAGGGACCCAGTACTCTGAGGGTAAGATGGCTGGGTTCATCATGCTTTTGTGAGCCCCGATATCTAGGAAGCCAATGACACTAATGGGCCGTTCATACTTGCTGGGGAGGATATGAATCGGGACTAAAGGAATTGGAATAGTGTCTGGGCCATAAGTGGATCAGGAGGATTGGATATGTTGGACCAGGTAAGATGGGTAATGAGCTTCAGTATCTGAACTGGATTCTTTTGAAGTGAATGAGTAATCTTCTTCTGATCTAGTGTCCACTCCAAGGGCAAAGACTGTATCTTCATCGGGTTCATCCTGTTCAGAGAATAGGGATTCAACATCATCATGCTCCAGAGAGATGTAAGAAGCCTGTTGTATATGTTATAACAGCTTAACTGCCTTATTGGGGTTCTTAAGGCAGTTCTTGGTATAGTGACCTCGATTGCCACAAATATAGCACCTGTCAGACTTTTTTGTACCCGTTTTTTTCTTTCGAAAGTATCTGACCGTCCTTCTTCCCTTCTTTTGCTTGAAAATGGGTTTGAACCCAAATGGATACTTCTTGTAATGTGCTTTCTTCTTTGGCTTGCATTCATAGTTCTTTTCCTTGCATTTAATGGCAAGGTGAGACTTCTAGCATACATTCTTCAAAGCTTTGCTGTTGTCAATGATGTCTTTGAACAGCTTCTGTTGTTCACACATTTTGTCCAGACAGGCCAAAGTTATTTGATGAATTTCTCCTATAGTGATAGCATTCATTGCTCTTCTGGTAGCAGCAATACTTCTGTGAAGTTCTGGTTGTAATGCTTCTGGTAGGGAGGCAATATAGGTATGCCTGAGGTTGACATCATTATAACCATTAAGCAGATAATAACGTTGAGTCATGCGCTGGTAGTGTTTTTCAATGTCTGATCTTTCTCTTCACCACTCTGAAGAACACTATCCTCCAGAATTGAAAATCTTGTAGAAATATCTACTCTACCTGAAGATGCTCAGGTTGGAAAGTCACTTTTACCTCTTCTCAGTCCTTATAATATCTACAGACGATCTGGATCTTTTACCAGATCTATCAGATCCTTGATTTCTTCCAGAAGATCTTTGTCAAAAGAATATGTACAAGCCTCCAGAATGGATCAATGCTCTCTCCAGAGTTCATATGCTGAACAGTACGTGACTTTAGAAATCCCTCCTCAGCTCATTCCTAGATGGAGACAAGAAGGGTTTTCTCACCTCCACTTTGGAGTTGTTCGACTTATTCTCAGTCTACATGGACGACGAGGACTCCCAGTGACAGCAAGAGTATCACTCCTTGATACAAGGTTCTTACAGTATGAACACGCAGTGATAGGGACATGTCTTACCACTTTACATGCTGGAAGTGTGGTATTGACATTTTTTCCAAACTACAATCTCTCCCTTAGAGATCCAAATCTCAGCACTGCTTTGAAAGTCCAAATCCAACTCACGGGTGCAGCTCAAGTCACATCCTCCATGATGGTTACTTTACACCACCAGATTATCTACAGGCTGCAAGATCATGCAGTAGACTTATCTCAGCCATCTGTATCAAATGACGCTTACTTATGCTAGCAGACACTGAGACCACCCCAACAATTGTTCAGATACCTAGGCAACTGCCTAGAAATGAGCTTGAACAGCTCATCCCAAAGGATTGGTTAACCAATTATGAAAGGCTCCATTCAACATCTCAACTAATCCATATCACATAATCATCTTTCAAAAGGAATCCTGACGGTACAGTACAAACTTCCTTTCAACCACCACGGCATTCTACAGGATCTTTGCCTGTATTCCAGACCATGATGGTCCAGCCATTAGAAAAGGAGCAAGCAGACTATCCCATTGGAGTAGTAACACCTAACAACCATTACATCTATCCTCAGAAAATAGATGGTCACTGTCCCTGGGATCTCCCAGGCTTTGGAGCATGCGATGAAGATTGTGATTGTTGCGACAACTACTGGGAAAATGAATATGACCATCCTCTGTCTGATAAAAATTGAAGGAAGCTCACCAAACAAACCAGGAAAGCCTCTTGCAAACCTCAACAAGTTCTCAGAAGAGACTATCTAGATAATAGTCTATGGATTGGTATCCATGAAGAAACCAAGCAGAAGAAGCCTCTTCCCATCTATGAGCTTGCCCTTGAGATTATCAGAAAAGAAGGAAAGAAACTACCCCCTCTCAAGCCAGTTTCTTCCCCTCCTCCTGCACTTTCTCTGGTATAACCCTGCATGATGTTCTCACCTGCCTCTTATGAAGCAGACTTTCCTCCATTAGCACAACAGACAGACCAGCAGACCAAAATCTCCACCAGACCTTTCATTCACTCAACTAAGGTTGATAGTGAAGATCAGATAACCCCGATCACTCAAGCTGAAGAAGTTCTGAACTAGCAAACCAAGAATGCTGCTGTCCAGAATAAGGCGCTACAGCGTATTGATTCCAAGATTGATCAAGTCCTCACCAGGACTCAGCATGTTGATCAAAAGGTTGACTCCTTCACTGCTTTTGCCCAAAACATGTATAAAGACTTACAAGGCAGAATTACCCAGCTTGACAGAGATTTGGTGTAGAATTTAACCAAAAGGAACAGGAAATAAGAAGGCTGAAAAAACAATTAGCCTAAGTTGAAGTAGACTTGCACAAACCCACAGAAGCTCCGGTCTCTTACAGCCCATTCAGCCCTTTCTCTGCTCAAACAACTCCTAACCCTTTTCTTCCTACTCCTGAACCTGCTTACTCTCCTTTTGGACCTTTTAACTATTCATATGAGCCATCTCCAACCACGTATCACCCATCTCCTTTGTTCAGATCTACCCCAACTCCAACACCTACCAGATATGAGCCAAAGAGTCCACCTTCCTCGGAAGAATCCCATCCTCCGAAAAGGAAAATTGATAAAGGGAAGGATAAGATGTATCCTGATCCTCCTCCTCAGCATATGGTGTCTATACCCTCTGAACCAGAACCAGAAGAAGATTCTTCTGATGACAGCGAGGACGGACGAATGGATATCACGACATTGCTCATGGCTGATCTTTGCTGTTGTTAACGATGTCTTTGAACAGCTTCTGTTGTTCACACATTTTGTATAGACAGGCCAAAGTCATTTGATGAATATCTCCTATAGTGATAGTGTAACACCCCAAAATTTTAATTTTTATGAGCATTTTGGTATTTTAATTTTATTTAAATTTTAGGAATTTTTTTGAGATTTTTCGGATTTTAAAAATCGGGTTCGATTTTCCGAAAATATAAACTTTGATGAATTTTAAAAATTTATTTAAAGATCACGTGACAAAACTAAAAATATATTTGAAGTCTATGTATTTTTTCTGAGTTTTCTGGAATTTTTTCGGAATTTTTGGACCTCGTTTTCGGTCCCGAGGCAGAGTAAAAATTCAAAATTTTGTATTCTGAATCGAACCGGCCGAATTGAACCGGATCGGATCGGACCGGTCGAATCGGACCGGCCTTTTCCTTCTTCCCTTTTTCTTCCCCGCGCGCGTCGTTCCCTCTCCCTTTTCTCTCTCTTTTCTCTTTCCTCCCCTCCCCTGCCGCCGGCCAGCCGCCTCCCCTGCGTCCCCCCCTCGCGAACGCCCCTCCCCTGCGCGTGCGACGTTTTGGCTTTCCCGGCCAAAATTCGGCCGATCCGGCCACCAATTGGACCGGCTCTTGTGTCTAAAATCATCTACTCGGCGAGAGCTTTCCATAGACACCAAGAACGCCGAAATCCATCGAGCGGTTTGTCCAATTTTTGCTCGGGAAGTTTTTAGCCTATTTCGACTTTTGGGCTAGATTTCTCGAAAACCGTGAATCCCACGAGAAAACCGAGGCTACCAGCACGCTCCACTCGTCGAGAGCTTCGCAACGACATAAATTTCGAATTTTTCCGACACCGTTTTTCGGTGAGTCCCACGGAACTTCGCAGTGTTTTTCCGAGTATTTAATGAGCTTAGAAAATTCTGAAAATATTTATGTACTAACCCCCGTGTTATGGGCTTCGTGTAGGTATCCTCGATTCGCGTAAATTCGACAATGATCGTCCGCGAAATTCGCCGCATGCACTGCACTGAAAAGTCTCCGAATTGGACCGAGGTTTTGGCTAGCCCCATTGTCGACGTCGAACGCTGCCCCGGTTGGAATCGGCAAAGGTAAACCCGAACCTTGTTTTTACGTAATTTTCTAGTGCTTAAATAGGATTAAAAATCCGTAAAATATTCGTGGTAGCTTAGAAAATTATGATTCTTTTTGCAATAGCTTAGTAATATTGCTAAGGACCGCGGGGCAAAGTTTTAGAATTTTTAGAGCTGATTTGGGCAGTTTTTGCAAAAATGGTCAATTATAGGGACTAAATTGAAATTTTACATATTGTGATGGATGATTGATTTGATGGGCCCAGGAGGGGCTGTGTGATGTGATTGAGTTGTGGATATATGGATTGTGAGTATAGAAGTGTATTTTGAGCCCTTTTGCAGGTTGGGTAGGTCCTAGGTATAGGGAGACTCACTGGGATTTTCTGCTCGACTTAGGACGTATTGGTCTTTTTATTTGTTTGTATTGAGTCAAATTTATTAAATGGTTGTAATAAAATTGTCAGTGAGCAGGACACCTTCTTCCTCCGCCACTCGGTGACCAACCGTCAAGTCCGTGAGTAGAATATTAATTTTAATTGTAATTTCGATATTATTATATGTTCAGCATGCCCATGCATCACTTATATGCATATATTTATGTAGTTAAACTCTAGGCACGATTTATGTTGCATTCATAACTGTTGATGTGCCATGGATGTTGTTGTGGTAATTTGGAGCAGTGTGCGTGCGTTGGCGTGTGTGTGATGTGGTGTGGACTATGGATAGGACGGGGTAGTCACGGCTTGAGTAATTCGCTGGGACCCGATCCTTCGAGGGGTAGTCACGGCTTGAGTAATTCGCTGGGACTCTCGATTTGGTTATTAAGTGGAAGTCTGAGCTTGAGTAATTCGGCACCAAAGTTGGATTTAAGAGAGTCAGATAGGGATCAGCTCCCATATGTTATGATTGATACTACAGGATGTGTGAGTGCTCCAAATTACCTTTTTGATGTTATGATGTGAAAATATTATTGATGTTGCATTTCACTCTACATGGTGCATTAGTTTTAGATAGTTATAGGGATTATGGTTAAAATTGATATTTTACTCTCTGAGTCGAACTCTCACTCCTGTTCAAAAATTTTTACAGGCCACAGGAGGATATTTTTGAGGTTAACCTGCTTTCTCCTTCGCAGGTCAATTATTACTGTTTGTATAAACTTGTTAAATCTTAGAATTTCCGCATGTGTTAGAAATGTTTATTTGATTTGGGTCTGCAAACTAAATTATTATTTTGGGACCTGTAAACTTAATATGCTATGCATGTTTGATGGATTGGATGAGGGAGCTGAGCTCCCATTTATTTTTATGTTGATGAGTATGTGGAGGGTGAGCTGAGCTCCCCAAATGACTATATATTGTGTTTACAGGTCGGGTGAGTCAAAAACTCCCCGTTGGAAAGTCCATTTTTATGGCCGGACTCTGTCCGTTTGTTTTCTTGAAATTGGGCCCAAATGGGGCCTTAGAATTGGGTAAATGAACAGTTAGGCTTACTACGGGCCTCGGGGGCTTTAGGCTGGCCCAGGTCCTAGTGCCGGTCCGGCCCATAGGTTGGGTCGTGACAGATAGCATTCATTGCTCTTCTGGTAGCAGCAATACTTTTGTAAAGTTCTGGTTGTAATGCTTCTGGTAGGGAGCCAATATAGGTATGCCTGAGGTTGACATCATTATAACCATTAAGCAGATAATAACGTTGAGTCATGCGCTGATAGTGTTTTTCAATGTCTGATCTTTTCAAAGAACAGCAGCGCATATCAAAGAATTCTTGCCTTAGCTGCTTGCTGTATAAGGAGGCATCTCCGAGGAATTCAGCAAAGAGAACGTTGACAACTTGTAAGGGAGTCAGGTGGCAAAATTGAGCTTTCTGATATTCTCCAATGGAGGAAAACCAGTCTTGCAATGTACCAACAGTTCGAGAGATGAATTCTCTGAGTATAGAGTGGGAGTCAGCACCTTCCCGAAGCATTTGGACATCAAGCCAAGCTTTAAATTCTGCAAGGCGATCTCTCCATCTTGATGGGGGAATATCATCTAAGGTGAACCATGGGCCTGAACTAGGCCTGGCCTGTTGTGGAGCGCCAGGTAGTCCAAAATCTAGAATTGGTTCATCATTAGGGATCTCAACATGGGGATCTTGGGCTTGATGAGGCCCTGTAGGGCCCGTAGTGTCACTGGTAGAGTCTGCGGTTGGTGAAGGACCTGTTTGAGAGGCTGTTGGCTGAGGATTAGCCATGAGCAGTGTCGTGATATCCATTCGTCCGTCCTCACTGTCATTAGACGAATCATCAGAAGAATCTTCTTCTGGTTCTGGTTCATAGGGTATAGACACCATATGCTGAGGAGGAGGATCAGGATACATCTTATCCTTCCCTTTATCAATTTTCCTTTTCGGAGGATGGGATTCTTCCGAGAAAGATGGACTCTTTGGCTCATATCTGGTAGGTGTTGGAGTTAGGGTAGATCTGAACAAAGGAGATGGGTGATACGTGGTTGGAGATGGCTTATATGAATAGTTAAAAGGTCCAAAAGGAGAGTAAGCAGGTTCAGGAGTAGGAAGAAAAGGGTTAGGAGTTGTTTGAGCAGAGAAAGGGCTGAATGGGCTGTAAGAGACAGGAGCTTCTATGGGTTTGTGCAAGTCTGCTTCAACTTGGGCTAATTGTTTTTTCAGCCTTCTTATTTCCTGTTCCTTTTGGTTAAATTCTACACCAAATCTCCGTTGTTGGATTAAAGCCTTCAGATCTCTGTCAAGCTGGGTAATTCTGCCTTGTAAGTCTTTATACATGTTTTGGGCAAAAGCAGTGAAGGAGTCAACCTTTTGACCAACATGCTGAGTCCTGGTGAGGACTTGATCAATCTTGGAATCAATACGCTGTAGCGCCTTATTCTAGACAACAGCATTCTTGGTTTGCCAGTTCAGAACTTCTTCAGCTTGAGTGATCGGGGTTATCTGACTTTCACTATCAACCTTAGTTGAGTGAATGAAAGGTCTAGTGGAGATTTTGGTCTGCTGGTCTGTCTGTTGTGCTAATGGAGGAAAGTCTGCTTCATAAGAGGCAGGTGAGAACATCATGCAGGGTTGTACCAGAGGAAGTGCAGAAGGAGGGGAAGAAATTGGCTTGAGAGGGGGTAGTTTCTTTCCTTCTTTTCTGATGATCTCAAGGGCAAGCTCATAAATGGAAAGAGGCTTCTTCTGCTTGGTTTCTTCATGGATACCAATCCATGGGCTATTATCTGGATAGTCTCTTTAGAACTTCTTCAGCTTGAGTGATCGGGGTTATCTGACCTTCACTATCAACCTTAGTTGAGTGAATGAAAGGTCTGGTGGAGATTTTGGTCTGCTGGTCTATCTGTTGTGCTAATGGAGGAAAGTCTGCTTCATAAGAGGCAGGTGAGAACATCATGCAGGGTTATACCAGAGGAAGTGCAGGAGGAGGGGAAGAAACTGGCTTAAGAGAGGGTAGTTTCTTTCCTTCTTTTCTGATGATCTCAAGGGCAAGCTCATAGATGGGAAGAGGCTTCTTCTGCTTGGTTTCTTCATGGATACCAATCCATGAGCTATTATCTAGATAGTCTTTTCTGAGAACTTATTGAGGTTTGCAAGAGGCTCTCCTGGTTTGTTTGGTGAGCTTCCTCCAATTTTTATCAGACAGAGGATGGTCATATTCATTTTCCCAGTAGTTATTGCAACAATCACAATCTTCATCGCATGCTCCAGAGCCTGGGAGATCCCAGGGACAGTGACCATCTATTTTCTGAGGATAGATGTAATGGTTGTCAGGTGTTACTGCTCCAATGGGATAGTCTGCTTGCTCCTTTTCTAATGGCTGGACCATCATGGTCTGGAATACAGGCAAGGATCCTGTAGAATGCCGTGGTGGCTGGAAGGAAGTTTATACTGTACCGTCAGGATTCCTTTTGAAAGATGATTCTGTGATCTGGATTGATTGAGATGTTGAATGGAGCCTTTCATAATTGGTTAACCAATCCTTTGGGATGAGCTATTCAAGCTCATTTCTAGGCAGTTGCCTAGGTATCTGAACAATTGTTGGGGTGGTCTTAGTGTCCGCTAGCACAAGTAAAGCGTCATTTGATACAGATGGCTGAAATAAGTCTACTGTATGATCTTGCAGCCTGTAGATAATCTGGTGGTGTAACGTAGCCATCATGGAGGATGTGACTTGAGCTGCACCCGTGAGTTGGATTTGGACTTTCAAAGCAGTGCTGAGATGTGGATCTCTGAGGGAGAGATTATAGTTTTGAAAAAATGTCAATACCACACTTCCAGCATGTAAAGTAGTAAGACATGTCCCTATCACTGCGTATTCATACTGTAAGAACCTTGTATCAAGGAGTGATACTCTTGCTGTCACTGAGAGTCCTCGTCGTCCATGTAGACTGAGGATAAGTCGAAAAGCTCCAAAGTGGAGGTGAGAAAACCCTTCTTGTCTCCATCTAGGAATGAGCTGAGGAGGGATTTCTAAAGTCACGTACTGTTCAGCAGATGAACTCTGGAGAGAGCATTGATCCATTCTGGAGGCCTGAACATATTCTTTTGACAAAGATCTTCTGGAAGAAATCAAGGATCTAATAGATCTGGTAAGAGATCCAGATCGTCTGTAGATATTATAAGGACTGAGAAGAGGTAAGAGTGACTCTCCAACCTGAGCATCTTCAGGTAGAGTAGATATTTCTACAAGATTATCAATTCTGGAGGATAGTGTTCTTCAGAGTGGTGAAGAGAAAGAAAGAGAAGATGTGAGATTAACAATCTCAGAAGGATAAGGGGTCTGAAGATGAGTTTCAGTAACAGGGTTGGGTGTTTGACAAGCCATGTTTGGTACGTGGCGTTATGGCTAGAGATCGCTCTACCTTCTAGGAAGGAATCAAGCAGTTACTAGTTTCCAGCCGATATACCAAGATAAGAGAAGATGGCAGAAAACAGTGATGCAATGGTTAAGAGAAATACCAGAGTTTGAAAGTTTCTCCCCTACTCACCAATGAAATATGTATAATACAAATATAATCAGGCTCTGATACCAAGATTGATCAAGTCCTCACCAGGACTCAGCATGTTGATCAAAAGGTTGACTCCTTCACTGCTTTTGTCCAAAACATGTATAAAGACTTACAAGGCAGAATTACCCAGCTTGACAGAGATCTGAAGGCTTTAATCCAACAACGGAGATTTGGTGTAAAATTTAACCAAAAGGAACAGGAAATAAGAAGGCTAAAAAAACAATTAGCCCAAGTTGAAGCAGACTTGCACAAACCCACATAAGCTCCGGTCTCTTACAGCCCATCCAGCCCTTTCTCTACTCAAACAACTCCTAACTCTTTTCTTCCTACTCCTGAACCTGCTTACTCTCCTTTTGGACCTTTTAACTATTCATATGAGCCATCTCCAACCATGTATCACCCATCTCCTTTGTTCAGATCTACCCCAACTCCAACACCTACCAAATATGAGCCAAAGAGTCCATCTTCCTCGGAAGAATCTCATCATCCGAAAAGGAAAATTGATAAAGGGAAGGATAAGATGTATCCTGATCCTCCTCCTCAGCATATGGTGTCTATACCCTCTGAACTAGAACCAGAAGAAGATTCTTCTGATGATTCGTCTGATGACAGCGAGGACGGACGAATGGATATCACGACACTGCTCATGGCTGATCCTCAGTCAACAGCCTCTCAACAGGTCCTTCTCCAACCGCAGACTCTACCAGTGGCACTACGGGCCCTACAGGGCCTCATCAAGCCCAAGATCCCCATGTTGAGATCCCTGATGATGAACTAATTCTAGATTTTGGAGTACCTGGTGCTCCACAACAGGCCAAGCCCAGTTCAGGCCCATGGTTCACCTTAGATGATATTCCCCTATCAAGATGGAGAGATCGCCTTGCAGAATTTAAAGCTTGGCTTGATGTCCAAATGCTTCGGGAAGGTGCTGACTCCCACTCTATACTCAGAGAATTCATCTCTCGAACTGTTGGCACATTGCAAGACTGGTTTTCCTCCATTGGAGAATATCAGAAAGCTCAATTTTGCCACCTGACTCCCTTACAAGCTGTCAACGCTCTCTTTGCTGAATTCCTCGGAGATGCCTCCTTATACAGCAAGCAGCTAAGGCAATAATTCTTTGATATGAAATGCTGTTCTTTGAAAAGATCAGACATTGAAAAACACTATCAGAGCATGACTCAACGTTATTATCTGCTTAATGGTTATAATGATGTCAACCTCAGACATACCTATATTGCCTCCCTACCAGAAGCATTACAACCAGAACTTCACAGAAGTATTGCTGCTACCAGAAGAGCAATGAATGCTATCACTATAGGAGAAATTCATCAAATGACTTTGGCCTGTCTGGACAAAATGTGTGAACAACAGAAGCTGTTCAAAGACATCATTGACAACAGCAAAGCTTTAAAGAATGTATGCCAGAAGTCTCACCTTGCCATTAAATGCAAGGAAAAGAACTGTGAATGCAAGCCAAAGAAGAAAGCACATTACAAGAAGTATCCTTCTGAATTCAAACCCCCTTTCAAGCAAAAGAAGGGAAGAAGGACGGTCAGATACTTTCGAAAGAAAAAAAAACGGGTACAAAAAAGTCTGACAGATGCTATATTTGTGGCAATCGAGGTCACTATGCCAAGAACTGCCCTAAGAACCCCAATAAGGCAATTAAGCTGTTACAACATATACAACAGGCTTCTCACATCTCCCTGGAGCATGATGATGTTGAATCCCTATTCTCTGAATAGGATGAACCCGATGAAGATACAGTCTTTGCCCTTGGAGTGGACACTGGATCAGAAGAAGATTACTCATTCACTTCAGAACAATCCAGTTCAGATACTAAAGCCCATTACCCATCTTACCTGGTCCAACATATCCAATCCTCCCAATCCACTTATGGCCCAGACACTTTTCCAATTCCTTTAGTCCTGATTCATATCCTCCCCAGTAAGTATGAACGGCCCATTAGTGTCATTGGCTTCCTAGATACCGGGGCTCACAAAAGCATGATGAACCCAGCCATCTTACCCTCAGAGTACTGGGTCCCTCATGAAGAATACTTTAAGGCAGCAGATGGGAATGTTTTCAAGACTAGCCTCATCACCAAGCATCCAATTAGAATTCAGTTCTTCCCCACTTGTATCCTCTGGGCCAGGGTTATTGGTCAAATCTTCCTGACAAGGATCTATTTATAGGCTTTGACTTGTATCAACAGGTGAAGCATTTGAAGATCCTCCCCACAGGATTGAAATATAAGAGATTTTCAGCCATTTACTTATATCCCAAGGTTATATTCTCTGGCTGATACCTCAGCTGAGTTCCAAGAACACAAGGAGCTACTCTTAAGGTCCTGTGCTGATTCCCATGCACATTTTCGCCATCACCACCCTCTATGGAAAAATCCATTGTCAATCTTCCATTCAAACTAAATGAAGATATCAACCCAACAAAGGCATCACACCCAGGGATGAACCCTACAGACTTAGCTTTAGCCCAAGAAGAGTGCAAACAGCTTCTCCAACAAGGCCTCATAGAACCCACTTCCTCTTAATGGGCCTGCCAGGCCTTTTATGTTGAAAAAAGATCGGAACGATTAAGAGGAAAGAAAAGACTTGTCATTGATTACAAGCCCCTCAATCATTTCCTCCAAGATGACAAGTTCCCATTACCAAAGCCTGAAGCCTTGTTCACTCAACTACATGAAGCCCATATTTTCTCCAAGTTTGATCTCAAAGCTGGATTTTGACTCAGCTTCAAAAGATCATAGCCTCTTTATGGTTCTTTCAAAGGAGGTTCGGTCATATGAAGTTGTAGGGTTAGAACTCGTAATTAAGACTGTTGATAAAGGATCAGAAATGGAACCTTTCCTCCAATTTGCACAAATTAGTGGATAAAACTTGGGACCTGCAAACAAGCTTTGCTCTCTGAAGTAAACAAGAAAGGTGCCTCGTGGCAAAGCAATTGTTTTTGAAGTGACTATCAAGGATTGGAGTAAGGTTTCTTGCATGGCATTGGGATATGTTGAGTCCAGTTTCTGATCCTCTTCAGGGATTCAATTTTCAACCTTAAGATCTATTGTAACTTAATAGTTATGTAGCATTTTGTAACACCCTAGGCAAATCCCACATCGGCAAACCACGGGAGAGATGCTGGGTTTATAAGTTGGTGGTTCATAAACCCTAGTGACGCGTTTTAAAACCATGAGGGCTTCGGCCCAGAGCGGACAATATCACTAGTGGGCCGGGCCATTACATTTGTGGTATCAGAGCCGCTCCATGTGCAACCTTGAGCGATGGTGGGGCAAATCTCAGCGAGGACGCTGAGTCCCATAAGGGGGGTGGATTGTAACACCCTAGGCAAATCGCACATCGGCAAAACACGAGAGAGATGCTGGGTTTATAAATCATTTGTATCATTTGCCAAAATAAAATTTGGGTTAGGAGCTGCCAATAAAATTCATCTAATCTCATTTTTCAATAATTTGGTGCTTGTTTAGGGTGCTTACTCTAGATTTTATATTCATGTGGTACTTTTAAAGATCAATGTTTTGACATCGTAACAATCATTGCAGAAGAATTACTGAAGTTTCCTGATAAGGACTTAACAGTAAAACAAATACAGCAGTTCCTTAGTATTATCAATTACATCAGGAAGTTTATCCCGCATGTGGCTGCCCACACTTGCCAGCTGTCAAAAATGCTTAAGAAGGATGCCCCACCGTGGAAGCAAGAACAGACATGTGCAGTCAAAGCATTAAAAGAAGTGGCTCTGAACCCGCCACCACTAAAGATTCCTAGCATTGGACACCGCATCCTTCAGACTGATGCCAGTGACACCCACTGGGGTGCAGTCCTCATCAAAGAAATACAAGAAGAAAAGCATATCTGCGGACATGCTAGTGGAGAATTCCCAGAGCTTCAGAAACATTATCATTCAGTCTATAAAGAGATATTAGCTGTCAAAAATGGAATAAAGAAATTCGAATTTCATCTGATTGGCCACCACTTCACTGTGGTCATGGACAGCTCATCCTTCCCAAAGGTTCTAGACTTCAAAAATAAGTATCTTCCTGAACCACAATTACTGAGGCTTAAAGACTGGTTCACCAAGTATAAATTCACAGTCCAGCATATCAAAGGGAAGCATAATTTAGTTCCTGACCTCCTATCTAGGCCCAAAAACCTCCACCTAATCCAATCTTTCTCTACACTCCCTTTGATCCTTATGGCATCATCTTCATCCTCCCCACATACTCCTTCTCCAATGCACAATTTCCTAGTTCCTACTCCAGACAGTTTCCCTACCGGATGCTCACCAAACCAGCCTATCACACAAATGGCTAAGTTCGCAAGGGATCATTTGTTTCACTACCTGAGTGCAAGAAACACCCTAAGAGGATTACTCCCATCCTCGTCTATCTTTATTCCTGACAACCCTTTCCTCACCTGTTTCAGTATCCACCCTAACAAAGAACTCATCTTGGAAGAACTATGACTCCTCTGGTGCATGGTTACTCTCTATTCCACAGGAATAGAATTCCCACTCATGGCCCTGTACCAGTATGTTATGAATACTACTAACAGGACTCTCCTGTTCAGGTTTCTGGAATGGTTCAAGCCCATTTCAGCATGGCGCTACAGTCTGAAGCGCATCATAGACACCCATGGAATAGAGGATAGGCCCATCAGTACTCAGCCCAACATCAGAACCATGTTCATTTTTCACAGGCCTTTCTCTAGGAGGCCTGATGGACTCCTCTGGACCCAGAATACTGAATACGAGTGGAGGACTTATGTAGGATCAATTATTGACAAGGATGCCATGGGACCCTTGAGAAAACAACTAGCTGAATACCTCTGTGAAATCAACAGCTATTATTGCCTGGTGCCTCCCCATGTGAATTGTACATCACTTGGTCCCATCTGGTCTCTCACTGATGAGCCTATTGACTGGACCCATCCCATGTGGCAAGATTCCCAGGATCCAATGAACACAGAGTCATGGGATGCCATTCAAAGTGCTGACCCACCATCTCCTGTACACCAACAGTGGCCAAAGGACTTTTTTGGAATTGACTCTAATAACTCCGACTTTGACACCCTCAATATGTCCACCACTCCATGATAAAAGTTAAAGTTTATCGGTCAATAATGTAATAATGTGTCCGTCTTTATTTTACTTTTCTTTATCTACTTTAAGAGTGTTGGTAGCCAGTTTTTAACCGGTTGCCTGTAATGCCAAGAGCCTCCAAGTCTATATAAGGAGTGCTCTCTCCAATTGTAATCAAACCTAGTTCCGCTTTCAATAATATTCTCTGAAGTTCTCTTCTATGGCTTTCTAAACTCTTCTCTTTCTCTCCAAAAGCTTTTGAACATGTATCATACTCCTATAATCAGAGATACGTAAGCTCTACACTTACCTCTCTAAAAGGATCTTGTGTATCAAAAATATTATTATTAAATTATTTTAAAAGTTAAATAAATTCTATTATAAATTATTGTTCTAAAAAAAGATCTGTAATTTTGAAACATGAATAAGAGACAGCAATATATTAATTATTAATATGCAAATTATTGCGTAAGAGTGGACCTAGGCAAGTAGTTCTCCAAGACCATAATTGACGCACCTTTCTACAAACTATGGACAACGCCATGCAGCATTAACTGTGCAAATGCAATGCTACTGTGTATTGTCCTTTGGACACGCTCTTGTTTTTCCAGTTTTCCATCCTATAGTTTTGTGACCAGTTTTATCGCTTCCTGCCTTCCAACCTCTTAAATAACCTGGTTCCTAACATCTTAACTTCTCTCACCAACCATGTCCGGCATTTCAGAAAAAGTAGATAGACTCATCAATATGGCACAACAACTTCAATGTGAGGATAGAGTCCTTCAACTAGCAACGGATACTGTTCAAGAGAAATATCAGCAAAGAAAGGTGTTGATTGGCAAGATATTCTCCACTAGAACTTTTAATGCAACGATAATCAAATCCACCCTTTCAAAGTCCTAGAGAAACAGGAAGGATTTCAATGTTCTCTCTACAAGGAATAACATCTTTGTGTTTAGCTTTGAGCACGAAATAGAAGCTAAATATGTGCTCCAGAATCGTCCTTGGACTATACAGAATCAACACATTTCCATTTCTGAATGGCCATCACATCAGTCACTAGAGGAAATTATCTTCGAAGAATTCCCATTCTGGATCATGTGCATGGATTACCCCCAAACCAACTTAATACACAGAATGCAATCACCACTGGCAATTATGTTGGGAAATATTGAAAGTGGATTTGGCTCAAGATGGTGTCATCGGTTTCCCCCACTCCCTGAGGTTTTGAGCTCTATTGTCTCTGGATAAGGCCTTTCCTAAAGGTTTCTACAGTAAAAAACAGAATGGAAATATGAATTGGGTGCAGTTTAAGTATGAAAAACTTCCAGATTTGTGCTATACTTGTGGTGTGTTGGGGCATTATAGCAAGAATTAAAATGCAGAAAATATTCTTCATCAAAGCTTAGAATCTCAGAATACGAAAGCACGCTATGGCCTCTGGATGAAAGCACCTATTTTTTCTCAGCAGCAGCAACAGGTAATAATCTCTTCTACCATCATTTCTATGGGAATTTCTAACACCTCTTCCATGGATTCAACCCTTACCTCCACCACACCCTTGTTTATCCCCCTTCTTTCTCAAGATATATCTGATTCACCATCACAATCCCCTAACAGACTTCTGTCACACCCGCGATAGATTCAATTTTCCCACACCTGCAAACCCCTCTTCTAACCACTTCCCTTAACACGGCAAACACTCTCCCCCTTATTTACTCCTTACCATCGATGCTTCCACAACTAGAGCCTTTACTGCCTTCACCCCCACAGACCCTTTCAGATAAAACCATTGTTCTTCCTCCCAAAACCACTATTAATACCGAGAAACAGCCAACAAATCCACCTTTACCTTTTTCGGGTACCTTTGGGAACAATGAGGGTGGTTTTTCAAAAACTGCATTTCCTGGTTCTACATCGAGCCATTAGCCTGACCTGCAAACCTCGAACATCTACCAGCCGCAGCCATTTCCTCCAAGTCAAATCCCTATCTTGTTCCAGCAATACCTAGACTCAATCGGTAAAAATCATATCAAAGCTGATCACCTTTTTCAAAAATTTCCATACCTGGTTAACCACTTCCAAAAAGCTGTTTGGAACCTGTTGTATTCATCAAAGACCTTTAACTTTCACCCTCCACCATTTGAGAACCCTAGCTCTTATCCTTCACCCCCCTCTCCTAAACTTATGGGCCCTAGTTCTTGGGAACTACAAGCCTAAAACCTCAAAGATTCCTCAACTCTTATTGAACCGAACGTTTTCAAAGAACAGAACCCATCTCTCCATTGTAGTTTTGTATTGGGCTTTCAGAACCTAGTGGGTATTTGAATAGTTGGAATACTAAGAACAAGGCCGAAAATGCTTCGGATTGGAACAATCGAAAATTATCTCTTAGGGCCCAACGTGCGCTTCTTGCAATACCTGAAGAAGAACTGGGGCCGGAACAACTTATTCCTCTTGACGACCTTATCCAAATTGCCAAAATTTTATGGGCTCCGCCTAATGAGGATGAAGTTGAGCCTCGTCCCACTAGAACAGATAATGATGCCAATGCTGCTTTGCCACAGCAAGTGGTACCACAGATAAATGAAACATAGCCGCCTGCTCAGAAACATGGTGGCTGGAAATGAAGGGCTCGAGGACAAGGAATTGTAACTCGAGCAATTACTGTAGATGACAGTGAAACAAATGAAGAAGAAACAAAGACAAGGAAGGAAAAGGGAAAGAGAAATAGAGAAAGCAATGAGACTGTTACACAGCACAAGAAGTCTTGCAAAGGAAAATCTATGTCTGAATTGGTAGCGAAGGCCAGCCATGAGTGGCCCCACCAGGAACAATGAGTCTTTTATCTTGGAACTGTCAGGGTGTGGGGAACCCCCTGACAGTCCATCATCTACAAGGGATGTACAAATCCCATTCCCCCCAGATGGTATTTGTGATGGAAACAAAGAATAAAAGCTGAGTAGTTCGTCGAATCCTTAACAGATGTGGTTTCTATGATATAGTTTTGGTTGCTCCTCGGGACACAATAGGTGGACTAGCCTTAGCTTCGGTTTCTAATTACAATGTTAATGTAATCAAAATGGCTAGTTTCTTTATACATGTTGTAATTGTTGATGCTATTTTGGAATATATTGGAATTTGATCTTGCTCTATATTAACAGTGCTGAGAATGTGATGTCTGATTAATTTTCTTTCCTTATTGACTACTGCTCTCATCTCTCAGATGATTTTTGTTGTGTGGGTGATTTTAACTCTATCTTAACAGCTGAAGAGAAAAGAGGGGGTAATGACCAGTTAAATTTCAAAGTTTTTCTCTTTCGTAATTTCGTCAATCTTTTACATCTCATTAACATGGGCTTCAAATGCCTTGCTATGAGATGGAATAATAAGAGAGGGGCAGATGAATATTCAAGAAAGGTTGGATAGATGTTTGGTAACATCTCAATGGCTTTTTCATCATCCAAATGCAATGGTTAATCATCTGTTTGACATAGGGTCATATCATAGACCAATCTTGCTGCAGTTTAAGCCAGCAGTAAACACAGCAAAACCATTTTTCAGATATGACAAACGCTGGTCCGACAATGAAGAAGTTGAACGTCTAATTGCTGATGCTTGGGGATCAAGCAATTCAGGTTCTGATATGTTCAAAATGGTGGCAAAATTGAAGAATTGTAGGCATGCCTTAGTGAGATGGAATAAGCAGAATTTCAGTAATTCTAAACGGAGAATTGATCAATTAAAGAATCAGTTGCAGCAAGCTAAGAGTAATGTCCAGGTTTGGGATGCAACTATAGTTTAGCCAAGAGCAGAATGCGTTTGCCAAAGGCAGGTTCATATCAAACAATATCCTCATAAATCATGAGTTAATACATAACTTGAAGCAGAGAAGGTATGGGAGAAATCATGGTATGGCTATTAAGTTAGATATAAGCAAGGCTTATGAATGTATAGAATGGGAGTATAGGGCCAAAGTGTGTGAGGACATCGTGTGAGTGTTAAGTGTGTGAAGGGACACCTTTACCTCTTCCCAATTCAGGGGGATTTTATTTTTCCATTTTTCTTTTTTTCTTTTTTTTTTGAAACGAAGAGCACTGTAGGAAATAAAACTGTAAAACAAGCAAAATAGTTAGCAGCAATAACGTATAAAACATCGCTGAATGAGCCCATCTAACTATAATTTGATCGGACAAAATTAAATCTACTTTTGGACCACTAGACCGGGGATACATCCCCAGTGGAGTCGCCAAGCTGTCGCAAGGGATTTTGCGGTCGCCTGGACGATCACTCACCGAAGTGGGAAAGAGTGAGGAGTCGCCACCTTAGTTTTGAGGGTAACTAAAGAAAACCATTTGTGAAGATAAATTGAAATAAAACCACTTCAAAACAGAGATTCTAGGTTCGGGGTCCGTAAACGGGTGGGGAAGGTGTTAGGCACCCCACTTCGTCCCTTAATAAGGGCAAGTAGATTTAACTTTGCATTAGTTAGAAGGGCTTGAATGGACATGTTGATCCTTTTGACTAAAGGAGCATTTGCTTTTTCACTAAATTTGGATCACCTAGATACATAAGTAAATGAGACAACCTTAGTGAGTTACTGTTGCAGGTTAATCTTATCTAAAAGAACTATTTTATTAAAATTTAATTTAAGAGTTGTATAAGAACTCTTCTCCGAACTCTTTAATATTTATTAAAATTTTGAGTTGAGATCGGATAAGAACTCTCCTCCGATCTCTATTAAATCATTAAAAATTTTGAGTTGAGATCGGATAAGAACTCTCCTCCGATCTCTATTTAATGTTTATTAAAATTTTGATTTGAGACCGGATAAGAACTCTCCTCCGATCTCTATTAAGTATTTATTTAAAATTTTGATTTGAGACCGGATAAGAACTCTCCTCCGATCTCTATTAAGTATTTGTTTAAAATTTTGATTAGAGACCGGATAAGAACTCTCCTCCGATCTCTATTAAGTATTTATTTAAAATTTTGATTTGAGACCGGATAAGAACTCTCCTCCGATCTCTATTTAATTAAAGTTTTGAGTTGAGAATCGGATAAGAACCCTCTTCCGATCTCCTTTTAAATTAACAGGAACCTTAATGGGATCTTTCCGATCTCCCAAATTTTAATTTCAGCTACATGTCATAAGGTCCTAAAGCTAAAGATTCTGACGTTCTAAGGTGTTGGGGGGGGGGGGGGGGGTAAGGCTTCTAATTGATATTTTGTGACTAAATAAAAAAAACTGGACTAAATTTTGCTGACCTCCCCTAAGGTCACTTTACCAGTGTCTATTAATGTCCGATCTATTCTGTTTCTTTTACTTTGGTTTTATCCCACTTTATGACATCTTGCCGAATTGTCGTTTACGTCAGCCTAATATTGTGGCTATTTTCCTGAAGTGTTATTCAGGCTCTCTCTCTTAAAAGAGACCCGTAAGTTGCAGTTATCTACATTTTACCCTACCACTTACACGCTACTAGGAACTAGAAAATTTGCATTGAAAACGCATTTAAGGTTAATAAAACGATAGACTGATCACTAAAGAAATAAACTCGAGAGTAACATTCTTTAAGGTTCTTTGGCACTAAATGAACTTGGAGAAAATCACATGCATAAAAAGGCAAAGAAAATGTGAAAAGTAAACGTAAACACTTAACAAAACGGCAATATGAGCTCTTACCTGTAAGGAGCCAAATCTATTGAAATGACTACGGGGTGACAAATAGTAATAAGACAGCAGACTGATTAGCTTGAGGGCTGATGTTCTTTGTGAACTGAAGGGTGCTTAGCTAAAATACAATAAGATTAAGATAAAAACCGAGTGAAATGAATATGGGAATGAAGACAGAGATGATAAAAGGCTGAAAGTGAGAGTGTGACCGGATAATGAACAAACTGAAAATGTAGAGTTTCAGTATTCAAAATCCTTTTCAAGAAAACACTTCAGAAAACTAGTTTCAAAAGTCTTTCTAATCAAAACTTCAAAGTAGCAGAGTAACAAACTGAATCGAGTTTCAGAGTTCTTCCACTATAATAACTACCTCTCTTTTTTTGCCCGTCCCTTGAACAGTTTTTCATGCAGGTATTTATAGGAATCGGGTGCTCCCCATGAAGGGTCAGGATTTATTTTGAGGGAGATGGAGGGTCAAGATTTCGAAGGACATGATCGGATGTTCAGGAATTAAAGAGAATCAAAATGAATGGCTGAGATCACTCTTCAGAATATTTATCCTTTTCTTCTTTCAATCTAACGGTCCCAAATCTTCTCGTCTGGAACGATTTGAGGGCTAAGAGCGAAAGACGCTGGTATTATCGTCTTCTCTCTTGATCCAAGGGTTCCGGGTTTGTCCTTACCAGTGAGATCAACGGTGGGGATTGGGATGTACAGGACTGTCATGACATACCGCACTGTCGGCAAGATTGCGGCGATTCTTAGGCGTGCGGTGGAGATCTCGTCGCCACGCTTTAACTACCTCTCCGATTCTCATTTACTCGGTTATTTGGGATTTGTCTTATTCTTTTTGCCTTCCGATCTTCCCTCTTTCTGATCTCTTTTACATGCTCTTTTCTGATCTTTCATGCTGGTCTCCCATCTCCCGATCTATTATTCCGATCTTTCCCTTTCTCTAGTCCGGTCTGGTCAAAGCATTAATTTCCCCTCGATTCCCGAGGCGTTAAGCCGTTTTACGCTCAAAGAATAAATGCCCGTTTTCCCCTATATATACCCCTGACGACAGAGACATTTCCTTCATCTGATTTTTCTCTCTTCCTTCTTTCTTTTCCAGTTCTAGCTGCTCCGGCGGTCGTTCCGGCCATGATTGTGGTTTTTGATCCCTCTCCGATGGACTTCCTTATTCCTCGACTGAAAATTTACGACCCCGGTGATCGCATAACCTTGTCTGATGCTCCGCTGACCCTTGGCGGTTGCTTTCTCAAGTTCATTCGGCTTCTCACCACATTGAGTGTTCCGACAGTGGTTTCCTTCCACATTGGGTGTTCCGACAGTGGATTAAGCTCCGGTCGGCGACACCCTTGGGATCAGTTATAAACCTGGGACTCTTTAGATAGGATGTCCCACCGGTCTCTAGAGATCGCCCAAATGATGTAATCCTTCAATGTAATCAGATCTCTAGAGATCGCCCAAATGATGTAGTTAGACCTTTATTGTAATCCGATCCCTAGAGATCGCCCAAATGATGTAATCCGATCTTTTGGAAATAAAAATCTTGTTTCTCCAATTATTATCTTATTGATTATTTTCTGATCTCTGATATATTTGTCCGATCTGGTTCCTAACAAAACGACTCTTAACTAATCCTTCATTCAAAATATTCAACTTATTATGCCGATCTCCATTTAACCGATCTCCTTGGAATGTTCGAATATTTGAGAGAAGTGTCAGAACAGCTGGCGAGTCCCACCAATCGATGCGTTGCCTAGAACCTCATGAGCATTAAATGCTCGGACTAGTATAAATAGGGGTGGGGGGGTTAGCCAGTTGTTCTCTCATTCCATTTTCAGTCCCCTGCTCACAACTTCGAAGTTCTCTCGTTTTCTCAAGTTCTTCCGACGCCGATCAGACTCCGGTAAGGGCTTTGATCTTCTTTTTAGTTTAAGTTCTTTATTTCTTTTGAAAATGAGCGGTGCCGAAGGTCAAAGAGCGGCGAGTCCTCCTTCCATTCAGTTCTCGTGATCGTCTGACGAAGAAGAAGTGGTCGGGCCAAGAGCGCAAACAGAACCTCCTAGGGCCTCTGTTCCAGCTCGGGGGCGGATCGGACCATCAAGGCACGTACCTTCTTCAGGGAGGGAGAATCTCCCTATGGACGAGCTGCCATCGATCTTACAAGAGTCCGATCTACAATCGTTTAGCCAGGAGTACAATATTCGCCCGATTCGCATTTGCGAACTTATCCGGTGCCACGGCGATCACCGAGCCGATCACTTCTTTGAAGAGAATGACCGTTATGGTATACGAGAACGATTAAAGGCCGGTCTTCGGTTCCCTCTGGATGACTTCTTCAAGGAGGTCCTAAAACTTCACCGGGTGTGCATTGCTCAAGTTCATCCTAACTCGTGGCGGATCTTAGTAGCCTTCCGAGGTCTGTGCCGAGCTAAGGGAATCAGACCTACGGCTAAGGTGTTCGCCGAACTACACAGGCTAACTCGCTGAAAGGACGACGAGCACTAGTTCTTTCAGGCGAAGCCTCATTGCGGGCTCTTCACCGATCTACCCTCCTCCCTTAAAAATTGGAAGAACCGCTTCTTCATTCTGAGGAGCAAAAATCCGACCTGCTTTGAGGACTTCCCCCGTAGCTGGTGTCACCAGGGGCCCCTGCTTCTGAAGCGCATTAACCTGAACCAGGAGGAAAGCTTAATAGTGATGGATCTGAAGAATCAGGCTGCCACTCAAAAGTATTCCTGTTTAGATACGGTGACCGCCGAGCTGCACCATTGGAACATACAGCTGCTCACCGGCCAAGATCGCGAACTTCCGCTCTCTGACCTCGGCACTAGTATTTTCTACATCTCAGATCTCAGGACCTTAGCGATCTCACTGACCTCTTCTTTGTGCAGGTATGGCGGGTGATGAGGGTTCTATGAAGCGGAAAAAAGAAAGAGAGATCTCCCGGAAAGTAAAGGAGATGAAGCATTCGGAAAAGCTTCGAACTCCCGGCCGTGAACCAGGGGAGACGCAAGGAGGCCCGTCCCGACCTTCGGGTCCGCCGATCACTGAAGCTGTCCGATCTCCTCCTCAACAGGAAGAGCCGGCTCCACCCCCTCCAGTTGCTCCAAGCACAGAAAGGGGTCCTTCTCAATCTTCTGTGAAATCCTCTTCTCGTGGCGCTCAAACGTTGATGGAGTCCCTGAAGAATAACCTGACTGTTTGGGAGAACCCCGGTTTTGCCAAAGTCTTGGGGTCTTCCATCTGCCTTCGGGAGGATCGGGACAGGCTATCCCCGGACAGCCTTGACGATATCTTGACTCGCTCCATGAGCCTGAACGTGGAGTGCCTGGTGAACCAGACCATAGTTCGGGAAAAGGCTCATCGCCTGGGCAAGGAGATCGAGAAGAAGAATCAGGAAATGGCTTCCCTCCGATCCCAACTCGCATCCGCTCAGGATTACATATCTCAAGTTGAGGGGCGGGCGAAGTTCTATGAAGACAGAGTGGCCGAACAGAATCATGTTCTGGCTGAAAGGGATCGTGCTCTCAGGGAAGTCGAGGCGCTCCGGGCCAACGAAGCTTCTCAGGTCGCCCAACTTATCGAGGAGCTTAAGGCGAAAGACGAAGAAATGGTGACAGGGATAGCTGGTGCCTATGTGAATGCTCACAAGGACCTCTTGGCCGAACTCCAGAAGCGTTACCCAGAAGAGGACTTCTCTTGGATGGCCGACCTGGCTCCCGGGGGCGAGGGTGAGGATAGTGAAGAGGAAGGAGAGGATGAGCAAAATGTAGATCAGGCTGGGGGTGATCCCCCAGCCGAATAACTTGTACAAATTTTACAATGAAATGAAATAGAATGCCTTTTTGTTTGGTGAATGGTTGTGATCGGAAAATTTCTAAACACTTGATTGTCTGAGTATATTGAAACAACTGAAAACTATTATTATCCTAAGTGTGAGAGATCGGAAAATACAACATGCATGAGATTGCTAAACGGAACTTAATTGAAAATTTTGGCTTGAACATCTAAGATCGGGATCTTCATTAAACCGGATTAGAACCTTGGCTTGGTTATTTCTAAACTTTGAAAAGAGAGGTCGATTATAAATATTGGCAGCAAGTTTCTGATGTTAATCCAATCTTGTCTGACAAGAGAGATCGGGAATACAGTTAACTGGTCAGGATATTTGACAATTGGCTTGAGAGATCGGTGAATGATTTGAGAGACCGGTAAGGCTTTGACTGATACGAGAGCTTAGCATTGACTCAACTCTCTGTGAAGAGAGATCGGAACTGTGATTAGATGGCAAGGAGAGACTTAGTGCTAGGGATCAGTTTCGAAGTTTATTGATTCTGGGGATCGGCCAAAATATGGTGTCGACACATGATGCAGTGTTATGGTTTCCATGATATATGGATAAACTGGCTTATGGAGTGTGTTACCACAGTAACCTATTCTGTGCAAATTAATGGACATCGATCGGGCTACATTACTCCTTCCAGAGGCCTTAGACAAGGAGACCCTCTATCCCCATATCTTTTCTTATTCTGCATGGAGGGTCTTTCTAATCGTATCAAGCATTCTTGGATGCAGGGACTTACCATTTCTAGGCAAGGGTCAGCTATTTCCCACATGTTTTTTTGTTGATGACTCTATTCTCTTCTCAAAAGCATCCTTTAGGGATACAGAGGAAATCAGTAAAATCTTGCATGAATTCTCTAAAGCTAGTGGTCAAACAATAAATATCAGCAAGTCTAGTTTGATTTTCAGTAGTAGCACTCCCTTGGAGCTTAGAAGACGGATTGCTTCTTTCCTAGGCATTATCAGAGTTGACAATCCAGATAATTTTTGGGGCGGCTGGTGGATATTCCCATATCTAAACACCAGGTCTTCTCTTTTACAAAGGACCATATTTTTAGCAAGACTATGGGTTGGAAGGAGCAATTACTTTCAAAAGAAGGAAGAGAGGTTCTCACCAAAGCAGTTGCTACTGCCATTTCAATGTATGCCATGTCATCCTTTCGTCTACCATCTTCCTTGTGTAGGGCCATCAATTCCCTCCCATCCAATTTTTGGTGGGGTCAACAGCATGAGCAGAAAATGCATTAGATTTCATGGGCAGCTTTATGTGAGCCGAAGCCTAATGGAGGTATGGGTTTCAAGGACCTGAAAAGTTTTAATAAGGCTCTTTTAGCTAAGCAAGGTTGGGGCATCATTTCAAATCTTCATTCTCTCTTGTCACGATTGTTGAAAGGTAGGTATTTTCCTTACACCTCTTTTATGCATTCCAGAGAGGGGAGTACTCCATCTTGGAGTTAGAAAAGTATCCTTTGGGATCAAGAGGTTCTTCATAAGGGGATGAGGTGGCAAGTTGAGGACAGTCGATCTATTTTATGTAAGGAAGAGAAGTGGCAGCCCAGTGAGGTTCCCTCAGTGCCTATAGTTTAGGAGACTCATAATCCTGAGATTGTTTGGGTATCCTTGCTAATAAATACTCGCACCCACACTTGGAACTTGGCCATTCTCGAGGAAAATTTCCACAATGATGATATCAAGCATATCCTCTAATCCCTTTAGGTATATTTCAAAGAGAAGATAAGCTGGTTTGGCATTTTGAGAGACATGGGCACTATACAGTTAAGTCAGGTTATTACATAACTAGACAAATCCACAATTTATCTAGTTTTTCAGCTTTAGCAGGTCCTGGCCCTTCAACGCAAGAAAGGATGGCTTCCTTTTGGAAGAAGGTGTGGTCGATTCCTTTGCCCCCAAAACTCTCTACTTTGCTTTGGCTGTTCGTCAAAGACAAACTACCTGCAAGCACCTTGGTACATAGAAGAATAGTTTCAGTCTCCCCTTGCTGCCAGTTCTGTGGAAATGTAGAAACTCTTCGTCATATTTTCTTTGACTGTACTAGGGCAGCTGCTGTATGGTTCCTATGCCCCTTCAATATGCGATCCACAATGATTATGGGAGATTCTATGCAAGATTGTTGGGAAGATTTGATGCGGCCTTTGTCTTCTGTGGGAAATAATCAACAAAACATTCAGTTGATAGTCTTTATTATGTGAAATCTGTGGGAGTGCAGAAATAAATTAGTGTTCCATGGTTAGCACCAAAGCTCCCAAGAAGTGATTCAATTGGCCTTAAATCAGCACAAGGAATTCTTAAAAGTTACTGCAGAATCACCAAGCAGGTCTCCACCAATGTTTTGAGGGGAAACTCTCTTCTGGTCTCCCCTTCCTATGTCCAAGGTCAAAGCCATTGATTTGAAGAATGGAAATGGAACTGTTGCAGTAGTCATTCGAGATTATACAGGAACAATTTTGGATTGGCGTTGTCAAAAATTTCAAACCCCCTTGTTTTGGAAGACTTGGCGTGCAGGGAAGCGCTGTTGCTTTTAATGGATAAAGGTTTCCAAAGAGCTATAGCAGAGGGCGATTGTTTAATGCTTATCAATGCTATTAATAGTGATCAAACGCCTCTCCTCATTCAGAATCCAGTCCATGATATTCGGGAACTAAGCAAGTCCTTGGATTCTGTTTTTTTTTCCTCTTTTGTTAAAAGGGTTTGCAATAAAGCTGCACACACTCTAGTACAAAAGGCCTCGCATGATTGTTCCTCCCTCTGTAATCCTTTATACCAGCTTCACTTTGTACTGGGCAATCTGCCCACTTAAGTTCAATATATCATATCTTCCAAAAAAAAAAAATCGCAGTTTGCATAATTGATGATTGATTCACGCAAGGCTTAATTGATGAGTTAAAAATTTGAAATCAAACATCAAAATGGAATTAACGACACCTAATTAAAACTGAAATTAATTCAACCACAAGAATTTACATAAAAAAAAAAAAAAGCTCAGCCTCCAAAGATGCACGCCTCCATAGAATCAAGAGAAAACAAAACCAAACGAAGAAACTGGAGTAAAAAATTCATCATTATCAAGCGGGAGCTCGAATTAAAGGGGTATGCAAAGAAGAAGCAAAGGGAAGGCTGCGCAGAATGAGAAAACGAACTCGCCTTGGGAAAGGGGCTTCATTAAACATGTGCTCCAGCACCCTCGCCAGCAGCGCCGTGTACTCCTCCAGCAGCTCCGCTACGATCGCCACCAGTATCATCTTCTTTCTTGTATAGATGAGCCCTTTCGGATAAGAAAATAAGATTCGGAATATATATATAAATATTTTTGGATCAAGGAAGATTTGGCATATTGGTGTGTGGTTTTTATATCTTGTTATATGTTTTGTTTGGGGTTTTTGCTGCGGCGATTACCACGGCGCCATCAATAGCTTTTCCAGTGTGCCGGTCCTTGTCTACCTCGCTTCCGCTTCCACGCAGCCGCCCCCATCACACGACTTTAGTTTTAGATTTTTCTGGACCCTCATCCTTATCCTCCCCATCCATTTATGATAACCTCTCTCTAATGCTCTTTTCTTTTTAAATATACATGTATCGTATGATATTTCCAAAAGACGTGAACTTAGCCATTTGCAATTTCTAAATATTTTACTATTATTTTATTATTCCCAAGCATATCATATCAGGATAGACAAATAAGAAAACACTATAGTACCCTCGATGAATGGATAGCCAATTTGATACTAGCCGTGAACTTCAGCACTTCCGCGCTATCCCACAATTTGATACTATGAGCATTAGCCCATAAATTTAATGCCAAGTGAGATTAAAATATGGAGATTGGAGAGAAGCCAAATTACACTTTTCCTAGCTCCAGGAATCCATGAAACCCAACCATCAGACGACGTCAATTGCATATTTTGTACAAGATGAACCAACAAAGACTACACGTTGCAGATGACCTTCATCCAATATTGCACACATTTATACTACCTCCAAGCTACATATGCGCAAGTATCTAAATGCAGTCTGTAAAACCACTTTCTTCTTATCAAGTAAGTTTCCTCTATTCCATTACTCGCATCTCCAAATTCCAACAAGAACTATGAACAAGACAAAAGCTAGCACAACTCCAACTACATAAACTGATGGTGAGCTGTGGCCATGGTTCACAGGAGCTGCATCAGGAAATGCTGACCCTCCTATCTCGCCACTGCCACATTTACGACCCTGTTTCACCCTTAACCTCAAATTTGTAGAAGATTCTTCAGCAATTTCTATGCTCTTGTCAGAAATGTGCAGTTGGCTTTTCATCAGCAACTTATCTGAATCAGGATTGTGTTCTGCATCTCTTGCCTGCAACAAATTATCACAGGCTTAGTAATTGACGTATGCATCTCGAATGACTTTTTACATGCTTGACAAATGATAATTAATTTATGCATCTCAGATGACTTTTCCCATGCTAAATAATTATGCGTGCATCTCAAATGACTTTTCAAAAGACTTTTCACATGCCATAAACTTACCTTTGTTACAGCTGACTGCACTTCATCTTCTTCTTCTTGATGACTTGCATCCCTCTCCGCTCTACTTCCAGGAGAAACAGTAGAAAATTCCCTCTGCAAACGGAGCCTTCTTGGAGCGCTGCCTTGAGTGACAAAGTTATCTGCATATGGATGCACTTGAGGCCGGCGGGTTCTAATCTTGATTCCAGTTCCACTGACAGCACTGCCCTGGTTCATAGGATTCATTTGCCTGCTTGATTCATCCATACTATTGAATACATCCAAAGATGAGCCCACTGCAGAAATGGCAGATGAAGCATCTTGCACATCAGAATTTGCAACGCCCAAAACATTTCTAGTTCCAAGTTGTCCATGGAAGGATGATGATTGAGCTCCCCAAGATCCAAGTGATGCTTGCATCTACAATAGTTTCTTGTTATAAAAAAGCAATGATGCTCCCATTTCTTAAACATTCTAGTGTGCATGAAAAACAAAGGAAGGTGATTTTCAAATGTCTTAAATTTTCTTCAATAGTTATCAAATGAAATAAAATTAACTCTGCCTAAGTAGTTTGCGCTTAGCCGGTCCCAAGCCCGGATAAAGGAGGAGGATTGCGGTAGGTGACAACCAGCGTAAAAATTTCGTCACACCTTATGATATGAATTCAAATGATATAAATGTTGGGGCGTCCTCTACTTACGACGCGCTACATCGAAGCCCGGGTGTAGTGAGAAATATGCAAGGGTATAGGGCATTCACCGAAAGCGACGTACCATGCCAGTGCCCGGGTGTGGTGTTAAGTGAGCAAGAGTTCCCACATCATAGACGGGTGTGGGTAAAGAAGTTAGTCTATATGACAGATAGTGAAACAGAACACAAAATAGACATAGAAAACAACAGAAGATATCATAAAAGGAGACCAATTAGGAAGAAACAGGATAGGAGGAGGATCAGGGTTGGTACTTGGAATGTTGATCACTCACAGGAAAATTAATGGACCTTGTGGAAACCTTGGAAAGGAGAAGGGTGAATATTGCTTGCATTCAGGGAGACTAAATGGGTAGGAGAGAAAAGCAAGAAAATGGGTAATTCATGGTACAAACTGTGGTTTACCGGAAATGAGAGAAATAAGAACGGAGTGGACATAATCATAGACAGGACATTGAAATACGCTGTAATAGTTATGAAAAGAGTAGGAAATAGAATTATACTACTAAAGCTAGTACTAAAAGAAGAATTAATAAATGTAGTTAATGCTTATGCCTCACAAATAGGACTAGATACTGAAAGTAAATAAAGGTTTTGAGAAGATATGGATGATTTAATGAAAAGCATACCGAACGAAGAGAATGTTTTCATTGGTGGAGATTTGAATGGACATGTAGGAAGTGATAGGCAAGGTTATGAGAATGTTCATGGAGGTTTTGGTTTCGACAATCGAAATGAGGAGGGAAAAAGCATCCTGAATTTTGCTGTGGCATACGACCTAATATTAGCAAATACCTACTTTATAAAAAGAGAGTCACATTTAGTGACTTTCAAAAGTGGGCAACATAGAAGCCAAATTGACTTCCTCTTAACCAGGAAGACAAATAGAGCTCTATGCAAGGATTGCAAGGTCATTACAGGATAGGCTTTAACAAGTCAATATCAGTTAGTGGTCTTGGATGTCAAGTTTAAGAATAATTTAAGTAAGGTTAGAAGAAATAGTGTAGCTCGAACAAAGTGGTGGGAGTTCAAAGGAGTAAAGCAAGTGAAGTTCAAAAATGAGCTTCTCGAGTCCGAAGCATGAAAGCTAGATATTGAGGCCAATGATATGTGGATACAGATGGCATCAAATATTAGAGAAGTAGCTAGAAAAGTATTTGGAGAGTCTAAAAGACATGGACCACTCTCAAAAGAGAGATAGTGGTGGAATGAGGAAGTACAAAAGGCAGTGAAGAGAAAAAGAGAATGGTATAAGAAATTACCTAAATGTGATAATAATGAGGCAAATGAACGATACAAGATAGCAAAGAAAGAGGCAAAAAAGACAGTTATTCAAGCAAAAGCACAGGCCTTTGAAAAGTTATATGAGAAACTTGGAACTAAAGAAGGGGAGAAAGATATTTATAGATTAGCAAGGAGGAGAGAAAGAAAATGTCAAGATCTCAATCAAGTTAAGTGCATTAAGGATAAAAAAGGAAAAGTGTTGGTGAAAGATGAGGACATTAAAAAAAGATGGAGAAATTATTTTAATGATCTCTTTAATAATAGTCAAAATGGAAATAGCGTGAATATATACTATAGAACAACAGAAAAGAATGTGAATTATACTAGAGGAAGTACTTAAGAGAATGAAAGTAGGTAAAGCCTGTGGGCCCGATGGAATACCAATTGAAGTGTGGAAGTGTTTGGGAGATATGGAAGTGGCATGATTAACTAAATTATTTAATAAGATTCTAAACTCAAAGAAAATGCATGATAAATGGAAGATGAGTATTTTAGTACCTATTTTTAAAAATAAGGGAGACATACAGAATTGCTCGAACTATAGGGGAATTAAACTCATGAGTCATACTATGAAGTTGTGAGAGAGAGTTGTGGAGCATCGACTACGTCATGATACTTCTATCTCTCTTAATAAATTTGGCTTCATGCCTGATCGTTCAACTATAGAAGCGATCTTTCTCATTAGAAGCTTGATGGAGAAATATAGAGATGTGAAGAAAGATCTACACATGTTTTTTATTGATTTGAAGAAAGCTTATGATAGTGTTCCAAGAGATGTCTTATGGAGTGTGTTAGAATAAAATAGGATATCTATTAGGTACATATAAGTGTTCAAAGATATGTATGAAGAAGCAACTACTATTGTGCGCACAGTGGAGGGGACACAAGAGATTTTCCGATCTCAATTGGATTACACCAAGGATCAGCTATAAACCCTTACCTTTTTACATTAGTTTTAGATGAATTGACAAAACATATACAAGAGAGTATTCCATGGTGCATGATGTTTGCGGATGATATTGTTCTGATAGATGCGACGCAAGGAGTCAATAGAAAGCTAGAGCTTTGGAGAAGTACTCTAGAGTTAAAGGGCTTTAAGTTAAGTATAACGAACGCAGAATACATGCATTGCAAGTTCAGTGAAGGCCAAACTGGTAATAGGGAATGAGTTAGTTTGGATGGTGTGGTACTGTCCCAAAGTAATCACTTTAAATATCTCGGCTCAATCCTTCAAGTAGATGGGGGATGTGAGGAGAATGTTAGGCATAGGATTAAAACCGGATGGTTAAAGTGGAGATGTGTCATGAGAGTTTTATGTGATCGCAAGATTCCCAATAAGTTAAAAGGAAAATTTTACCGTACAGCCATACGACCGGCTATGTTATATGGTAGTGAGTGTTGGGCACTGCAGGAGTCGTATGCGTCTAAGATAAGAGTTGCAGAGATGAGAATGTTAAGGTGGATGAGTGGCCATACTAGACTAGATAAAGTCCGTAATTAGAGTATTAGAGAAAAGGTAGGAGTGGTGCCAATTAAGGATAAGTTGAGAGAAGGTAGATTGAAGTGGCTTGGTCATGTGAAGCGTAGACATACGGAGACCTCAGTTAGACAAGTAGAGCACATTAGGTTAGAGGATAGAAAGAAAAAAAGTAGACCTAAATTAACTTGGAGGAGAGTAGTACAACATGAACTAGAAGCATTACACATTTCTGAGGATTTAACCCAAAATCGTTTAGAGTGGAGAAAGCAAATCCATATAGCTGACCCCAAATTTTTGAGATAAAAACTTAGTTGAGTTTGAGTTGAGTTAAGTTGTTCAAATATATATATATATATATATATATATATATATATATATATATATATAGAGGAATGAGGAGGCAACTTTCAAACGGACTAAAATACCTTATAAATTTATATTATTTACAAAAATTAATTAATATAAATTAAAATTTTACTATAATTTTTTATTCTAATTTTATTAAAATTAGAATTTTAATGAGACTAGAACTATATAACATAATTTAATTATTAAAAAAATAAAAACTATGGTTTTGTTTATTTAATTTAGAAAATTACATGACTAATTATTGACAAAAGGCCATGCACATTTTACAGCAAGCTTTAATTATTTTACATATTAATAATTAATAGTCTATTTAGAATATGTACAACTCTTTTATGAATTTTAAAATTACATTAAAAGATTATAAATAGTGAAATTACAAAAGTCTAAAACTATTAATAACATTTTGGTAAAATTTCCACAAAGAAATTTAATAAGAGAGAAAAATGTAAAGGCCATTTTTTTTTTTTAAAAACATACTTCATGCAATTTATATTTTATTAAGTTAAATAAAATTAATAGTTAATACCTAAAAAATCCAAATAAAAGAAGAAAAGCTAAATTTTCATTATTTTTGTATAAGAAATTTTAATTATAATTGCAATTTTTAATTTAATTCAATTGTCATTATTGATAAGAAATTATTTCAATGGAAATATAGAGACATTGAGAGGGAGATATAAGGGGAAGAAAGACAAAGAGACAAAGATAGTGTGAGAGAAAAGAGGCGAAAGATAAAGAAAGAATAGAGAGGGATGATATTTAGATTATTTTCATTTTTTACAGCAATGCCAAGTTAGCATGCTAATAAAAAAAAGTTAATAAAAATAAGTAAAAAATACTTTATTGTTCAGAAATCAATGTCTAAGGAGTTTTATATTAATTAAAAACAAAAATTCATGGACAATATCATTATGCGGACTAAAATTTAAGGACAATGGATGAAATTTACACAAAAAATTACAAATTCATTGAATTCCCTAATGCAAGTAAAAAAGCATAAGTTATATATTTGATAATTATGAATGTCTCATATTTATACTAGATATATCAATATGCATGAAAATTTAAATTAATACCCACACAATACATGATTGTTAAAGAAAAATAAAATTATCATATTTCAAAAAATTTTATTTTCTAACAATAATTAAATAATAGATATGAAAACATTTCAAGTATTTATATATTATATTGTATTAATTAAATTTTAATATTAGTTATTACCAATTTTAACATTTTAATTTAAATAATTAAATTAATATTTAATTCTTATATATAAATTAAATAATTACGTATTATAAACTATTAGATGCTTGTGCAACGCGCGTGCTTCGAATGCTAGCATTATTCAAAAAGGAGAAAAATACAATTTCTCTCTACCCTCATTTTTTTCTTACGTCTAAGGACATCTAAGTAATTTTAATATAAGCAACACTTTTATTCTCACATTTCCCTCTATTTCATTCCAATTTGGATAGAAATATTTTGGTCAATTAAGAAGATTTGAAAATTGGAATTTCTCTTCCATTTTCCTCCTTTTTCTCCTCTATCTAATGTCCAAATAAGAGAAATTGGACAAATAAAATTTCTTTTTCTTTTCTCTCCATTTCCCTCAATCCAAACAAAGCATTAGTTTAGCCGAGTTGAGTAGCTATCAAATAAACCATCTCAAATAGCTTATATTGCTATATAAAAACAGTCAAATCACTAAACAATTATGGAATTCAACATTCTCAAAGCAACATGAGCTAAAGGAGGACCAAATAAAGGTAGCCAAACATAGTAGTAGTGAAAAGCTATAGGAAGAACATATCATTACCTGGACTTGAGCATTATCAATGTCAGCTTCACTGTATGTACCATTATCCTTAACATGGAAGTTAACCAGTGGCTTATGACTAGAAAAATTAGTTTCAAGTCCAACAGCCAAGTTCTTTTGACTCGTAGACTGTTCACCAGAATAGTCATCATTATTATTGAAGACCTCACCCAACAACTCTGTTAAGGAGACATCAGGTTCACTAGTGCCATCCTGAAAATGAAAACCATTATGATCATTGCCAAAGTCGGCATAAGGAGAATCCATGTAGGGTGCTAGGTCTGCAAGAATATGCGATTGCATTGGGGAGAACACTTTGCAATCAATTCCACCAGATGTGGACTCAAATAGATGAGAATTTTCTTCCTGAGGTTGATGCACCTAAAGTAAAACGTAGGACAAAAAAATTAAAAAAATACACAACCTCAAGACATCAAGGTTTCATGATGATTAATTAGAAAGTGCACTACAAAATGCCAAAAACAACCAAATCAAGTTCTCACCATCATAGCAGTCATTTCTTCCGCATGATCTTCAACATCTGAATGACTATTGCAGCAGCTATCAACAGGTAGCACAGCACTAGAGGTCATGTTAACTGACTCATCTATCAGCCACCTTGCTATACCTTCATATTGTTTTCCTGCTTGCGTGGCAGATGATCTTGTTTCTTGAACTAGATCTGATGATGTGTCCTCAGGAGAGGACTTAGAAGTGGTAGGGGAATATCCAGTTTGGTCTACTTCATCATATTTTACAATGTCAATCTTCTCCTCTGGCTTTCGGAACAAGCGACAGAGGACAAAAGAACCCTACGCCAGACGAAGGGAGGAACTCAATGAGTTATAAGAAAAAAAAAAAAAAGAGTAGAAGAAGAAGAAAAGGAAGGGAAGGGGGGGGAGGGGGGGGGGGTGTGGTGTGGGGGGTGGTTGGTGTTGTGTATTATAGTATTAGCAGCATGTCATTAGAGCAAACATATAAATATACAGTTGCAGCAAAAAAAGACCACAAAGTAACTTGGGAAATTGAACTCAACGAGAAAAAAAAAGGCACAAAAACCTTTTTCCCCTTGAAAAATTATTCAAACTTGGTTTAAACATATTGAATGGTCATCAGCACTTCGCTATATTTGTTTTATCTTTTACATGATAGATAATAGATAGAGTAGACGATACTTTCAAAATATTTACATGCATATCAGTAAAACACAGATGGAAACGCTGAGAAATAATTATTAAACAACTTTATTTAATAGGGAACAACTTGTGCTTCATACTTTAACTGAATTAAAGTTGTAACATAGCTGAATATGTTCTTATTATCCAAGAAGAAGGATAAGAAGGTAAAGCTGTTCGATTGATGAAATGCACTATCAAGCTTGAATAATATAGTTGAGGTGAGACATATTGTGCAAAGAAACAAAAAGGCACAATATGGACATAATTGAGCCAAGTGCTCAAAGAAAACAATGCAGGCAAATGAGAGTATAATTTGGAGCGAAAACAAGATTAAAAATAGCAGTTGACAAAGAGAACCTGGCCAGGGGCAGAACCATCAAGATATTTAACGGTGGCGCGGTACTCATGCATAATCCAGTTGGTGCGCTCGCCCTTTGGAGCACGGCCTCTATAGAAAACCAAGGTCTTTTTCATGCCAATGGAGATAGGATTGGAGCCTGACTTTCTAGCTCTTATGGTGCGATCCTTGCCCGTTGCTTTCCAGTAGCCGGCGTCCGTTGCCCTGTTCGAACGTTGACCATTGGGATATTTCCGGTCACGCGGGCAGAAGAAGAACCACTCCGGATCATCCGTCTTAATGACCGATAGCCCTGAGCCCAAAATTGCAGAAATTTGAGCAACTCATACAGGCACAGCTATTATTATATTGATGTTGGAAATTATACTGACTACACAAACCCTAAAATTCAAAATTAGTCAAAATTAGAGAGGAATCTTACTGATTAAGGAAAGGGACAAATGTGCAAAAGAAGAAGAAGAATTATCCACGAGGAATAAAGGAAAGGAAATTGATCAAAGATTCAGAATTGTTCCCCGATTATTTATTTAAACAAGAAGAAAGGATCCTAGTACAAAAAAATAGAAAGAAATTTTTTTTTTTGTTTTGGATTTTGTAGTGGGGAAAATGAAATTCGAACCAGGCAAATCCCAGGGCTCCCATTTGCAAACATCGACCTCGGGGACAACCTCGACCTCAGAATTCCGGCCGTTAATCTTGAGTCTCAGGTAGTGATTTATGAGCTCTTCGTCGGTTGGCCTGAATCTAAACCCCAGAGGCAGTGATTCCGTTGACAACACTGCCATTTATTCCGCTGCTATTAATTTCTGTATTCAAATCCAGTGGAAAATCGGAGGTTGTATGCTCGTCTTCTATGCACTGAGAATAGTTTGGATGCCACAATTAATGGAAATTATTGCAAAGCAAACAACACAAAAACGCACACGTTGTCTTCCATAACTTTTCAATGCTCTTACTCAGTGCTTTTAAACCCGCAGGATGAATGGATTAGCGATTCAATAGCATAATAGCATGTTAATCATTCAAGCGGGTTATTAAAAATTAATTAAATATATAAAATAATTAATTTTAATTAAATATAATATAAATAAATTAAATTTTAATTATTTAAAATAAAATTTTAACATTGTTTAAGTTATATTTAATAAATTTTAATGCTCTTACTGTTGTGTTTTGATTTAAATCTCGTGACTCCTTTTTACTCACATATTTTTGCAACTTGTCGAATTGCAGCGGGACTACTTCATGTTGTGGTGGTGCAATGGAATTCGTTACTACGTAATATCTTTAATCACTAAATTAAATCAAGCTAAAAACTAAAAATCAAAGTTCAATTAAATAATTAGGTTCTATTAGACATGTTGATTTCTTCTAAGAAATTTGAAATTTATTTTAATATCTTAGATAATTTTAATTAAAATAAAATTAAAATTAAAATTAAAATTATTTTTTTTAAATGAATCAAGATTCAACAGTCCAATTGAAATTTATTCTAATTGTCGCATTAAATAGCATGAAATCCATCTTTCGTCAATTTAGTTTAGTGCTGTATTAAATGTTTAATGTGTGTATATATATCTAAATTTTATAACTGAGTGTATACTGTGTTTACATTTTTTTACCAAAAAGCTCAAAATAAAATAACAAATATAAATTTTTTTAAAAAAATCTATATTGTAATTGGACAAATCACTAAGACGCGTTACACTGCATATTTAAAAGTGTAGTAATAAGAAAAAAATAATAGTAACCAATGAGCTCAATGAAACATAGATTTTAATGATAATAAAATTCAACTAGAATGAAACTAATATTATTTTAAATGTTGTGCTTCTCTAAGGATTAAAAAGATTCATGGAGCTGATGATGAACTTATATTTTAAAGAAAGTATGACATTCTAAGATAACACAAGATGAATCAAAAACAAAGAAGAAAGAAAAGATTACCTTCCAAACTCTATTGAAGATTTTTAATTGAAGTTACATATTGTTTGAGAATAGTTTAAGAAATTTTGGAATATGTGTAAAAAGATTTGAAAAGTAGAAGCCAATGATACTTATTTTTAATCCCTCAAATTTTTTATTCTAAGTTTTCAAAACTTGTTTTTGAATCATCAATGGCTTAAAAGTATTTTATTATAATTTGGTATAAAGTTTTAAAGTTTTTAAAGTTATGTATAAAAGTTTTTCTGATTTGCTACTGGTTCTGGTATGCTAACTAGTTTGCTAACTGTCTCAACTCTGCACAACATCACGAAAAATGACAAAATAATGACTATTTTCTTGAAATTTGAAATTGTAACATTCAAATGAGTTATCAAACGGTCAGAAATGATCCAAAGCTATAAATACACTTATCCTTGGCTATTTTGCATTGAATGAAAGTTTCTCTACTGTTCCTAACCTTTTAAAATCATTAAAGTTTTCATTCAAAGTCCTCAAATTATTTTTATTGCTCATTATTGGCTTATCTACTCATATCTTCTTTATAGATTCTGTTGTATTGAGTGAGATTGGGTTTTAAACATCTTTTTAGCATTTATTAGAGGTCATACAAGCACCAATTGAAGCTTGATTGTGAAAAATATTTGGGATAACACTTGGTAGAAGTGTGAAGCTACTTGTAAAAGCTTTTGTGTGAAGATTTATAAAGGACTTTTGTCTCTTGCCTTTAAAAGAGAAAATTAGTGGAGTGAAGACTCAAAGTGGGATCTTTAAGAGAGTGAATGTAGGCTAGTTAGGCCGAACCACTATGAAAATTCAGTGTTCAATTCTCTCAACCCTTACTCTTTAAATTTATACATATTGATTTCTGGTTGAATTATTTTTATTAAGTTGAGAATTGATACTATTTACTGTCAACACTACTGCAAACTGAAAAATTCTGTTTACTGTTGAATCTGCTGATATCTGATATAATTTGCTTACTGCTATATTTGCTGTCAATTGATATATTTTGTTTACTACTCTGTTTGTTATGCTGTGATTTTATTCAGATTACTGAAATTTTTACTGAGTATAAATATATTCTATCACATCAGTATACTGCATGTTTTTAAGCAAACTTTGTATCAACTAATTATTTGAGCAATATAGCACACATTCCACAGTAGAAAATTAGGTTGAACTACGATATAATTTTTCAAAGGTTTTGAGCAAGAACTGAAAATTTGTTTTAGTCCAATTCACCCACCCCCCCTCCCTCCCTCCCTCTTGGACATATTTTGGGACATCGATTTGGTATCAGAGCTTGTCTGTCTTGCTTGAGGATTAAACACCTTAGAGTGATCCATACACATGGCTAGTTCATCTAGTAATTCTACTGGTATACCTGCTCCCTTAGCAGAAAGTTATTCAATCACTAGACCACCACTTTTTAATGGCACAAATTACTCTTTTTTGAAAACTAGAATGAAAAACTTTATACAATCTGTTGATATTGATGCTTGGAGAATAATTAAAGATGGTCCTTATATTCCTTATAAAACTGGTGAAGGAACTGGGCAAATTCCTAAAGCTGAAGTTGAATTTGATGACAATGATTGGAAGAACATTTCTACAAATGCCAAAGCTATTAACATTCTTCATTGTGCTCTTGATATTAATGATTATAATCGTATTTTAGGTTGCCAAACTGTAAAAAAAATATGGGACAAACTAGAAGTCACATATGAAGGAACCGATGTAGTGAAAGAATCAAAGGCAAACCTCCTCATCTGTGATTATGAGTTATTTGAGAATGAAACTTGATGAAACAATTGCTGAAATGAGTACCAGATTCACAGATCTTGTCAATCTTCTTAAGGCTCTTGGAAAGAAATTTGAGGAATAAGAACTTGTAAAGAAAATTTTGAGATTTCTTCCAAAGTCATGGGAAGCAAAGACCACTGTTATTCAAGATACCAAGGATTTCAGAAAGTACACCTATGATGAGCTAATTGGTTTTCTCATTGACATGAGATGAAAATGAAGATGATCATAAGAAAAAAAAAAGGTATAGCCTTCATATCTGAAAAGGTTGATGAGAAAAAGAAAAGTGTTGCTTTCAAAGCTAGTTCAAGTGATGACTCAAGTGCTTCAAGTGATGATGATGAAGATATGACTATGATAGTCAACAGGCTCAAAAATGCATTTAGAAAATGTGGAAGCAAATACAAGAAGTTCACAAAGAAATATGCTCCAAAAACTCCAAATCACTCAAGTAAAATTATTTGTTATGAGTGTAACAAACCAGGCCACATCGAGCCGAAGTGTCCTACATTGAAGAAGAAAAATAAGTTTAGAAAGGATCAAAGTAAAAAGGCAATGGCGGTAACATGGAGTGATACTGACCCTTCATCAAATAATGACACAAGTGACAAAGATGTTGCAAACACTTGTATGATGACAATTGAAGAAAAAAGTGAAAGCTCACACTTTGAAGATAGTGATAATGAGGTAAATCTTGAACCTTCTAATGTTGATGAATTAGAACTTGCATTTGTAAAGACATATGACAAATATAGATCTTTTAAAAATAAATGAAAAATTTTGATACATGAAAATTATGCTTTAAGATCAGAAAATATTTCTTTGAGTATGGTTTTAAAGGAAAATGAATTTTACAAATCTCAAATAAAGCTGTTTAAAGAAGTTAATTATGAGCTTCAAAGATCAAAAGAAGTTTGTGAACAACTTCTTGAGAAAAACAGAATTATTGAAGCAAAAGTTGAATCTTTGATAAGAGATTTAACTAAATTTATGAAAGGAAAAGAAACACTTGATGTACTTCTTGAGAATCAAAGATCCACAAATAAAAAATTTGGAATTGGTTTTGATGGATTTATAAAATATGGAAAATACAAACATTATTTTGTTAAAGCTTCATCTTCCTCTCAACCAAATATTACATGCTTTTATTGTAATCATAAAGGTCATATGATTAATGCTTGTCCTGTTAGGAAAGGAACCTCTAAGGCAAAAAAAGTGTGGGTACCTAAAGGAACCCCACCTAATATTACTAATATACAAGGACCCAAAGTTGCTTGGGTACCTAAAGACAGTTAACTGATTTCAGGTCTACCTAAGGAGTATGCTGGAAACAGAATACTGGTACATAGATTGTCACACATTACCCGACTGTAAGGCATAACATGATCCCGTAGAATACCTAATGAACTACCAAATTTCACCTACCGATAACTCATTAAGTACCCTACAAGGGATTTTAAAACTATTTTCTTACTTTTTAAAAGTGGTGAGCATTTTAGTAGGAGTTAAAAACATTTAATTGAAGTTTCAAAACTAGTAAAAATTTTTGTCCATTTTTATTTGTCCGAAAATTTTGAAAAAATTTCGGCAGAGTACCGTCTATATTTTGAGAAAACAGTTATTCAAAAACCTGTAAAAACACTTCCAATAATTGTTTTCACAGCTCCCAACACCAAAACAACTCAAGTCAACACAGTTCAAACAAAGCTTGTCATCTCAAAATATTTCATAAATTCATTCACATTGCATATAATACTTAATTTACAAATACAGAACTTAATTTATAAAAAGAAAATTCAAAATAACATTATTACAAATTACTGTACAACTGCTCAACTTTACATTAATACGTATGACATTACAATATTTACATCAAATAACTATAAGGGTATAAACAAATACACGTACAAAAAGATCAGTGAAGTCCTTATCAATTCAGCAGCTCACCCTACTGCTTTTTCCTTACCCTTATCTGCGACAGCAAAATAAATTATCGCTGAGTATAAAAATACTCAGTAGTACACAATAAAAATTTGAAATGTAATACATATAACATTTGTTGATAAATCACAATTTAAATATTTCACAATCACATTTCATAAATTATCAAAACTCATTATAGCATAATTTTGGTCAAACAATTTAATAAACATAGTGTTGCCAATTCATACACAACTTAAGCCATGACACAAAATTTTCGATCAATGCCGTATTGTACACTACGACAAAGCGATCTACAACCCTACTAATCGGAATCAATGAGGGAGGTGGCTAGCTAGCTAATTAGTACTCATCCGATCTACAACCTCAACTGGTAAACCAGAGAGGGAGAAAAATAATAGATTTCAACCCCATAAATGGAGGAGGAATAATAAGGCACTGTCATGCTAAGTGTGGATTAGAAATCAATTTTAAATATTTTATTCAAATAATTCATAAGAAATCCGATAAATTTTCAAAGCCATAGTTTCATTCACAAAGTGGCAACACAATTCATGATTAACACCAAACTTTCATAAATCATACCCAATCAAATCGGTAATAAGAAAATGATGAAATAAGATTTATTGTGCACAAACCTGACGTGAGTTGCCTTTAAGCCTTGACTCAGTCCCTTAGACCTTCCGGGTCTTTTTCAACTGAAACACGAAATTTATAGTATCTCAGTATCTTTACCTCACTGTAATACCCATATTTGCATAGCCTGGTATATTTCACTATTCCGGTGACCGGTGTCGGTCCGGACAATTGAGGGGATTAGAACCACACTTAAGACAATTAGATAAGCCCTGAATACAAATAATTAGCAATTGTCAATTAGTTAAGTATAAATAAGAAAAATAGAACATAAGAAGTTAAATGAGCCAAGAGTTACAGCGATGGGTAACCTTCTCGGGAAGGATTGCGAAGTCAATTTAAACTCAAATTTCGAATCATAAAATGTGACGCAGCGGTCCTTAGGACTATTACGAACACAGTGAAAAAGAGAAAATCATGAAAAAGAATTGTTAAGCCAGTTAAATAATTAGGTCAGGAAGCCGGAAGAAATATTGAATTATTTGCAAACCGGGTTGAACCGGCAATGGGCAATTTGGTCAATTGACCCCGAGAGCTGACTCCTAACCTAACTGTCAAATAAAATCAGAGAAAAGAAATTTTCAGAATTAGAAATTAAATTAAAGAACTAATGGAAAAATAAAAAATAAAAAAAAGAGAGAAAAATGGAAAAGTAAAAAGTGATGACATCATACATAACCTCAAGCATGATGCAATAAATATATAATTAATAAATTTAATTAATTTAATTTTATGGTCTTTCATAAGACTAAAAACATAAAGAAAAAAAAAAGGGGGAAAGTCTTCTTCATTCCTATCCATTTCTCTCTCTCCCTCTCTCAAAGCTCTCTCACCCTTAAAACTCCATTAAAGCTCATTTTGAGCTTGATCAAACTCTAAATCCCACCATAAAAACTTAAATTTCTATCATTAAACCTAGTATTCAAACCTTGATAAAGAGCTTGACAACAAAAAGAAAAAGAAAGGAGGAAGTTTTGAAGAGGTGAAAAATTCCAAGTAAGGTTAGTTTGATTTCTCTTTTTGTATCTTTATATTTATACTTAGGCAACTTGATTGAGTGATGATTTGTTGAAAAATGAAACAACATGATATATTGAAGGACTATATAAATTTTGGCCAGCAGTATGTAGAGTTGAGAATGAATGAATTTGATGCATTTGAATGGTTGTTTAAGTTGAATTATGTTTGTAGACAATGGATAGATGTTTAGAATGTATTAGGTTTGAATTTTATGAAAATTAGGGTTTGGACCTAGGGTTTGGAAGAAAAAAATGTGAGAATATGTTAAATGGTGTGTTGGACTTACTTTGAGCTGAGAAATGGTCATTTGTAACCAATTGGAGTACGTTAGAAGTGTTGGAACCAAATGCAAATTCGGATTGCTTATGGTCATGCTGCAAGCAGCAAGACTAAGGTCCCTTTCAGGGACCAAAACTGAAAATTTACAAGTCCAATCGGTGTTAGGCCAATTGGGAATGAAAATAGACACAAAATGGAACATTTTTCATCTGGGAATCATGCCCAAAAAGTGACCAAAACCTAGTGAACAAGTTGACCAAATCCATATTTATGCAGTCTGACTTGTACAAAAATGACTAAATGAATAGTATTTGTTCATTTGGCCATAACTTGGGTTAGGCAGGTCTAAATGACCTGAAATTTTACCAGTGGAAAGTTGAGATATAGACCTAAAACTTTCATGAAGAACACAAACCCAAATTATGCCATTAACCAAGTCATTTGGCCACCCAAAGTTGGTAACCTAAAACTACCAGAACCAGAATTTGCCCAGAAATCTGGGTTAAGTCCAATCCGGCGGCCATGATTCAAATGGCTATAACTTGAGCTACAAAACTCCAAATGGAGTGATTCAAAAAGGAGAATAAAGTTAAGACAATAGGAAACATTTTCTATGAAGAAAGTTTTGCCAAATTCTAATAGAAAAATGACCAATGGAACAGTGCAACTTAAGACACAAAAACTGAAAATTTGTAAATTTACCTAAAAGACTTAGAATTTGAGAAAACAACCAAAACTAATAAATTTAGTAACCAAAATGTGGTATGTGGGTGAAGTTAGAATTCCCATACCTATTAAGCCTTAGAAAGTCAACAAATTGACTTAAATAGTGTAGTGATAGTAACCCCAAAACACAAATTTTAAAGAACGTCAAGTTCAGCATATATAAGCTAGATAAAAGTGAATTTGAATTTATTTTGGATTTATGATAAGTTATGATACTGAAGCACTGCGAAACTGTGTGTTTCAGTGGAAAAGAATACCGGAAAAGAACCCGAGACATCAAGTCAAGGCCAAAAGGTGACTCGTATAAGGTTTGTGCACAACTAACTATTTTGTTACTTTTCACTTCTAAATTGATTTGAACAAGTTTATTTTATGATTTATAATTTTGTTTTGTTGAGGATTTTAATTTGTTGAATGAAATTGTATAAATTAAATGTAAATTTTCTTATGCTTTTAAGGATTTATTACATGGTTTTGAGGATTGTAAATTTTAAGTTTGATGTGTTGCCAACCTTGAGTATGAATTTATGATGATTAAATATGTTGATGATTTGTAAAAACTTTATAAATAGAAATTGTTTTGAATATGATTTGAAATCACAGTTGACATGGCAAAATATGTTGTGAATTTTCATTAGCTTGTCTAGTGAGATATCTCCTCCACTAGATGGGGCGAGTTCCTTCCTCTCTGGCTTGCCAGTTGGGGAAGAGTTTGAATGAGTACTCATATATACTAGCTAGTCTTTGTTCCTCCCTTTTAGCCTCGGTTATTGGGAGAGTGTGAAATGTCGTAGTGTACAACACGGCATCTATTTGAATTTTGGGTCATGCGTTCAACTGTGTGAATTGTTGGCAACGCCCTTTAAATTATGCGTAGTTTGATAAATTGTGGTTGAAATAAATAATTTGTCAGTGATTCAAAATATTTTTGTATTGTTTCGGGATTTAAAAGAAATGTAGATAAATAGTTACTATTTGATCAAAATGTTATTCAAATGAATAATTTGCATGAATGAAAATATTGATTTCTGAATGTTATGAATTTTGAAGAATTTAGAAATTTTAAATTTTTATTTGTTAGGAATTGTCAAGCATAACTTGTATTAAGTTTTAAATTATTAGTTTGTGCACCACTGAGTTCACCACTCAGCGATAGCTTTGTATGCTGTCGCAGGTGAAAGGAATAATAAAGCAGCTTAGTAAGATTTCTGAAAGACATAATGAGACTAAGTATACCCTTGTACTTTAGATTTTGATGTAATTCTGTAATTATATGTATAAAATTTCCTTTGAGCAGTTGTACCAACTCTTTTGTAATATATTTTTGGATTGTAATGAAATACAAATTATTATAAGGTTATCTTGAGATTTTATGTATTTATAAAGTTTGCACTACTAAATTTTTAATACTCCTGTCGCAAGGGATTTTGCGGTCGCCTGAACGAACCCTCACCGAAGTGGGAAAGAGTGAGGAGTCGCCACCTTAGTTTTGAGGGAAACTAAAGAAAACCATTTGTGAAAATAGATTGAAATGAAACCACTTCAAGACAGAGATTCTAGGTTCGGGGTCCGTAAACGGGTGGGGAAGGTGTTAGGCACCCCACCTCGTCCCTTAATAAGGGTAAGTAGATTTAACTTTGCATTAGTTAGGAGGGCTTGAATGGACATGTTAATCCTTTTGACTAAAGGAACATTTGATTTTTCACTAAATTTGGATCACCCAGATACATAAGTAAATGAGACAACCTTAGTGAGTTACTGTTGTATGTTAATTTTATTTGAAAGGGATATTTTATTAAAATTTAATTTAAGAATCGGATAAGAACTCTTCTCCGAACTCTTTAATATTTATTAAAATTCTGAGTTGAGACTGGATAAGAATCTCCTCCGATCTCTATTTAATATTTATTAAAATTTTGAGTTGAGACCGGATAAGAACTCTCCTCCAATCTCTATTCAATATTTATTAAAATTTTGAGTTGAGACCGGATAAGAACTCTCTTCCGATCTCTATTTAATTAAAATTTTGAGTTGAGACCGGATAAGAACTCTCCTCTGATCTCTATTTAATTAAAATTTTGAGTTGAGACCGGATAAGAACTCTCCTCCGATCTCCTTTGAGTATTTATTTTAAATTTTAGATTGAGAACCGGATAAGAACTCTCCTCCGATCTCTTTTAAATTATTCGTTAAAAATTTTGTTTGAGGAACGGATAAAGGCTCTCTTCCGACCTCTTCGAAATTTGGACACAACCATATATCATAGGAGTCCTAGTTTAAGAGTTCTAATATTTAAAGGTGCCAAAGGTCGAAATAAGACTTTTTTTTTTAACTCGTTGGTACTTTGTGACTAAATAGGGGACGCCGGACTGAATTTTGCTGACCTCCCCTAAGGTCACTTTACCAGTATCCTATCTGTATCCTTTTTCTTATCTGAGTTTTAATTTTTTTATTCCGCCTTATGGCATTATGCCGGATCGCCTCCCATGTCAGCCTAGTGATTCAATTTTGCTATTTCCCTGACGTGTTATTTAGACCCTCTTTTTCAAAGAGACACTTTAAACACAGTTACCTACATTTTGTCTAGCTGCTTCTATGTAACTCGGGGCTAGATGACTTGTGTTCAGAAATAATAAAGGTTAACAAAAGTGTGGGTTAGCCAGCACGGGAGTAAACTAGAGCATATCTTTCCTTTATATTTTTTAGCGTGACATGAACTTAAAGAAAACAACAGGCATAAGAAAGAAAACAAAAGGAAATACGTGAAACGAGAACTAGACTTAATAAAATGGCGATATTAACACTGACCTGTAGGGAGTCGAGTCTATTGAACTAACTACAGAATCGCAAAAGTAGCAAGATAGCAGGTTGGCAGCCGGAGGACTATGGTTTGCCTCGAAATGAAGTATTCTTTGTTAAAATGTAAACAGGTCAAAATAACCAAGCTTGAGTGGAGTTGAGCTTAGACAATATAAATGGAAATAGAGGATAACAAAGACAAAAAGTGGGAGTGCCACAGGATATTGAACAAACTGAAAAAGAAAAATTTCAGTATCCAAGAATCCCTTTTGCAAGAAAATACTTCAGAAAACTAGTTTCGAAAGTTTTTTCCTACGAAATCTCCAAAGAAAATAGCAGAGTAACAAACTGAATTAAGTTTCAGAGTTCTTCCACTATAATAACCTTCTTTTTTTTCGTCCGTCCCCTTGAACAATTTTTAGGCAGGTATTTATAGGAATCGGGTGCTCCCCATGAAGGGTCAGGATTTATTTTGAGGGAGATGGAGGGTCTGGATTTTGAAGGACATGATCGGATGCTTGAGAATTAAAGAGAACCAAGATGAACGGCTGAGATTATTCTTCAGAATATTTGTCCTTTTCCTCTTTCAATCTGACGGTCTCAAATCCTCTTGTCCGGAGCGATCTGAGGGCTAAGAGCGAAAGACGCTGGTCTTGTCGTCTTCTCTCTTGATCCAAGGGTTCCGAGTTTGTCCTTACAAGTGAGATCAATGGTGGAGATTGGGATGTACAGGACTGTCATGACATACCCTGGCACCTGTCAGCATTGCGGGCGATTCTTAGGCGTGCGGTGGAGATCTCGTCTGTCATGCTTTAACTACCTCGGCTCTGATTCTGACGACGGTTATTTGGGATTTGTCTTATTCTTTTTGCCTTCCGATCCCTCCCACGCTCCTATTCCGATCTCTCATGCTGATCTCCCATCTTCCGATCTCTATTATTCCGATCCCTAGAGATCGCCCAAATGATGTAATCCGATCTTTTGGAAATAAAAGTCAATTATCATCTTATTATTATTGCATTGATTATTTTCCGATCTCTGATGTGTTTATCCGATCTGGTTCCTAACTGAACAACCCTTAACTGATCCGCAATTCAAAACATTTATCTTAATATGCCGATCTCTAATTAGCCGTTCTCTTTATGGAATTTGGAGTGTTCGGGAGACGTGTCAGAACAGCTGATGAATCCCGTTAACCGATGCATTGCCTGGGACATCGTGAGCATAAAATGCTCGACCGAGTATAAATAGGGGTAAAGGGTTAGCCAGTTGCCCTCTTATCCCATTTTCAGTTTCTCGCGAACAAACCCAAAATCCTCTCATTTTCTCAAGTTCTTCCGACGCCGATCAGACTCTGGTAAGGGCTTTGATCTTCTTTTTAGTTTAAATTCTTTATTTCCTTTGAAAATGAGCGGCGCCGAAGGTTAGAGAGTGACGAGCCCTCCTTCCATTCAGTTCTCGTGGTCATCTGATGAAGATGAGGTGGTCGGGCCGAGCACACAACCAGAACCTCCTAGGGTCTTTGTTCCAGCTCGGGGGCGGATCGCACCATCAAAGCATGCACCTTCTTCAGGGAGGGAGAATCTTCCTATGGACGAGCTGCCATCGATCTTGCAAGAATCCGATTTGCAATCGTTCAGCCAGAAGTACAATATTCGTCCTGATTCGTACGAACTTATCCGATGTCACAGCGATCATCGAGCCGATCACTTCTTTGAAGAGAATGACATGGTTATGGTATACGAGGAACAGTTAAAGGCCGGTCTTCGGTTCCCTCTGGATGACTTCTTCAAGGAGGTCCTAAAATTTCACCGAGTATGCATTGCTCAAGTTCACCCTAACTCGTGGCGGATCTTAGTAGCCTTCCGAGGCCTGTGCTGAGCTAAGGGAATCAGACCTACGGCTAAGGTGTTCGCCGAACTGCACAGGCTAACTCGCCGAAAGGACGACGAGCACTGGTTCTTTCAGGCGAAGCCTCATTGTGGGCTCTTTACCGATCTGCCTTCCTCCCTTAAGAATTGGAAGAACCGCTTCTTCATTCTGAGGAGCAAAAATCCGACCTGCTTTGAGGACTTCCCCCGTAGCTGGTGGCACCAGGGGCCTTTGATTCCGAAGCGTATTACCCTGAGCAAGGAGGAAAGCTTAATAGTGATGGAACTGAAGAATCAGGCGGCCACTCAGAAGTTCTCCTGTTTAGATGCGGTGACTGCCGAGCTGCATCATTGGACGATGGAGTTGATCACGGGCGAAAGTCGCGGGCTTTAGCTCTCTGATCTTGGCATCGGTATTTTCTATTTCTCAGATCTTTAGACCTTAGCGATCTCACTGACCTCTTTTTTTGTGCAGGTATGGCGGGTGGTGAGGGTTCCAGGAAGCGAAAGAAAGAAAGGGAGATTTCCCGGAAGGTGAAAGAGATGAAGCGTTCGGCACTGCTTCAAACACCCGGTCATGAACCTGGGGAGACACAAGGAGGCCCGTCCCGACCTTCGGGACCGCCAGTCGCAGAAGTTGTCCGATCTCCTCCTCAACGAGAAGAGCCGCCTCCACCTCCTCCAGCTGTTCCAAGCACAGAAAGGGGTCGTTCTCGACCTCCTGCGAGGCCCCCTTCTCGTGGCGCTCAAGTGCTGATTGCTTCCCTGGAGAACAACCGGACTGTTCGGGAGAACCCCGATTTTGCCAAAGTCTTGGGATCTTCCATCTGCCTTCGGGAGGATCGGGACAGACTGTCTCCAGACAATCTCGACGACATCCTGACCCGATCCATGAGTTTGAATGTAGAGTGCCTGGTGAACCAGCACGTAGTCCGAGAAAAGGCACACCGCCTGGGTAAGGAGGTCGAGAAGAAGAGTCAAGAAGTGGCATCCCTCCGATCCCAACTCTCATCTACTCAGGATTACATATCTCAAATTGAGGGGCGCATGAAGTACTATGAGGATAAGCCGGCGAAATGCACTCATGTTACGGTGAAAGGGATCATGCTCTTAAAGAAGTCCAGGTGCTCCGGGCCAACGAAGCTGCTCAGGTCGCTCACCTTGCTGAGGAGCTTAAGGCAAAAGATGAAGAGATGGTGACAGGAATAGCCGGTGCTTATGTGAACGCTCACAAGGATCTCTTGGTCGAGCTCCAGAAGCGTTACCCAGAGGAGGACTTTTCTTGGATGGCCGACCTGGCTCCCGGAGGCGAGGAGGAAAGCGAAGAGGAGGCCGAGGATGAGAGAGAAAATGAGCAAAATGTAGATCAGGCTGGGGGTGATCCCCCAGCCGAATGACTTGTAAAAATTTTTTGAAATGAAATGAAGTGAAATGCCCTTTTTGTTTGATGAATGGTTATGATCGGAAAATTTCTAAATTATTAAACACTTGATTGTCTGAGTATGTTGAAATAACTGAAAATGATTATTAACCTAAGTGTGAGAGATCGGAAAACACAATGAGCATGAGATCGGTAAACGGGACTTGGTCAAAATCGGCTTAAACACTTAGGATCGGGGTCATCATTAAACCGGTATGGAACCTTTAATCATTCTTAAACTTTTGAAAGAGAGATCGGCAATAAAACTGGTAAGAAGAGATCTATTGTCAGTTTATTTCGTTTGCCAACAGAGATCAGGAATATACTTGACTGGTCCGGAGATTCGACCACGGGTTTGAGAGATCGGTGAACGATCTAATAGACTGGTAAGGCTTTGACTGATGTGAGGACTTAGCATTGATTCAATTCTTTGAGGAGAGATCGGAAATGTGACTGTCTATCAAAGAGGGATCGGAAATGTGATTAGCTGTCACAGGGAGACTTAGTACTGGGGGTCGGCTTCAAAGTTTTATTGATTTTGGGGATCGGCCAAAATATGGTGTCAACAACTCCCATGAATGTAAATATTCATTTTGCCATCTTAATGAGATATTTCAATGTTTGATTTAATTTAAACTGTATATTGAGTTGCTTATGTTGATTTGTGAAATGAGATTGAATAATGGAGTTGTGATTGAGAAAAATATTGGGAGTATTTTTATTTTCAGGTTTTGAAGAACTGTTTTCTCAAAATATAGACGGCACTCTGCCGAAATTTTTGCAAAAATTACGGAGATTTTAAATATCTAAAAATTTGATTTATGTTTGGACTTTAAATAAAGGTTTTTAATATATGAAAAAAATTTACCCACAAATTTAAAAATGAACGAAAATTGTTTGAAAATCCCTTGTAGTATATTTAATAGGTTACCGGTAGGCGAAGTACGGTAATTCATTAGGTGAACTACGGAAGCATATTACATCTTACGAGGAGTAGGGTGTGACACTCACAATAATTCTAATAATTAATTTATATATGTTTAATTCTAGCCCCAATATGCTTAAACTTACATTCTTGAAAATTTTCATATTGAGGTTACTATTCATATCAAAATATTGACTTTCTTTTGCTTAATAGGTATGAGAAATCCAATTATACCCACATACCACATTTTAGTTACCTAACTTGTTGGTTTCAAATTTTTAGTTTTGGTGTCCTATTTTGCACTATTCCATTGGTTATGTTGCTGTTAGAATTTGGCTAAATTTTCTTCATAGAAGTTGTTCCTTATTATCTTAACTTTATTTTTCTTTTTGAATCACTCCATTTGGAGTTTTGTAGCTCAAGTTATAGCCATTTGAACATGGCTGGCCGGATTAGTCTAACCCAGATTTTCTGGGCACCAAACCTAGTTCTAGCAGTTTTAGGTCACTAACTTTGAATAGCTAAATGACTTGGTTAAGGGCATAATTTGGATTTTTATTCTTCATATAAGTTGTAAGGCTATATCTCAGCTTTCTACTGGTAAAATTTTAGATCATTTGGACCTGTCTAGCCCAAGTTATGGCCAAATGAACATATTTGGTCATTTTTGTACAGGTCAAATTGCCTAATCCGGATTTGGCCAATTTGTTCACTAAGTTATGGTCACTTTCTGAGCATGATTCCTAAATGAAAAATGTGTCATTTTGTGTCTAGTTTCATTCCCAATTGGCTTCACACCAATTGGGTTGGTAAATTTTTAGTTTTGGTCCCTGAAAGGGACCTTGGTCATGCTGCCTGCAGAATGACCATATCCAATCCGAATTTCAATTTGGTTCTAACACTTCCAACACACCACAATTGGTCATACATGACCATTTTTCAACTCAAGTAAGGTCAAACACATCATTTGATTGATTCTCAAAATTTTGTCTCTCAAACCCTAGGTCCAAAACCTTAACTTCTATGTTTAGCTCATTTGTTGAATTCTAAATGCATATTTAGTATTTATACACTCATTCACACTTAAGTACTTCATTATTTGTATCAAAATCACCCATTTCAACCCTAAACTACTGCTGGCTGAATTTATATATAGTCCTTTAACAATTGTTTTCTTTTCATTTTAGTTAAAATCTAAGCTAAAGTAACTCATAAAATGTACTTTTAACCATTAAATTTCAATTTAATGCTTACCTCAACTTGGAGTTTCCTCTTCCTCAATTCCTTCCTTTTCCTCTTTTCTTTTCTTACTCAAGCTTCTTTTCAAGGTTTAAATACAAGATTTAATGATGGAAGGTGGAGTTTCTATGGTGAGATTTAGGGTTTGATCAAGCTCAAAATGAGCTTTAATGGAGTTTTGGAGTGAGAGGAAGAGAGAAGTGAGAGTGCCGGCTCACTCTTGGAGAAGAAAGTGAGATTTTTTTTTTTTTTTCATTTTCTTTGTTTTTAAGTTTAATTAAACTAAATTGACTTGGTCAAAATTGGTGGGAAATAAAAATTGATTTTGACATAATATGTGATGTCATCAAGTTATACAATAGAACTTTTTTCTTTTTTTTTTCTTTAGTTCTTTAATTTAATTCTTGATTCTAAAATTTTCTTTTCTCGAATTTTATTGGACAATTAGGCCAGGAGTCAGTTCTAGGGGTCAATTGACCAAATTGCCCCTCGCCGGTTCGACCCGGTTTGCAAATAATTTAATATTTCTTCCGAATCACTGACCTAATTATTTGACCTGCTTAACAATTCTTTTTTGTGATTTTCTCTTTTCCACTGTGTTCGTAATAGTCCTAAGGACCGCAACATCACATTTTACGGTTCGAAATTCGAGTTTAAATTGACCTCGTAGTCCTTCCCGAGAAGGTCACTCATCGCTGTGACTCTCGGCTCATTTAACTTCTTATGTTCTATTTTTTTTATTTATACTTAACTAATTGAAAATTACTAATTATTTGTGTTCAGGGCTTCTCTAGGTGTCTTAGATGTGGTTCTAATCCCCTTAATTATCCGGACCAACACCGATCACCAGAACTGTAAAATATACTAGGCTATGCAAATAGGGGTGTTACATAAATAGTGGCTGCTCTAGGCACATGATAGGAAATAAAGACAAATTCTCCTCTCTTACTCTGAAAGAAGAAGGTTATGTCAAATTTAGTGATAAAAGTAAAGCTAAAATCATTGGATGTGAAACTATTGGTAAAAATCCTTGCATTGAGAATGTTGCATTAGTACAAGGATTGAAATATAATCTTTTAAGTGTTAGTCAACTTTGTGATAATGGTTTTAAATTTATTTTTACTCCTACACACTGTGAGATTCATGGAAATAATGTTATGCTTATTGGTGCTAGAATAGATAATATTTACCTACTTGATTTAACAAGTCTTGAAGAAAATTGTGAAACATGCTTTATGACTCTTGATGATAGTGTATGGTTGTGGCATAGAAAATTAGGACATGCTAGCATGAGCACACTCGCTAAACTTTCTAGAAGAAATCTTGTTATAGGCCTTTCAAAGTTAAGTTTTGAAAAAGAATTTCAATGCAAAGCATGTGCACTTGGTAAGCATACAAAATTATCTTTTAAATCAAAAAATTTTGTAACTACGTCTAGCCATTGGAGTTATTGCATCTTAATCTTTTTGGTCTAATCACACTTCTGTCTAGGAGGGAAGGCAAACACATTTGTAATTGTAGATGATTTTTCAAGATTCACATGGACTTTCTTTCTTGCTCATAAAGATAAAACCTTTGATGTATTTGAATCTTTTTGCAAAAAAATTCAAAATGAAAAAGGCTATGGTATTACATTTTTTAGGAGTGATCATGGAAAGGAATTTGAAAATAGTTTGTTTGAAAATTTCTGTTCTCAAAATAGTATTTATCATTCTTTTTCAGCTCTTAAAACTCCACAACAAAATGGAGTTGTTAAAAGGAAAAACAGATCTTTGCAAGAAATGGCAAGAACAATGCTGAATGAAAACAGTTTATCAAAATATTTCTGGGTAGAACCTGTAAATACAGCATGTTACATTCTAAACAGAGTTTCCATTAGAGCTATTGTAAAGAAAACTCCTTATGAGCTTTGGAAAGGAAGAAAACCTAATATTGCATGTTTTCATGTCTTTGGTTGCAAATGTTACATTTTGAATAACAAAAACAGTAATCTTAAGAAATTTAATGCTAAATCTTGTGAAGGAATATTTCTTGGTTATTCAACAAATAGCAAAACATATAGGATTTTCAATAAAAAAACCATGACCATGGAGGAATCAATGCATGTACTTTTTAATGATGCTAACACTTCCTTGCAAAGGAAAGATTCTTGTGATGATGAAAATGAGCAGATTCTAAATTTCAAGAATTCAAATAAAGATGAGCTTGATCCAAAACAACTAGTAGAGGATGATCAAAATGACAAAGAAGAAGAACTTCTTTGTTCCACAAATGTTGAAATTCAAAAAGACTCCCAACCAAATGTAAAAGAACTACAAATTGAGAAACCTCAACATCAAGACATTCCATAAGAATAGAGGTACCATAGAAATCATTCCAAAGATGACATTCTTGATACTCCATCACAAAGGATGATGAAAAGAGCTCAACTTAAAAGATATTTTGGTAATGTTGCTTTTGTCTCTCAATTTGAACCCAAAACATATGATGATGCTCAAAATGATGAGAATTAACTTTTTGCTATGCAAGAGGAACTAAATTAATTTGAAAGAAATAAAGTGTGGACACTAGTTCCTAAACCTAAAAAACATTCTATTATTGAAACTAAATGGGTATTTAGAAATAAGATGGATGAAAAAGGACATGTAATTAGAAATAAAGCTAGACTAGTAGCTTAAGGATACAACAAAGAAGAATGTATTAATTTTGATGAAACCTTTGCTCCGGTTGCTAGAATTGAAGCTATTAGAATGTTGTGTGTATTTGCATATTTTAAGAATTTCATGCTTTGTCAAATGGATGTTAAAAGTGCATTCTTAAATGGATATATTGATGGAAAAGTTTATGTGGCTCAACCTCCTGGTTTTGAAGGCTCTCATTTTCCAAATCATGTTTATAAGTGCTTACTAAAGCTCTCTATAGTTTAAAGTAAGCTCCTAGAGCATGGTATGAGAGACTTAGTAAATTTTTGCTTCAAAATGATTTTAAAAGAGGAAAAGTAGATACTACTCTTTTCATTAAGAAATTAGGAAAAGACATGCTCATTGTGCAAATTTATGTAGATGATATTATCTTTGGTGCTACTAACCATTCTCTTTGTAAGAAATTCTCCAACATGATGAAAAGTGAATTTGAAATGAGTATGATGGGTGAACTTACTTTCTTCCTTGGATTGCAAATCAAACAAATGAAAGATAGAATTTTTATAAATCAGTCCAAGTACATAAGGCATATGCTAAAAAAATTCAAAATGGAAGACATGAAAAATATTGGAACTCCCATGAGCTCAACAATCAAATTAGAGAAAGATAAAAAAAGGTAAGGAGATAGATAATAAACTCTATAGAGGTATGATTAGTTCTTTACTCTACTTGACAGCATCTACACCAGACATTCATTTTAGTGTATGTTTATGTGTAAGATTTCAATCATGTCCAAAAGAATCTCATCTTGTAGTTGTTAAAAGAATTTTTAAGTACCTCATTGGAGCACACAACATTGGCTTGTGGTATCCAAAATGTGAATTATTTGATCTTATTGGTTATAGTGATTCAGATTTTGCTGGTAGTACATTGGACAGAAAAAACACTTCTGGAACTTTTCAATTTCTAGGTCATGCATTAGTTTCATAGCACAGTAAAAAGCAAACTTATGTTATACTTTCTATAGTAGAAGCTGAATATATTGCAGCTGGAAGTTGTGTTGCACAAATTTTATGGATGAAACAACAGCTTGAAGATTTTGAAATTAAGTTTGATCACATTCTCATAAAATATGACAACACTAGTACTATAAACTTGTCAAAAAATCCTGTCTAACACTCTAGAAACAAGCATATTGAAATTAGACATCATTTTATTAGGAACCATGTTCAAAATGGTGATATTCAAATTGAATTTGTCTCTTCTGAAAAACAACTTGCTGATATTTTTACAAAGCCACTTAATGAGGAAACTTTTTGCAAAATAAGAAGAGAACTTGGTGTGACTAATGCTCTTGCTTGATATTTGATGCATATTCATGTTCCTATATGAAAATGAAGTTATATATGTTGATTTGTGGTGCTGATAATGTGTTCTAAAATTTCTGGTGCAATTTGAAAATTTTTGGATCTAGTCTGACGTGAACAGTATTCTGCAGAATTTGATCACAGTGGCATACTAATCTATTTGCTAATTTTCTTGTTTGCTAAGTGCTTTGCCACTGCTCCTAATTTTTCGTTGGAAAACTGGTAGTCAAGTCTGATGGTACTGAAATTCTAAGATTATTTTCTTTTCCTAAGCGCCTATGTAACACCCCGTTTGCATAGCCTGGTAGATTTCACTGTTCCGGTGATCGGTGTCGGTCCGGACAATTAATGGGATTAGGGCCACACTTAAGACAATTTGAGAAGCCATAAACACAAATAATTAGTAATGTTTAATTAGTTAACTATAAATAAGAAAAACAGAACATAAGAGGTTAAACGAGCCGAGAGTCACAGCGATGAGTGACCTCCTCGGGAACGACTGTGAAGTCGTTTTAAACTCAAATTTCGAACCGTAAAAAGTGACGCTGCGGTCCTTAGGACCCTTATGAACACAGTGGAAAAGAGAAAATCATGAAAAATAACTATTAAGCCAGTCAAATAATTAGGTCAGGGAGCCGGAAGAAATATGAAATTATTTGCAAACCGGGATGAACTGGCGAGGGGCAATTTGGTCAATTGACCCCGAGAGCTGACTCCTGACCTAACTGTCAAATAAAATCGGAGAAAAGAAAATTTCGGAATCGAGAATTAAATTAAAGAACTAATAAAAAAATAGAAAAAAAGAGAAAAATGAAAAAGTTAAAAAGGTAGTGACATCACCTATGATGTCATAAAAGGTATAGTTAATAAATTAATTAATTAGATTTTTTGTGGTCTTCCATAAGCTAAATTGCATAAAGGAAAGAAAAAAATAATAATAATTTTAATTTTCTAACTTTTTTTTGACCAAGTCAATTATGGGCATAAAAATAAAAATTCAAAAAAACATTTTTTTCACTTCTTCTTTTGTTATTCCTGTAGCTCTCTCCTCTCCCTCTCTTCTTATTTTGTTCCACCATTTTTAAGCAAGAAAAGCTTGGAATTCTTGGTTCCTTTCCATAAATCCTCTAAATCCCAACATTAAATCTTATCCCTAGACCTAGATAAACACTTTGGGAGCAAGAAGGAAAAGAAAACTTGGAGAAGTGAAGAATTTGGAAATCTACAAATTGAGGTAAGTGCAATTTCAAGTTTGGATTCTTATGGAATTCATGAATTTGAGTTTATGTGTGATGAAATTGCATTTGAAATAAAGGAAATCATGCTTAAATAAGGGAAGAAAGAATGTGGCAGCCATAGAACCCTAAGGTTTTAATGGTATTTAGTTAGGTTAAACATGAAATATTGGTGAATAGATGTTATATATGTGATTGTATAATTAGATTACATGAATTGTGAAGATTGGACAAAGTTAGGGTTTTGGGACTTAGGGTTTATGAACCAAAAATGTAAGAAATGCATAATTGATATCTTTGACCAATTGTGGACTAAAAAATGGTCAATAATGACCAAAGGAAATGTATGGGAATTGTTAGAATGAAAGACAAATTCGTAGATCAATTGGTCATGCTGCTGGCAGCATGACCAAACCTACTTTGAAGGACCAAAACTCAAATTTTACAAGTCTAATTGATATGCCACCAATTGGGGATGAAAATAGACATAAAATAGCACAATTTTCATTAAGGAAAACTTGGTGAAACAATTGACCAAAGTGAAATGATAGCAGGCTGCCACTGCACCAAACTGATCAAATGAACAGTAACCGTTCATTTGGTCATAACTCGAGCTAGGTAGGTCAAATTGATCTGAAATTTTAACCGTAATTAGATAAGATATAGATCTAAAATTTTTATGAAGAACGTTACCCCAAATTATGCCACTAACCTAGTCAGATTATTGAGCAAAGTTGACTTACCAAACCTGCAACTCTGCAGAATTACCATTGAGCAGTAATGTTTGAAGGGCTATAACTCTCTCTAGAAAACTCGGATTTAGGCAATTCTTGAACCGATGGAAACATAAGACATAGTAGAACATTTCATATGAAGAAAGTTAGACCAAATTATGGACTTAACTTGATCAAATTACTGAGCAAAGTTGGATTAAAAATCTGCGAGCACCAAAATTACAGCATGAACAGTGCACGTGAACAGTAATTTTATTTTGGCCATAAATTGAGCTACAAAACTCCGATTGGGGTGATCCAAAAATGAGAATACACTTAAGACAATAAGGAACATTTTCTTTGAAGGAAGTTTTATCAAATTCCAACAGTAGATCGACCAATGGAACAGTGCAACTTCGGAGAACCAAAACCGAAAATTGGCAATTTTGCCAAAATGACCTAAGCTTTGAGAAAATGACCAAAACCAATAAGTTTAATGACTAAAATGTGGTATGTGGGTGAAGCTAGAGTTCCCATACCTAGTAAGCCTTAAAAAGTCAACTATTTGACTGGAATAGTACAGTGAATAGTAACCCGAAACACAAAATTTCGAGAACGTCGAATTTAACACGTTAGAGCTAGGTAAATGTGGAGCTAAGTTTATTTTGGATTTATTTTAAGTTCTAGTACTGAAACATTATAAAAATTGCGTGTTTCAGTGGAAAAAAATACCGGGACAGAACCCGAGGAGTCGAGTCAAGGCCAACAGGCGACTCGTTTGAGGTTTGTGCACAACGTATACTTTTATAATCATCTTTTGCATATTGTTTTGAATAATGTGAAATATTGGATTATGGCATTCTTATGATGTTTGATTTAAATTGTGAAAGTTATTTGAAATGACAATGTTTAGCAAATTGTTAAGATAAGTTTTGAAACCACAGTGTCATGACCATATATTTGAACACCTCACTAGCACGACTAATGGGGGTAATTAGTTTCGAATTTTGATTCCTTCTCTGGAGAAGTGTTGAGGTGTGCCAGTAGAAGAGGATGTGAATGGATATCCATATATTTGAGCTAGCTAGCCTTGTGATATGATTTCTCTTTAGCCTCTGGCTATTGAGATTCTATTTGTTTCGAATGGCATGATCTAGTTGTGGGTTTTGTGAAATGTGTTTTGATACTTTGAAATGAACTTGGTTTACATTTAAAATCTCGCAATGCATGATTTGTATTTAATTTTCATGTTTAGCCAAATCTTTGAATAAATGTGCTTTAAGTTTTGCATAAAGATTATTTTAGTATATTGTGCACCACTGAGTTCTAGTACTTAGCGATAGCTTTTATTGCTGTCGCAGATAAAGAGATTAGAGGAGCAGCAGACTAAGCTGCTAAGGTGTGTGGAGTTATCAGCTTGAAGTCTTCAGGTATAATTTATACCCAAACTGTAAATACTTCTTTTGATGTATATATTGCGCATGAATGTATGGGCATGTAAAAGTGGGTCTTGAGCAGTTTGTATAAAATTTGTATAAGTTGTAATATATATTGTGGTTTTGAAACTCTCTTAATTTAAATGTTGTAATAAGGTATCTAAATTGTTTTGTTTAAAATGAAATATGAATGATATTGATTGACAGTATTTTGAGAATTATTGAACTTGTAAATTTGAGAAATTGGTTGAGATTGAGTATGAATTTGAAGCAGTGGTTAGAAAATTATTGGAAGTGCTTTTATTTCAGGTATTTGAAGAACTGGTTTCTCAAAATACAGAGGGAACTCTATCAAAATTTTTATAAAATTTGCGTAAAAATTAAATGGGCCAAAAATATTAACTAGTTTTAGTTTAACTACATGTTTTAAGTACTTATTAGAAATTGCTCACCACTTATCAAAAATAAGAAAATTGTTTTAAAATCCCTTGTAGGGTACTTAATGAATTATCGGTAGATGAAGTGCGGTAGTTCATTAGGTATTCTACGGGATCATGTGATGCCTTACAGCCTATTCTGTAGTTTTTGAAAGTCATATTACTTAAATACTCCTTTTGTTTAAAACTATGTTTCATTATGTGTTTAGAGGGCAAAATAGACCTTTCATATATTAATGAACATTATTTCTGGTGCGAGACTGGAAAATTTGCAGAACCATCAATCGTTTCTGATTCATCATTAATACACGATATCAATCTCTCTGCAAAACTTCCATTCTGTCTTTTCAAGTTTAAATTCAAATTTTCTTTCTCTTCCAACGTGTTTCTTCCCAAAACCTTATTAAAATCAAACCATTTTTTTTAACCCATTTCACTTGCAGCTCTCTCAACCATCGTCACTCTTCACTTTCTTTAAAATTTCCGAAACCCATTTGCTCTGTAACGAACTGCTCATCTCACTTTCTTCAAAAACAGAAAATCCCTAAAATCCTTCTTGCTCATTCCTCAATATCTCTCTCTTTCTCTCTATTGAAGGAAATCACTCAAGATTAGTTCTTTTTGGGTTAAGTTTTGCAACGCATTCTCTCTCTAGCTTTCACTAACTTTTGTCCGCTCTATAAGCATTAGGTATTTTTTCTTTGTGACATTATTGTGGTAATTATCTTTTTATATACATCTTTAATTTTTCTTGAAATTAGTTGATGGGTTTTCTTATTTTGAGCATTTTCACAACAACAAAATGCATTATATGTCAAAATTATAAATTTGTTGTTGATATTCACAAACCTTAATATTTCTTACTGTTTGTTCCTAAAATTTTGAATAATACATGACATTGCTTCAAAAATTTGATGTTGTTCTTCTAATAGTTATACGTTGACTGCTCACATTGTTCATTTTGTGAACCTAGCATTATCTATCCCTACTGCCAACCCTTTCTGATTTGGTCTGGGCACGGTCAAAAGGAAAAGAAAAGGAAAAGGTTAGCCAGAGCCCTAGGCATCCCAAATAGTGGGAATAGAATCTGTTCTCACAAAGAAGTCTTTACTGTTGAAGAGTTTAATAAGAGAGATTTTGAAGCTGAAGTAAAAAAGGGGAAGTGAAAGATAAAACCAGCATCACCCATGATCACCAACACATCAAAATCCTTCACAGCTTCATCATTTATGTATTGAATCCTAGAACTGGTAGTCTAAACTATTTAAGCACACTTGATCTCTGCATAATATGGCATATTTTGAATGAAATTGAGTTTAATCTTGCTTACTTTATGCTGAAACAAATCATGAAATGGAAACCACCTTATAAACTACCCTATGCCCATCTCCTTAATGGCTTATTTAGAGATTTTGGGATAACTCTGGAAAATGAGAAACTTAGAACAAATATGATCCCAATTACAAGTCTGCAGAAAGATGATGATGGGAGGAAACTGAGGTTTGACCAAGTTGTTAGGTCTAAGGGTAGTACAAGTGATGCTTTTGATGTTGAAGGAATTTTGGAAGAAGTGAATAATTTAAGACAGTTTGTTGACATTGAATTTGGAGAAATACAAAAATTTAGATCTTTTCAAGATGTTCTTATGAATGCACTTGATTCCAAGTTTGATGGAACTTTGATGATGATGTATAAAATTGTGGATGAGTTAACCAAAATCAAAGTTCATCTGGGTCTTTTAAGCACTAAAGCTGGAGAAACCAGTAAGGCTGCTGCTACTGGTTTTGTTCCACAAACAGAAAAAGAAAAAGAAACAGAAGAGGAAGAAGAAGAAGAAGAAGAAGAGGAAGAGAAAGAAGAAGAAGAAGAAGAAGAAGAAGAAGAAGAAGAAAAAGAAGAAAAAGTGGAAGAAGAAAAGGAAACAGAACAAGAAGAAGAGAAAGAAGAAGAAACTGAAAAAGAGGAGAAGAATCAGATAATGAAGATTCTAGCAATGATAGTGATGGAAAAGGTGTAACACCCCTATATTCTGTAGTACGTTTTACTATTCCAGCGATCGATGTCTGTCCGGACAGCTAGGATGCTTGGAATTATACTTAAAAGTTAGTGAGAAGACATAAAATAATGAAATACAATAGAGAAAAATACAAGAAAACAAAGGAAAAATAAGAGCAATGAAATGTGATTAAGTTAAACGAGTTAAAAACCGTAGCGATGGGTGACCACACCGGGAAGTTGCGGCGAGGATCGTTGACTAGCCCTGGATCACGGGGAACCCTGGAAAATATTTTTAAGACTTAAATAAACATCTATTGTGGTATAGTTGACTTAGAAATGTCAAAGAAAATTTAATTAATTAGTACAAAGAAAAATAAAAAATCAAGAAATCGACAAAAATCGGTGTTATTGAAAAATTAGAAATACAACCCGAGGAGGGGCATTTTGGTCAATTGACACGTAGAGTAGACTTTTGACCTAAATGTCCATGAAAAATTTGTAGTGTTAAATTTTGAAAATGCCATGAAAAATGAAATTTAAAAATGAAGTACAATTAAAAGAGAAATGGGGGATTAATTTACAAATATGGAAACTTGGATTATTAAATGTTTAATGTGAGTTAGTGGGGGCACTAAGTGGGATTATATAAACTATATAAAGACAGATTTTTCCACCAACACTTCATGAATCTTCTTCTTCCTCAAAAACTTCATTTGGCCAAATTTAACTTCCCCTAAGAAACCTCCATTGACGTCCCCAAACCAAGCTCCATGCATCCATTTTTCAAGCCATTTTCCACATAATTTCCTTCATTAAATTTAGTCTACACAGCTTGGGAAGTGTTATGGCAATAAAAAGAAGCAAGATTGGTGAGGTTTTAGCAAGCTCCAACAAGAGGTAAGTGCCCATTTTCTTCCCTTGCTTAATTAAAACTTGTGTTGAGATTATGGGTAATATTTGGGTGAAGAAATTTAAAGAAATGGTTGAGTTATGGACTGTCCATTTTTGGCAGCCATGAAAACTTGATGTGCTTGAGTTTTCTCTACCTTTAATGGATGGGAAATTGAATTGATTAAGTCACTATGAAGTTTTAGCAATTTAATATTCATGTATGTGCATGTTAGTACTTGAATTTAAGGGTTTGGAAAGCAAATTTAATTACCTTAGCAAACTGCCACTTTTGGCAGCCTTTAATCATGAATTAATTTTTGATTTCATGAATTTCATTGATGAATTATGGTGAAGATGATTTGAGGGCAGTGTATGTTAATGTTAGTGAAAGTGTTTGTATAAAATTAAGTGATCAAGTGTATTGATATTGTGTTGTTGTTGGCAGTACCTAAATTGAGCTATAAGTGAATTTGTGTGACCCCAATTGGTATGAGGCTAATTGGAAGTGAAACTACGCACAAAATGTGCCAAATTTCATGAAGAAAGCCTACCTAAATGCTATCCAAAAAGTGACATGAGAATTGACCAAATCCAGATTAGTGACTTTGCAAACCTGAAAATTGACCATTTGAACAGCAGTCAGTATTTTGGCCATAACTCACTCAAAACAGGTCCAAATGACCTGAAATTTATAACATGGAAAGATTAGACATAGAGCTACAACTTTTATGAAGACACCAGAACCCAAAAATGACCATAAGCAAGTCAAAATGTTTGCACAAATTCAAGTATAAAAACTGTCAGAATCGGAAATGACCTAAAAATAACCTAAGTTTGCCATTTTAGTACAACTTGTCCAGCATTGGTAAAATGACCATAACTTGGCCTAGTAAACTCCAAATGACCTAAAATTTGTGGCAAAAGTTCACTAAGACATAGACCTACAAGTTTGTAATTCGGACCAGAACCCGAAAACTGAGGGAACTAGGTCATCCGGCTAGGTCAAAATAGCATACCAAAATCCGATAAATTGCAATAAAATGCAATACACTTGAAAATGAAATTGGTAACATATACCAACACTTAAGGACTATAAAATGTGACATATTGGTAACATTAAAATTAATTCACCTAGTGTGCATTAAAGGTCAACATTATAGGTTGACTAATGAAAGGAATAGTATCAATAAAATTTAATTATGGAACCTTATGATTAGAAACAATTTAAATGAGTACTGAAACACTTTAAATTGTGTGTTTCAGTTGAAAATGATATTGAGAAGCATAAGAGACATTGAGTCAAGGCCTAGAGATGACTCAAACCAGGTCTGTGCGCAATACTTTTTATATTCACTGCTTTTACCAGCAAATTTATTTGGAGAAATGAGTTATGAATAATTTTTTATTGTTTTGGCTTTGGGAAATTTATTTGGAAATTATTGTGTTGCCTACTTTGCAAATGGAAATTTTGAGTTAAAATGTGATTTGTGATTTGTATGAAATATTCAAATATTATGATTTGGGATTGTTTTGATTCACACTTGGCATGGCAATATTACTATGTTCCTCCTCCATTTATGGAGTGAGTATGACTATATTTCTCCCTTTTTGACTTGTCAGTCTGAGGTGAGTATGGATGTTCATTATATAGCTAGCTACCTCCCTCATTGATTTTGATTAGTAGGGTGGGTATGTCTTATCGTGGTGTACAACACGGCATGTTTGAAAAAGTTGTGTCATGACCTAAGTTGTGTTATTGATTGGCAACACTGTGTTATTAAATTGTTTGATCAAATTTGTGTTTTATGAGGTTTGAAAATTGTGACATGAAATTGTGAATTATTTGAGTTGTAAATTATCAATAAAAGTTTTATATACTGTATTTTAAATTGTTATTGTGCACCATTGAGTAAATTTTACTCAGCGATAGCTTTTTCATTGCTGTCGCAGGTAGATAGACAGACAGAACAGGAGAGTAGGCTGGTTGTGCTATACTTTTGGGATTTTACTGGGTATATTGAGTATACCATCTTTTTTGTAATTTTTATTGTAATGTATGTTCAATGTATGTATATATTGTACTTGGTCTTGAGCAGTTGTAAACTAAAGTTGTAATATATTTATTTCTTACCTCATCTTTTGAACTGCTCAATCATTTTGTAGTCTATCTTTGAAAATACTGAAAATTGATGTTGAATTGAGTTTGACAAATTGTAACACCCCTGATTTTTTATATATTATTATGGGGCTTCGTGTAGGTATCCTCAATTCGCGAAAATTTGACAGTTGTCCGGATCTGTGAATTTCCGCCGCATGCACTAGCTACCGGAAAAGTCTCAGAATTGGATCGAGGTTTTGGCTACCCCACGATTGTCAGGCATCCCGAGCGCGTTCCCGAAGTCGGAATCGGCAAAGGTAAACCCGAACCTTGTTTTTTCGTAATTTTCTAGTGCTTAAATAGGATTAAAAATCCATAAAATATTCGTGGTAGCTTAGAAAATTACGATTCTTTTTGCAATAACTTAGTAATATTGCTAAGGACCGTGGGGCAAAGTTTTATAATTTTTAGAGCTTGTTTGGGCAGTTTTTGCAAAAATGATCAATAATAAGGACTAAATTGAAATTTTGCGTGTTGTGATGGATGATTGATTTGATGGGCCCAGGAGGGGCTGAGTGATATGATTGAACTGTTGATATATGGATTGTGAATATAGAAGTGCGTTTTTAGCCCTTTTGCAGTTGGGTAGGTCCTAGGTATAGGGAGACTCGATTTTCCGACTTAGGACGTGCTTGATCTTTTTCTTTGTTGTATTGAGTTATATTTATTATATATATGTAATGTAATTGTCGTGAGCCCTTCTTCCTCCGCCCACCGCCACAAGAATTTGTCGTCAAGTTTGTGAGTAAAATATTAATTTTAAGCGTAATTTCGATATTATTATATGTTCATGCCCATGCATCACTTATATGCATACATTTATGTAGTTAAACTCTAGGCACGAATTATGTTGCATTGATAAGCGTTAATGTGCCATGAGTGTTGTTGTGGTAATTTGGAGCAGCAGCGTGCGTTGGCGTGCGTGTGATGTGGTGTGGACTATGGATAGGACGGGTAGACACGGCTTGAGTTCTTCATTGACCCGGTCCTTCGGGTAGACACGCTTGAGTTCTTCACTGGGACCCCGATTTGGTATTTAAGTGGAAGTCCGAAATGAGTTCTTCACGCACCAGATTGATTTAAGAGAGTCAGATAGGATCACCCATATACTATGAATGATGTTACAGGTGTGTGAGTGCTCCAAATTACCTTTTGATGCTATGATGTGAATATGATGTAAATGTTGCATTTCACTCTACAGATTGCATTAGTTTCAGATAGTTATAGAGATTATAGTTAAGATTGATATTTTACTCTCGAGTCGAACGCTCACTCTGTTCAAAAATTTTTACAGCCACAGGAGGATATTTTGTTCAGGTTAACTCGCTTTTCTACCTCGCAGTTGTTTATCAATATTTGTGTAATTTTAATTACTCTAGAATTTCCGCATGTGTTAGCGTAAATTATTTGATTATGGTCCGTAATATTGTTATCATGTTGGACTCAGAAACTAAATATGCTATGCATGTTTGATGGATTGGATGAGGAGCCGAGCTCCCATTTATTTTATGTTAATGAGTATGTGGAGGGTGAGCCGAGCTCCCAAATGACTATATATTGTGTTTACAGTCGGGTGAGTCAAAAACTCCCGTTGGAAAGTCCATTTTATGGCCGGACTCGTCCGCTTGTTTTCTTGATATTGGGCCCAAATGGGCCTTAGAGTTGGGTTAATGAGCTTAGGCTTACTACGGGCCTCGGGGCTTTAAGTCGCCTGTGTCCTAGTCTTGGTCCGCCCATAGGTTGGGTCGTGACAAATGTGGTATCGAGCTTAGGCTCCGATTCATAGGGAAAAATTATCTAAGTGTTGGGAAGAGTCTACTAGGAGTCACATGCGGAGTATAGGATTCTGCCTTTTCTGTAATTCTTTGTTTCTAGATTCTACGTTATACCTGGAAATATAAGATTACCTCGCTTAGTGTCTTGATTTTCGTGGAGTACAGAAATGTGAAATAGAGTTAGTAGACATGTGAGGTCCATCATGAGGATACGTACTCCAAGAAATGCTATGTTTATGGGTTTAAATGGTGTGCCCATTTCGTGCAAGGCACGAGTACATAAAGGCGAGTCTTGAAAGTACAGTTGTTCTAGATAAGGATGAGGATACCATTGCTAGCAGTCATCAGTAGATGACCCAGTCAGAATAAGTTTGTGACAATAGAAGATTCAGGAGAGATAAGAGATTAAGAGACCTAGTCTTCCAGGACGTATCGTAGTAACTATACAATGTTCTCGATGTCTGTTCTGTAAGTCAGACATGCGACATGAGATTATTGTGTAGAGCGTAGTGCTTATGATGAGGATTTTGCGGTCTGCTTTGGTACAAGAATACCGCAATGAGTTTTATATCTCGCAGAGGAGTTGTGAACTCTGGTTAAGAGCCTAGAGCTAGAATATCGAAAGGTCACGGTTGGGTGGTAACTAGAGTCGGTGACTCGATTACCTAGCATGAGCTAGAGTTACAAGAAGAGTTGCCATCGGACTGCAGGTTTCGACTAGTTGCAAAGTACAGGTGACACCTATAGAGTGAGACCATCTAGTCTTTGGTATGGAATTTTGGATGATTTTTGTAGTATGACAAACATTTTGCTTAGAGCTTAGTGAGAATAGTATATCTTGTGTGTATTAGTATGGAATAAAGTACAACCCTACTACCTAGGGAAGGTCGAAACTATGAATTGATGATTTACGGAGCTATGATATAATAAATGAGACATTAATTTGACATGGTTTTGGGCAAGGTGGTAAATGTAGTACCTTTGTTGCAGTTATGGTATAGTCCTATCTTTTCATAAGGGATCGAAAGTTATTACTAATAATGGTGACCAATAAAATAGTGCCCCAAATAGGACGTAGAGTGTGGTAGAGAGTAGTTGGCTCGGGTATCTTGCAAAGGATACAAGTTTCATTATAGGAATCATATATAATCGATCACGATGGATGTAAATCCTTTAAATTGGATGACGGGTTTGGGTGCCCGGAATCTTAAGTTTTGGGTAATTGAGTAAACATGGAAAATAATAATAATAACAAATAAATAAAATTACTGCAGAATCAGTTCTCGAGGTAGTAAAGGTATTATGTAAGCTAAAGGATAAGAATAGAAATCATACGATAAAAGTATGATCAGAACTTCCGAGTTCCTTTTTGAATTCATATTATTCAAAACAATAGTATAATCTAATTATAATAGTGTTAAGAGTAATAAATTAGCAAAGATAAATTATAGAAGGCCAATGGATAGAGAAAGTCTGAATGAAAGTTTGGACAAGTGATTGCAGATACAATATAATCTAAATGCTAGTGGAAGTACTAGCTAGAGTGGTCAAAGGACCAAATCTGAGTAGCACGATATGTGATAACGCGGTAGAGACTCTGAAGATATAGTTAGCACAATTTGTCATGTTAGGAAGAAGAATGGAACCAGGAATAGAATAGTTAAGTTCTATTTTGGGTAAGACAAAAGAAATAAATGAAAGGACAATCTGAATGGCGCATAATAGAAGGAACAAAGTTAAGATATAGGGTAGGCTAAGTGTTATTCTTGACAAGGTGAATGACAAGGATGGAGAACCCAAAATGGGACCATATTAGCAAGAATAGTGATGGAGGTATGGAATACAATAATAATGAGTAAATGCTAGAAGGTATGCGATGGTATTGTGGACTACCTAATTAGGTAGAGAAAACGGGTTAGTAAGTAGTAAGTTGATTAAAGGTCAATCTAAGGGATCAAATAGGTATGATGATAGGAAAAGAATGATAGATAATGATACATATGCTTAGTTTAGACTTTTGAGATAGTGATAAGGTAGTTAGAGGTTCGTTATGAATCTCAGGCAAACATTGTTAGTGTGATCAACAGAATCACTTTGTAGTGAAGCAATAACGACCGGATAATAGTAGGGGTAGAACGAAAAGTGACAAGTCTGGGTGGTTATAAATCACTAGAAAGTTTAAGGATCAAATTAATGACCATAGATAAGGGTGGAATTAGTGTTGAAAGAATCTATTAGTGAGAGAAATCTTTCAGGATTCAACAAGGGTTAAGGGCACAATATAAACGATGATGGATATGAATCATAGGTCGAGTATAAGTAAAGTTAATAAATTATAAAATATTATGTCAGGAAGGACGATGGTACAGTAAAGGGTTCATGCAGATGATACCTTATAGGTAGAGCACAATTGTGCTAGGAGATGATGAAATTTGAAGAGAAAGACTAAGAAACATAGGTTAAACGTTATTATATGGACAATCGGGCGTAGTTGAATATAGAGGATATTTTCCTTTCTTTTCAAGTTTAGCTCGTGTTTTTGATTCCAGAGCGTTATATAAGGAGCAGAGACTGAGGCAAGGAGACCTAGTTATTTGAGATTTTGATAGGCACCAATTCATATACAATTTCCTGATATGAGAATGACAGTAAGTGCATACCTAGTGTTAAGTATGAAAGGACGATCAGAGTAATGACAGGAGTTAAATTGAGTTAGCTACTAAGGCTTTTTAAACTATGAGCTAGATGAAGTACTATTTATGGATGAGTTTCAATAGATGAAATTGTTGCTGATGGGTAATTTGAGGTTGAAGTTTAGAAAGCTATGGGCAGTATATATGATTATATTAAGGAGAATGAACACGTGAAGTATCTTGTTTGGAATTAAGGCATGACACATATTTCCTACAGCCGTGTTAGTTCAGATGGAACTTATAGTTTATGGGGCTCATATTCATCCAGGATAAGCAATTTCCTACTAAGGCTGGTAGGGAATGATAATGTTCTGATAGTTAAGTTGGAAAAAAAATGTGATACAAGAAAAATTTTCTATGGGTAATTATAAGTGTTACATAAGGTGAAGAATGTGCTGGTAGGAGTAAATCATAGGGTTAGAATTCTTGAAGTAATGAAACTAGTAATCAAGATAAGACTAAGAAATAAAAAGAAAGTTAAAGTTGATGATGGGATAGACATCTTTGAAGGAAAAGGTGTAAGGATGAGATATGACTAAAATTAAGGAATAAGTACAGCAGGTTGAAAAGATACCAACAATACCAAAAATAGGAAAAGGGAAGTGGATAAGATACAAAGGACAGGAAGAGAGCTCGATAGAGTCAGTTATAATGATGAGGATAAGGAGTGTCTAACCACTGCCCCTGTGTTGGCACTACCTGTGAGTGGTGAAGGATACACCGTGTATTGTGACGCCTCCAGAGTTGGCCTTGGGTGTGTTTTGATGCAGAATAGAAAGGTAGTGGCTTATGCTTTAAGGCAGCTGAAGAGGCATGAGCAGAACTACCCCACCCATGATTTGGAAATGGCGGCTGTAGTCTTTGCAAATCGAGACACTATCTGTATGGTGAAGTGTGCGAGATATACACCGATCATAAGAGTTTAAAGTACATCTTCCAACAGAGGAATTTAAACTTGAGACAGAGGAGATGGATGGAGCTTCTGAAAGACTATGATTGCACCATCCAGTACCACCCTGGGAAGGCCAATGTTGTAGCAGATGCTTTGAGCAGGAAATCTTCCGCGGCACATTTCAGCAGAGAAGAGACCGTTGATTCAGGAAGTACATGAGTTGATGGATCAAGGTTTAATCCTAGATCTTTCAGATGATGGGGTATTGTTGGCTCACTTTTCAGTGAGGCCAGACTTGAGGGACAGAGTTAGAGTTTCCCTGCACAGAGACCAACAATTGATGAAGATCATAGAAAGAGTACAGCAAGGTGAAGGTGGTGAGTTTGGATTTGCCAATGATGGCGCCCTAGTGCATGGTTCTAGGATATGTGTGCCCGATGTGGACAACCTCAGGAATGAAATCATGCGAGAGGCACACTACACACTTTACAGTGTCCACCCAGGTTCCACCAAAATGTATCATGATGTGAAAGATAGCTACTGGTGGAATGGCATGAAGAGAGACATAGCAGACTTTGTGTCCAAGTGCTTGACTTGTCAGAAGGTGAAGTTTGAACACCAGAGACCGTCAGGGAAGCTGCAAGAGCTCCCTATCCCAGAATGGAAGTGGGAAATGATCACTATGGATTTTGTGACTGGGTTGCCTCGTACCACGCGAGGATATGACTCGATATGGGTAATTGTAGACCGTCTGACCAAATCAGCTCACTTTTTGCCTGTAAAGACTACCTACTCTGTGGCACAGTATGCCCGGCTCTACATTCGAGAAATAGTCAGATTGCATGGAGTTTCGGCTTCCATAATATCTGACAGAGGGCTCCAGTTCACTTCTCGGTTTTGGAGAAAGTTGCAGGAGGCACTTGGCACACAGTTGAACTTCAGTATGGCTTTCCACCCTCAGACAGACGGACAGTCCGAAAGGACAATCCAAACACTGGAAGACATGCTTCGCATGAGTGTTTTGGATTTTGGAGGTCAATGGGATGAGCAGCTAGCTTTGGTGGAGTTTGCCTACAACAACAGTTATCACTCCAGCATAGGGATGCCACCCTATGAGGCACTATATGGAAGAAAGTGTAGGTCTCCTCTGTGTTGGACGGAAATGGGGGAAGCGAAGGTGCATGATGTAGATCTAGTGCAGAACACTTCAGAGATAGTTCCTTTAATCGATCAAAACTTTTCAAGATGGCGTAAGAGTTATGCAGACCCCAGACGGAGGGATGTGGAGTTTGCAGTGGGCGACTATGTATTCCTGAAGGTTTCTCCAATGAAGGGAGTCGTGAGATTTGGAAAGAAGGGCAAGTTGGCAGCTCGGTATATTGGACCTTTTGAGGTTACTGATAGAGTTGGAGCAGTTGCCTACCGGTTGGAGCTACCACCCAACCTTTCTCACGTTCATCCCATGTTTCACATCTCCATGCTCAGGAAATACATTCCCGATCCTTCTCATGTACTACAGTCGGATGTAATAGAACTAAAGGAGAACTTGACATTTGAGGAGCAACCTGTAGCCATAGTGGACTACCAAGTGAGACAGCTAAAATCAAAACAGATCCCTATGGTTAAGGTTTTGTGGAGGAGCCAGTCAGTGAAAGAGTGCACCTGGGAGTCAGAACGGGATATGCGTAGCAAGTACCCTTATCTGTTCAATGTGTAATCATGTACTTTATTCTGCCTTGTGTAAAATTCGAGGACGAATTTTCTGTAAAGAATGTAACACCCCGATTTTTATATATTATTATGGGGCTTCGTAGGTATCCTCAATTCGCGAAAATTTGATTGTCCGGATCTGTGAATTTCCTACTGCACTAGCTACCGGAAAAGTCTCGCATTGGATCGAGGTTTTGGCTACCCCACGATTGTCGGGCATCCCGAGCGCTTCAAGTCGGAATCGGCAAAGGTACACCCGAACCTTGTTTTTTCGTAATTTTCTAGTGCTTAAATAGGATTAAAAATCCATAAAATATTCGTGGTAGCTTAGAAAATTACGATTCTTTTTGCAATAACTTAGTAATATTGCTAAGGACCGTGGGGCAAAGTTTTATAATTTTTAGACCTTGTTTGGGCAGTATTTGCAAAAATCATCAATAATAAGGACTAAATTGAAATTTTGCGAGTTCTGATGGATCATTCATTTGATGGGCCCAGGAGGGGCTGAGTGATATGATTGAACCGTTGATATATGGATTGTGAATATAGAAGTGCGTTTTTAGCCCTTTGCAGTTGAGTAGGTCCTAGGTATAGGGAGACTGCGGATTTTAAACACGACTTAGGACGTACTTGATCTTTTTCTTTGTTGTATTGAGTCAAATTAATTCAATATATGTAATGTAATTTTCACGTGAGACGGGACCGACTTCTTCCTCCGCCCAGCCGCCCCAGTAATATGTCGTCAAGTTTGTGAGTAAAATATTAATTTTAATCGTAATTTCGATATTATTATATGTTCAAGATGCCCATGCATCACTTATATGCATATATTTATGTAGTTAAACTCTAGGCACGAATTATGTTGCATTGATAACTGTTAATGTGCCATGAGTGTTGTTGTGGTAATTTGGAGCAGTGTGCGTGCGTTGGCGTGCGTGTGATGTGGTGTGGACTATGGATAGGACGGGTAGACACGGCTTGAGTTCTTCGCTGGGACCCGGTCCTTCGGGTAGACACGGCTTGAGTTCTTCAGGGACCCCGATTTGGTATTTAAGTGGAAGTCCGAAATGAGTTCTTGCACAGATTGGATTTAAGAGAGTCAGATAGGGATCACTCCCATATACTATGAATGATGTTACAGGTGTGTGAGTGCTCCAAATTACCTTTTGATGCTATGATGTGAATATGATGTAAATGTTGCATTTCACTCTACAGATTGCATTAGTTTGAGATAGTTATAGAGATTATAGTTAAGATTGATATTTTACTCTCGAGTCGAACGCTCACTCCTGTTCAAAAATTTTTACAGGCCACAGGAGGATATTTTGTTCTGGGTTAACCTGCTTTTCTACCTCGCAGGTTGTTTATCAATATTTGTGTAATTTTAATTACTCCTAGAATTTCCGCATGTGTTAGCAGAAATTATTTGATTATGGTCTGTAATATTGTTATCATGTTGGACCTGTAAACTAAATATGCTATGCATGTTTGATGGATTGGATGAGGGAGCTGAGCTCCCATTTATTTTATGTTAATGAGTATGTGGAGGGTGAGCTGAGCTCCCCAAATGACTATATATTGTGTTTACAGGTCGGGTGAGTCAAAAACTCCCCGTTGGAAAGTCCATTTTATGGCCGGACTCTGTCCGTTTGTTTTCTTGATATTGGGCCCAAATGGGCCTTAGAGTTGGGTTAATGAACAGTTAGGCTTACTACGGGCCTCGGGGGCTTTAAGCTGGCCCAGGTCCTAGTGCCGGTCCGGCCCATAGGTTGGGTCGTGACACAAATGTTGAGAAATTTATTTGTGTTGAACTATTATTGGAGTTTGGGATTGAACAAATATATTGAAAGTGTTTTTTTTTACAGGTTTTTGAAGAGCTGTTTTATTCAAAATACAGACGGCACTCTACCGAAATTTTTATAAAATCTGTAACTATTTCAAACCTAATATGTGATTTAACTTCGATAAAAAAAATTTTAACACCTGTTAAAAGTGCTTACCACTGTAAAAAGAAATAAGAAAAAGTTTAAAATCCCTTGTAGTATATCTAATGAGTTATTAGTAGACGAAGTTTAGCAATTCATTAGGTATACTATGGGATCATGTTATATCTTACGAAGGGGTAAGGTGTGACAAAAGGAGGCAGCAAATAAGGGAATGGAGATGACATGAGTGACTCTGCTTCTGAGCAGGAATCACAGACTCCTGCTCTTGCTGCACTTATTAAAGGAAAAGCAAAATCAGCTAAAGGGAAACAAAGAAGTAAGCAGAAAGAAGAAACTGGTAAACCATTTGGCAAAAAGGCTAAAACTGGCAAAAAGCCTAATGCAGAATCAAGTACTACTGCTGCATCAGAGTTAGCTCCTGGCCCTATTGTCCCTTTGACACCTGGTACTGCAATGGCTACTAAAATTTTACAAACTTTGAGTGATAAACCTGTCAAGCCAAAAAAGGTGAAGATGGCTGCTCTGAGACAAATCAGAAGAAGCTCTAGGCTGAAGGGATAGATCTCCTTCCTAGATGCTTACTGATTTTATTTTGTCTGACAGTCTATCTCTTAGTTTGCTACTCTGTTTGCTATTTTTAGCTTTTTGAACATTAATTAGTTTACTATGTTATCTAGTATTTTTCCTATTTTAGTTCACTGCTGTTACACCTTACCCCTCTGTAAGGCATAACATGATCCCGTAGTATACCTAATGAATTACCGACTCCGTCTACCAATAATCCATTAAATACACTACAAGGGATTTTAAAATAATTTTCTTACTTTTTTGAAGTGGTAAGCATTTTCTTACATTTAATAGAAGTTTAAAAGCTAATTAAATTTTTTATATATTTTTATTTGTCTGCAACTTTTGAAAAATTTTCAGCAGAGTACCGTCTATATTTGGGAAAAACAGTTCTTCAAAACCTGTGAAAAACACTCCCAAATAATTAATTTCAACCCCATTTGCAACCACCAAAACTCAAATCAACATCAATAGCAATAATTCAATTCAAAATCCAAATTTCATATCAAAAATTGTTATCTTAAAATATTTCATAAACTCATGCACATTGCATTTTAAATATTTAATTTACAAACATAAAATCTAAAAAATAATATTATTATACATTGACTATATAATTGCTCAGTCTACATTAATACATATGACACCAAACCATTTATATCAAAATAATTACAAAGGTATCAACAAACACCCATACAAAAATCTCCAAACTGTGCTCCTTTTTTACTGTAATAACTCACTCTGCTGCTATATCCTTATTTCTATCTGCGACAGCAAAGAAAGCTATCGCTGAGTACAAAAATACTCAGTGGCGCACAATAAAATATAAAATACAAACTATAAAACATTTATCATTAATTCACAGTTTAAATATTTCACAATCACATTTCAATTTTCAAATCATATTTATCACAAATCACAATTTAAATATTTCACAATTTCCAATGCTTAATATAACACAAATTTGATCAAACAATTTAATAAACACAGTGTTGCCAATCACTAATACAACTTAGGCCATGACACAAAATTTTCAAACATGTCGTGTGTACACCACGATAAGGCATACTCACCCCACTAATCGAAATCAATGAGGGAGGTGGCTAGCTAGCTAATGAGTACTCATCTAAACTCACCTCAGACTGGGAAGCCATAGAGGGAGGAATATAATCATACTCACCCCATAAATGGAGGAGGAACATAGTGATATTGTCATGCCAAGTGTAAATAAAAAACAATTTAAATCAAGTTATTCAAACATTTCACGCAAAACACAAATCAATTTCCATTCATAAAATGGCAACACAGCATTTCTCGAAACCCACAAATAGTACAACTAATTCACAATGCATAGTTAAAGAAGTTTTCAATTAGAAAATGATAAATTAAAATTTATTGTGCATAAACCTCTTTTGTCTACTCAACTTACTTAAACTTTCGTTTCTTCTTCGAAGATCCCTTTCCAGCTGAAACACATAAATTTGAAGTGCTTCAGTATCCATTTCTAATACTTAAATTCCAATAATTTCTTTACAAACTTATCCTTCCTATTACGGTTTATAAATTTTGGGTCTTTCACATTTTTGTGTTTGGTGGCACTATTCATGTCAAAACGTTGACTTTTCTATACTTAATAGGTTTATTAGTTCTAATTGCACCCATATACCATATTTAGGGTGTCAATTTTTTTAGCATTGATTGCCAATTCAATTTCTAAGTCTCCTACGAGAAATTACAATTTTTCGGTTTTGATCCCATATTTTCTATTGTTCTATTGGTCTGGTTACGGTGAGAATTTGGCTAAGTATCCTTCATTAAAGTTGTTTTTTATTGTCTTAACTTTAATTCTTTTTTTGAATCACTCCATTTGGAGTTTTGTAACCCAAGTTATGCCTATTTGAATGGGGCTAGCTGGATTTAGTGTTACCCAGAATTCTGGACATTTTATGGATATTGGCAGTTTTTGGTGTGTTGATTGCAGGTGGTTTTTCAGATAGGTTATGGTCAAAATTTGAGTATGTTTTCTTCATTAAAGTTATAGGGCTATGTCTCAGCTTTCTATCGGTATAAAATTCAAGTCATTTGAACATTTCTAGATCAAGTTATGGTCATTTACGTAACTACTGTTCATTTGGTCATTTTTGTACAGGACAGTGTGCCCTAATCTGGATTTGGTCTAATTGTTCACTAAGTTATGGTCACTTTATGGGCATGATTCCTAAATAAAAAATGTGCCATTTTGTGTCTAGTTTCATTCCCAATTAGCCTCACACCAATTGGATAGGTAAATTTTTAGTTTTGGTCCCTGAAAGGGACCTAGGTTAAGCTACCTATAGATTGACCCTCACCAATCCGAATTAAAACTTGTTTCTAATAATTCATACACACCACAAATGGTCATAATTGACCATTTCTCAACTCAAATAAGGTCAACTATATCAATTGACTAATTCTCAACTTTTTCCCCAATTTTTCACAAGCTCAAAACCCTAATTACATAAATTTTAACTCTACTACAATTCAAAGTGCACATTCATAATCTATACACGTAATTCACCTCAAATAACCATTCAAATACACCTAATTCACCTCAAATAACCATTCAAATACCTCAAACTCATTCATTTCAAACCCTAACCCTAGCTGGCCGAAATTCATGTTTGGTCCCTCAACAATTGTTTTTGTTTGATTTTACATAATTTCTAAGTTAAGTAAGCTACATACACAACAAATAAACTAAGATTTTCAAATTAAATCACTTACCTCCATTTGACTTTCAATTTTTCAATTTCACTCCTTGTCTCTTCTTTCTTTCTTCTTCAAATGTTTTCTCAAGTTGGTCTAACAAGTTTTTGTGGACTAGTTTGGGGTCAAAGTAGGGTTAGGTGATTGTTTCAAAGCTTGGATTCAAGCTTCATGGTGCAACAATGGTGGCTAGTGAGAGAGGTGGGGCGGCAATAAAGAAGAAAAAGACTAAAAATAGTTTTTCTTTTCTTTTTTAAGTATTTTGTGTGTATTTTTTTTACTTAATTGACTTGGTCAATTATGGTAGGGAAATTAAAATGAATTTTGACATTATGATGATGTCATCCAATGAGGTAAGCATGATGTAAATAAACTTTTTCCTTTTTCTTTTTCTTTTGCATTTATTTTTCCATTAGTTTTTTAATTTAATTCTTAATCCCGAAATTTTTCTTTCTTCAATTTTATTAGAAAGTTAGGTCAGGAGTCAACTCTAGGGGTGAATTGACCAAATTGCCCCTCGCTGGTTCAATTCGATTTGCAAGTTATTCGATATTTCTTCCGGATCCCTGACCTAATTATTTGACCTGCTTAACAATTCTTTGCTGTGATTTTCTCTTTTACACATTTTCGGTTTGAAATTTGAGTTAAGACTGACCTCACAGTCATTTCCCGATAAGGTCACCCATCGCTGTGACTCCCGGCTCATTTAACTTCTTATGTTCTATTTTTCTTATTTATACTTAACTATTTGGCAATTACTAATTATTTGCATTCAGGGCTTATCTAGGGGTCTTAGACGTGGTTCTAATTCCCTTAATTGTCTAGACCGATACCGATCACCGAAACAGTAATATATACCAGGCTTTGTAAATAGGAGTATTACAACTGCACTTAAACAGGTTTTTGGTCTATACATATGTGCATGTTTTCTCCCATGTTCTTTTGATGTTGACAAAAAGGGGGAGAAGTGAATGATTGACATTGTTGATATGGCTTGTGATTAATATGTTGTTGATATAACTTGTGAAAATATCTTGTGTATATTTAGTTAGTATTTTAGTCATACTTACCTAAAACTCCTTGTGACTAAAAATGCTTATGAATATTTCATTGGAATTATTAAGGGTGAGTTATTTGTTAATATGTGTTGATATAGGTATATACATAGGGGGAGTTATTCCCACATATACATTTATACACATACTCACACTTGTCAATTCTTACATGATGATTCAATTAAGTTTTGGTATCATCAAAAAGGGAGAGATTGTTGACCCCATGAGCTTAAAGGAGCATAGATTTTGATGATAACAAAACTCAACTAGAATCAAACTAACCTTGTTTTAAGTGTTGTGCTTCTCTAAGGATAAAAAAGATTCATGGAGTTGATGATGAACTTGTGTTTTAAAGAAAGGATGACATCCTAAGATAACACAAGATGAATCAAAGACAAAGAAGAAAGAAAAGATTACTTTCCAAGCTGCATTGAAGATCAAAATTGAAGGTACATATAGTTTGAGAATAGTTTAAGAAATTTAGGAATATGTGTAAAAAGATTTGAGAAGTAGAAGCTAATGATACTCATTTTTAATCCCTCAAATTTTTTATTCTAAGTTTTGAAAACTTATTTTTGAATCATCAATGGCCTAAAAGTATTTTATTATAATTTGGTGTAAAGTTTTAAAGTTTTCAAAGTTATGCTGAAAAATTTTCCTAGTATACTAACTGGTTTGCTACTGGTTCTGATATGCTAACTAGTTTGCTAACTGTCTTAACTCTGCACAATATCACAAAAAATGATAAAATAATGGCTATTTTCTTGAAATTTGAAATTGTAACGTTCAAATGAGTTCTCAAACGGTTAGAAATGATCCAAAGCTATAAATACACTTACCCTTGGCTATTTTGCACTGAATGAAAGTTTCTCTACTGTTCCTAACCTTTTATAATCATTAAAGCTTTTATTCAAAGTGCTCAAATTATTTTTATTAGAGGTCATACAAGCACCTATTTAAGCTTGATTGTGAAAAGTGTTCGGGATAACACTTGGTAGAAGTGTGAAACTATTTGTAAAAGTTTTGGTGTGAAGATTTGTAAAGGACTTTTGTCTCTTGCCTTTAAAAGAGAAAATTAGTGGAGTAAAGACTCAAAGTGGGATCTTTGAGAGAGTGGATGTAGGCTAGTTAGGCCGAACCACTATAAAAATTTAGTGTTCAATTCTCTTAACTCTTACTCTTTAAATTTATGTATATTTATTTCTGGTTGAATTATTTTTATTAAGTTAAGAATTGATACTGTTTACTGTCAACACTGCTGCAAACTGAAAAAAATTGTTTACTGTTGAATCTGCTGATATCTTATATAATTTGCCTACTGCTATATCTGCTGTCAACTAATATATTTTGCTTACTACTTTGTTTGCTGTGCTGTGATTTTATTCAGATTACTGAAATTTTTACTGAGTGCAAATATATTCTGTCATATCAGTATACTGCATGTTTTTAAGCCAACTTTGTATCAACTAATTATTTGAGCAGTATCACACATATTTTACAGTAAAAAATTAGGTTGAACAAAGCTGTAATTTTTCAAAGGTTTTGAGCAAGAACAAAAAAATTATTTTAGTCCAATTCACCCCCCCTCCTGGACATATTTTGGGACATCAAATAGTTTTCTTATTAACTAAGTAAATTAAGAATTAAGTTAAAGAAAAGGTAAATTAAGGATTTTTTAATTATTTTATTAAAAAATATAATTTTTTTGGATGCGCCAATATGATCATTAAAAAAATTAAAGTAACTTATGTATTTTATAATATTTTTAATTTTTTAGATTTTTTTTTTACATATGTGTGGAGTATACACACACACATATATATAGTCCCACCAAATTTCCGTTGTTGAAAATTTTTATTGAGCATAGGAATATCAACAAGAATCTAGGGTTCGGGAATGAAGGGTGCGTGTGAAAAAAATTATTTATAGTGTTATATACAGTGTTGGAGAGTTAAAGTGAGAAAGAAGAAAGTATAAGGATCAAATCCTTAAACTGGATAGAATAGATTTCGACAGCCAAAAATTCCTTTTTGTTTGAGGGGTGTTTAAGGCCTTAATGGACGAAATGAAATAAAAATGTTTTTCATTTTTGTTCCCAAGGTACCTTTGAACCCTAAATTCTCCTCTTGTTTCTTTATGCTTTGAAAGATGTATTTTTGACCTAGTTGTTTAACTTTGGTGCTAGAGTTTTTGTGAAAGCTAAGTGATTTCAAGGGAAAGTTCTTGTTAGTATAAGGTAGGAGTTAAGGCTTCAAAGGGTAAGTCTTTTCTTTGTTTTTTCCTTTTTACATGTGCAATTTGAAAGTAAACCTTTCCTGAACAACTAGGTATGATATGTTTTAGCAAAGTAAAATGCAAGTTTTCTCAATCCTGCCCTAAAATTTTTATCTATTTATATTGCATGAGTCATCATGTAGGCATTGAGTCTTTAACACGAAAGTTAATTATAAAGAGTAATATGTACATTGTTTAGTAAGGAAGAAAGGACTAGAAAGAAGAAAATAAAAAGTTGAGAGGCAAATTAAAAGACATAAGGACTAAATTGAAGTAAATGATAAGTTTTGGGATACAATGTATAAAGAGAGATTGGACCATTGGATAAAACAAAATTTGGATACTTCTTAAACCCAATCTGCCACCCCCTTTCCCTCACTTTCCCATCTTATTTTCTTTCCTCCATAGCCAATTCCTCCCAAATTTGAAGAAGAAGAAGACCAAGAAGATTAACTTAGCTGATTTCTACCTTAAACATCATCAATTCAAGTCTTAGGAAGAAGAAGAAAACCAGGTTTTGAAGAAGTTGAAGGTAGGCATCTCCTTCCAGGGTTTTGAGTGGAAGAGTTGAAGAGAAGTGGAATTAAGTAATTCTACTAAAGGTTAGTGCTTAAACTCATCCTTATTCCCTTGTTTATATGTGTGATTTCTTGTTATTTACTAATTAGATGAAATTAGGGTTTGAGAGATTGAAATTTGAAATCTGTGTTGGGTAAGGCTGCTAGATAGACACATTCAAAAATTCATAACTTGAGCTAAGGAAGTCAAAATGAGGTGATTCTTATGGCAAATGAAACTTTGAAGAGTGCCCTAAAACTTTGTAGTACAATGTTAGTCTTAATTTTGGTGATAGGATAGAGTTTGAAGCCAAAACATTTAATTGCTCAATTCTAGAACTGGTCTGGCAGATTCTAGCAACAGGGGACCCGATTTTAAAAATTCATAACTTGAGCTAGAAAACTCCAAATAGAGTGATTTTTACAACTTTGGAAAGCTTAAAGAGATCTTTAAAACTTTGTAGTTATGGCCAGGAATTAATTTCACTGTTTTCCTATTAGAATTCATACTTTTCTATTGCTGTGCACAATGAAATAGATTTCTGGACAGCTTGTATACTTTTGCTTATATCTTGAGTTGTAAAATATATTTTGCCATGATTCCAATTAGAAATCAGAATAGACATATGAAAGTTGATTTCTGCTTAAATTTGGTATTAAAATTCTGTCTCTATGAATTTTGCTGGAATTTTGAATATTACTCTTCACGTGGCCAGTTTTCTGCAGTTTTCTATAGAAAGTGATTTTTAAGCTATACACTTCTCATGTAGGTTTGTTTGAGTATTTCTCATCAAATTGTAAAATAAACTTTATTTGAAATGAATTAAGTGAAATACTGGCTATGTATGGCAAATATGAGCATATGAAATAAGTACATGAACTTGATAATTGTAAAAGAATGTAATATGTATTCTTAGCCCTAGTAAACTTCGATAGAGGTCGTAGGTTAGTATAAGGTGTGGTATGCCATAGGACTTAGCAGTACTGCAACCATAGAATACATGATATTGACACATGGTGCCCTACAGTTCTTGGCTTTTGAGCCCTACAGTTATAGTTTTTCTTTATCTAGCTAGGCGATCATGCTAAGACTTTATAGGGGCTGAGACATAACTGATATGGTATAATTTAATTAATATTTTTCATATAATATCTTTCTATTTTTAGTCTTTTTGAATTTTGCTTATGAATATGCATGATTGTTAATATTATGAAAATTGTTGTTAAAATGCATGTTATTTTCATGCTTGCATAGTTTCTTTTTATGGATGAGTTTAGCACTACTAAGCATAAGCTTAGCGCATTGGATTTTCCCCACGCGCAGGTAGCAGAGAGCAGTTGCCAGTAGAAGGGCCACAGTAATTGCATCAGCTTCAAATCACATCAGACAATCTTGGAAAAGTTGTAAATTATTGGCATGTACATTAAAAATAATTGTTGTAATTAAGTAAACCATTTTGTACCTAACTTTTTACTTTTTGTGTAAATTATAATGTTTATGGTAAACTTTATCTTTTCAATGATTTTATCTTTCTTATGGATGGATTTAAAACGATGTTGATATAGTTTGGATTTGATGATATAATTTTTGAAGTGTTTGACTTAGTTGATCTTTTGAAGAAGTTTGGGGATAAACATTGAAGTATTTGGAAGTGCTTATTTCATTTTTAACAGGGGGAAATTAAGGAAAACAAGGTTTCCTCTTGTATTTTTGTGTATAGTATGTTTTAGAAAACAAATTATCTTTTATAAATAATGTCACCTTCAAAAAAATTAAAATGGTTTGTTCTATTATTATTTAAAAATGTTTTAAATTTATATTGTGTACTTCCACACAGTTTGCCACATTCCTAGCTTATTATTGACTGGGTAGGGGGTGTTACAGTGTTTGAGGCCTTAATGGACGAAATGAAATAGAAATATTTTCCATTTTTGCTCCCAAGATACCTTTGAATTCTCCTCTTGTTTCTTTATGCTTTGAAAGATGTATTTTTGACCTAGTTGTTTAACTTTGGTGCCAGAGTTTTTGTGAAAGCTAAGTGATTTCAAGGGAAAGTTCTTGTTAGCAATGGGTAGGAGTTAAGGCTTCAAAGGGTAAGTCTTTTCTCGCCTCTTCTTTATTTTTTTCTTTTTTCATGTGTAGTTTGAAAGTAAACCTTTCCTAAACAACTAGATATGATATGTTTTAGCAAAGTAAAATGCAAGTTTTCAACTTTTAAAGAGATTGAGGAAAAGGTAGTTTTTACTATTTAAGCAATGTATATTGTTTCTTCTTTTGTTTCTTGAGTTCAGGTCTCTTGAAAAAGGGGTATATACTACCCCAACTCTTGTTGCATGATTGAAATTATGAATATGAGACTTTGGAAGAAATGAATTTGATTTTCATTTTCTGATCTTGTGAGGGAATAATAAATGCATGTTGTGATTCGAAGTTGTTTTGGTCTTTTGGCTTGATGAGTAAATGATTATATGATTGGATAAAGTTTTGGAAGCTGTAAGGATGACTTATTGTGTTTTGGGTTTGAGATGTAACACCCCTAATTTTTAAATTTATTATTTTTGGGTAAATATTGATATTTTATTTTATTTGAATTTTAGGAAATTATTTGAAATTTTTCGGATTTTAGAAATCGGGTTCGATTTTCCGAAAATAAAAACTTTGATGATTTTTAAAAATTAATTTAAAGACCACGTGACAAAACTAAAAATATATTTGGAATTTACGAATTTTTCTAAGTTTTCTAGAATTTTTTCGAAATTTTTGGGCCTCGTTTTTGGTCCCAAGGCAGAGTAAAAATTTAGCATTTTGTATCTTGAATCGGGCTGACTGAATCGAACCGGACTGATCAAATCGAACTGGCCTTCTTCTTCTTTTCTTCCCTTCCCCTGCGCATCCCGTCCCTCCTCCTCTCTCTCCCATTTTCTCTCTCCTCCCTCACCTCGCCGCCTTGACGCCTCCCAATCCCAGTAGGCCTTCCAAGCGGCGGAACGACGCTAAGCTCCTCTGCCTGCCGCGCAACGCGTTTGACTTCCTAGCCAAAATTCGGCCGATCCGGCTACCAATTGGGCCGGGTCTTATGTCAAACATCATCTACACCTCGAGAGCTTTCCATAGATATCAAGAACACCAAAATCCATCGAGCGGTTTGTCCAATTTTGTCCGGAAAGTTTTAGCCCATTTTGACTTTTGAGCTAGATTTCTCACAAACCGCGAACCCCAGGAGAAAACCGAGAGTACCAGAGCGCTCCACTCGTCGAGAGCTTCGCGGCAATATAAATTTCAAAATTTTTCGACACCGTTTTTCGGTGGGTCTCACGAAACTTCGTAGTATTTTTCCGAGTATTAAATGAGCTTAGAAAATTTCGTAAAATTTATGTACTAACCCCCGTGTTGTGAGCTTTGTGTAGGTATCTTCAATTCATGAAAATTCGACAGTAGTCCAGGTCAGTGAATTTCCGTCTAGACAGACCGGCTACCGAAAAAGTCTTAGAATTGGATCGGGATTTTGGCTACCCCACTGTTGTCAGACGCCCCGAGCGCGTTTTTGAGATCGGAAATCGACATAGGTAAACCCGAACCTTGCTTTTTCGTAATTTTCTAGTGCTTAAATGGGATTAAAAATCCATAAAATATTCGTGATAGCTCAGAAAATTATAATTCTTTTTGCATTAGCTTAGTAATATTGCTAAGGACCGCGGGACAAAGTTTTAAAATTTTTAGAGCTTATTTGGGTAGTTTTTGCAAAAAGGATCAATTATAAGGACTAAACTGTAAATTTACATATTGTGACTGATGACTGTTTGGATGGGCCCAGGAGGGGCTGTGTGATATGATTGAGTTATGAGTGTATGATTTGTGAATATAGAAGTGCGTTTTGAGCCCTTTTGCAGATTGGGTAGATCCTAGGTATAGGGGAGACTCTGCCGGATTTTCGGCACGACTTAAGACGTATTTGGTCTTTTCTTGGTTTGTATTGAGTCAATTGTATTAAATAATTGTAATAAAATTCTCAGGTGAACCGAGACAGCCTTCTTCCTCCACCCAGCTGCCACAGTGACTGCTGTCAAGTCTGTGAGTAAAATATTAATTTTAATTATAATTTCAATATTATTATATGTTTAAGCATGCTCATGCATCACTTATATGTATGTATCTATGTAGTTAAACTCTAGGCACGTTTTATATTGCATTTACAACTGTTAAAGTGCCATGGATGTTGTTGTGGTAATTTGGAGTAGCGTGCATGCGTTGGCATGCGTGTGATGTGGTGTTGGCTATGGATAGGATGGGTAGACACGGCTTGAGATCTTCACTGGGACCCAGTCCTTCAGGGTAGACATGGCTTGAGTTCTTCACTGGGACCCCGATTTGGTTTATTAAGCGAAAGTCCGGCTTGAGTTCTTCACTGGCACAGGTTGGATTTAAGAGAGCTGTATAGGGGATCAGCTCTCGTATATTTACGATTTGACATTACTAGGTGTGTGAGTGCTCCAAATTACCTTTTTGTTGTTATGATGTGAAAATATTGCTGATGTTTCATTTCACTCTACAGGGTGCATTAGTTTTAGATAGTTATAGAGATTATGGTTAAAATTGATATTTTACTCTCTGAGTCGAACGCTCACTCTTGTTCATTATTTTTCAGGCTACAGGAGGATTTTGTTGTGGTTAACCTATTTTTCTCCTTCGCAGGTCATCTATTCATGTTTGTATAATTCTGTTAACTTCTAGATTTCCGCATGTGTTAGAAATATTCATTTGATTTGGGTCTATAATATAATTATCATGTTGGACCTGTAAACTTATTATTATATGTATGTTTGTTGGACAGGATGAGGGAGCTGAGCTCCCATTTATTTTTATGACATTTGAGTATGTGGAGGTTGAGCTGAGCTCCCCAGTTGATTATATATTGTGTTTACAGGGCGGGTGAGTCAAAAAGTCTCCGTTGAAAGGTCCACTTTATGGCCGGACTCTGTCCGGTTAAATTCTTGAAATTGGGCCCAAATGGGCCTTAAAGTTGGGTTAAGGAATGGTTAGGCTTACTACAGGCCTCGGGGGCTTTAGGCTGGCCTAGGTCCTAGTGCCGGTCCGGCCCATAGGTCGAGTCGTGACATGAGAAGTTATTACAGAACGGAATTGTGAATTTTGGAAATTTCCAAGTTCAGCTGTTGAAAACCATTATTTCAGCAGTCAGAATAGCTATTACTTCTCGAGAGTAATTGAAGTTTAGGACTTTAATAGCTGAAGTTCCCTACTTTGGCAGCTGAAGTAGCTACCTATGGGCAAGGGTAAATGGTCTAATTAAGAATTTGATAAATCTAGTTATGGAAATAACAACCTCAAGTACAAGGAATTACCTAATATACCTTGTTAGGCATATGATAAGGGTTAATGGGCTTATCCAAGAAATTATATGGGAAGGAGATCTCTTAACTGATAAATCTAAATATTTTGCTCTAAAGTCAGCTTTTAGTTGTGTTCACGATAAGGATATATTCAATATTGTAAGGCATAAATTTGGAGGCTAGCCATACCCCATCCTATTTAGGACTACCTAAAGGCTTTGTCAAAGAGTATGCTAGTTAGGTTGCCAAGAGGACAATGTGTTGATCAAATGGTATAAATATGCATGATAGTAACAGACATACTCTAGTCAGGCCAATGTTACCCAAACTCGACCATAAATTGGAGAAAGACCTATATGACGGGCTAATTAGATCATGTCCTGTGAATTAATTAGTCATTCAGACCTAGTTAACTGTAACGTTTTAAAAAATATTTCTATATTTTATTGATATATTAAATAATGTTTTGTTTGTATCTTTGTATTGACTATATATTCCAGATTTATAATTAATGCATTAATAAAAATGTTTATTAATAAAATGTCTTTATTACTTATTTTTGTTACCATGTGATTTCATTGTTTGTTAATGAATGTACAACGAACATATATGCATTGTTATAGCTATGAAAATATAATTTAAAAAAATTTTATTTGCTATAATGAATAGGTATTGCTAGATAACAACAAAGAAGAGATTACATTATGCTAGGGCCGATTGATTCAAAGCTTCTTCAACTCCAAGCACAACACCATTCTGAAGGAATTTGGAATGGTACAATTGAGAATGAAGTCCTTACATGCAGGAGGTAGGGAAACATCTTGCATTCTCATATTAACGACCAAATCATTCCTCACCTTCGAGATTCTAGATTTATTAGTATTGCTCATTTAGGATTTTTTTTTCCACTTGACTAGCACCTAATAAGTGCCTTTGTAGAGCGATGGCGAACAGATACCCAAACATTTATGATACCAATTAGTGAGTGTACAATCACTCTATAGGATGTTGGTAATATTTTTTGTTTTCCAATTAATGGTTCTCCTATTACTTGAATGTCTCGGACTGACTGGCCAGTAGTTTGTGGGATGGGCCTAGGAAAGATTTAAAATGATGTCTCCATCTTTAAGAGATCCATCAGCCCCTGATGATGAACCACTAGGTGCTAGATATGTACATAATTTTTTTTTCTTTCCAGTAACCAATCAACAAAATGATTTGTATTAGATTAAGATAAAATATTTTTCAAATTACAGGTGAAGTAGAAGTAGACAAATCACTAAAGTAACAACCCATGTGCTATCACGAATCCGGTACGACCTTGATTAGATGAAACCTCGAGATATAAACTGCACTTGCGTAATCTCAATTATAATGAGTATCTGTTATTATTTTCGTTACATTTAACCTTGATACACCGTAAAATTAATGTTTTGTTAATATTGCAACTTGCATATTAAATGGGAACCATATAGTAAAGAATTATTGGATTAGCTGCCAGGCATATGCATTCAAGGCCATGCCATATGGAAGGCAATGCTTTCATGTTGTTGAATGGTACCAACTTGATAGGGTGCTCATGCAATTTGGAATGATTCAGCCTATTTCACGGCCCACTGATGCAAACAAACGCACTTCATAAGATTACTCTCGGACTAAGTGAGAGTAATTAGAAGCACCACCATGCAACTTATATTAATCATTGGAATAGGTAACAACAATTCATTGTTCAAGTGCAAGAAATAATAGAGCCACTCCACCATCATTCTGAATATATGGAGTGGTACCATTAAGTTACGAGATAGTAGATCTCAGTTAGTGGAGCTGCTGCTGATTCTGTGGTAATAATTTACAATACCTATTTTTTTTGTAATTAAATACTTGCTAGTAATCATTTTAAATTTTTTGAACCTAAAATGTAAATTAATAATTTTTTTAACACATTGTTATTTATAGGAGGACGAAATTGAGGATCGTTTGCTCAAATTAGACAATCCATCAATAGAAAATGTGGTGCAAGTCAAACTTAAACTAAGGAAAATGTTGAATGCTCTAGAGTAAGAAAGTCGATTTTGCCAGATGCCACCTTCTCAGCCTGCATCACAACCAGCAGCAATTATAGATTAATTGGAAGATGACCAACCTGTCGATAAATTAATTATAGATTAATTATAAATTAATTATAGATTAATTATACATTTATTATAGATTAATTATAGATTAATTATAAATTAATTATAGATTTTGTCGATGTCAATCACGTCTTGCTTGATGTAGACAATGCCAATTCGTCCACTCTCTCCGCCGATGATGTTTTGCCCCCACCTGTCGTATTCCACCCATACTGCACGTCATCTAAGCTTGATCCTTCTAATCCTATTTTGTCAGTGCCTGCACCGTCTATCCATAATATTCTAACCATATTCAGAAACTATCCCAACACAATACACTAGTTGGTTGCCAAGTCCATAAATGTCTGATCCATCAGCAACGTGGACGCCATGACTGGATAAGTTTTCCATGGTGTTGGCGTTTTAGTTTCAATTGATGGAGGCTTATCTTTATCTGGTATCATGAAGCTATCTTGCACAAGCCAGGAGTTCGAATGCTTCTGCGGTTGGTTTTGATATTGACAGCTTAGTGGCTTCTTTCTAAAACCAAGAATTACCCCTAAAATTTCAGGAACAGATCATTGGCAAAAAGCTTGCCAAGGGATCTAAAGAAGCCTTCGTCATGCTTCTCTTTTTACACAAAAAAAAAATATATATATCCTATATTAAATTCAATTCAATAAAAAATTTAGCATATATAATGGATTTCACAGTTAAAACTGCCTAAACATATTTTTCAAATTTCAATTCGGGACTTTTATCTTTCTTTTTTAGTTTTATTTGTACAATTTATGTTAAATTTGAATCGCCTTAATTACTTCCGTTATTAAATTGATGAAGCAATATTGAGAGAATAAAAAGGGCAATACTGAGGTTCCAATCCTCTATCAAGGATACTCGCAAATAAGGGCAAATCAAGATGCGCATATATAAGAAATCCAGCAAAAAGGACGATGTAATAAAATTTATGATAATGTTTTGGGGATGTTTGTTTAAAGAATGAAACAACCATTAAGGTTCCATGAAAATTGTATTACATCAAGCAAAAAGAAAGGATATTATAAATATTATTATAAAAATATATATTTTATATTTAATTAAATATTAAAAAAAAAAACATGTTCAAATAAAAAATACTCAACATGTAAAACTTGAATCCAATTTGAGGCTCAGAATCAATTTTCAAATTTAAACCCGTTCAATTCGCACCGACTTATTGCCATCCCTACTTTAATCTTATCAAGAACCTGCTGCCGCAACATATCTCCACCACTCACACTTCACGCAACAAATATTCAGATTGGCTGCATGCCAAGCCAAGAGAGGCCATCCTCATATCATGCACTGAGTTGCAAGATAAAGAAGGCACAACTAAAAAGGACCAAGAAAAGACAGGAGCCAAAGGGACCAAGAGCACCAACAACTGCACCAACTGAGAATAGGCGACGATGACAAGGATTGTCGGCGTCCCACTCACGCCATACCTCTCTCTAAACCAGCAATTGAAAGCAAACTCTAAAGCCTCTCTCCAGCCAAGCCACACATGCAGGAGAAAACAACTTGAAACACGCTCTAATCAACCCCAACCCGCACATGCACCAAGCAACCAAAAAGCAGATCAAGGAGGAAACTCTCCCTCTAAACAACCGATCTGCCAAAAAACCAAAAATTATTTAAACTCGCCTAGTAGTGAGGAGAGTGAACCCACTAAGCAGGATTGAAAGGAAAAAGTCAGCGTTTAGAGAAGGATTTTTCAATAATTAACAGTTTATCATTGTGTTTGAATTTGCATATTCAGATTTAAAATTTAAATTTGAAATTTAAAATTGGCTTTAATTTTAAATTTAAAATAAAAGTGAGCAAATAGGTTTTTTATTAAATTGACTTTAAATTTCAATTGTTATTTTAATTTTACTTTTTAAGTCTTTATATTTACCTTAGATTTGATCCAAATTCAAATTCATGAATCCAAACATAATCTTATAATTTCACTCAAAATCCACCCTTAACCCTTCATACGAGCAAAGAAATTAATGAAATGGTAATTTCTCAGAAAGCCAATACGAGTCTTTGAATAAGCAAATTTTAAACTCAGTGCACTAAAAGAATAGGACAATGACTAATACAAATTCAGTTTTTCCACAAATTATAAAAAGTGAAACACACATCAATGTGAATAAAGATATACATGCTCAGGAAGCACATAATAATTTTCCCTTTGAATAAAGAATGTTCTCGTTCTATCAACAATGCGGTCAAAAAGAAGAGTAAAATTCTAAGATTCACTTGTCAAGATAAAGTCCTTTCCAAATGGATAAATGGACGAATCTCTCAGAACTGTCAACACGTGATGCGCTATTCGAAGATACAGAGCAGGGAGCCAAAAGACTATATTGCACTCCCAACTTCAATGAATACAATGCGATAACCAAGGTCCATTGTCACCAACAGATATACCGCCCTCAATTTCCATTTGAGGACTCATGTACCATGGATTGGAAGAGTAAAAATATTCAATCCAACAATGCGAAATATACACAAACAACTAAAGGACAATTTTGTCATTCACTGCATGCTATTGTTCAATTTCTCAAATTTCTGTGCAATTGCACGATGATTGTTGCTCTCATACACTTCAATGAGTGAATGAATTGCCTTGGATATCACCTGTTTCTTTTGGCTTCCAGTCTCAGGGCTACTAGTCTCCCCCAGCGTAGAGCATAAACCCTTTAACCAATCCTCCAGAAATGAGGCTTTCTGTATGAAACAAAAAAGGATGACTGATACTTTGAATAAGTTCCATAACTGAACCAACAGAAATGCCATGCAAATTATGCAAACATCAAGATAAAAGCTAACTTTTCCTTTATTGGATAGATAAGTTGTAAAGTAATTAACTTATGGATGGTCACTCCTGTTTTGAATTTTATTTCTTAAAAAGAAGAAAATAAAAGAAGCGAGGGAGGTGGAATGGCCAGGAAACAACAAATACAAACTTTCCTGCCACTTCCCACTTCTCATTTTTCATTCATCCAACAAGTTTGAAAAGAAATCTAGGTGCAGAAAATACAATTTCTAGGCAAGGAAAAATATCAGAGTATTTTCCACAGTAATTGGAAGAATGAAATGCTTACCTTCACAAGGAAATCTTTCAAAGGTTGGTGATCAGTGTTTGAAGCAAAGCTAAGCACATGCAACATGGTTGATGTTATCTGTGACAGGTAGAAAGACGATGTAAAACAAATCTGGAAAATTATGTACAAGGTCAACTGATGTCTAATGTAAAAGAGCCCTTGATCTCCAACACAAGATAAAAGGATATATCAGGATCATGCAAAGAGCCCTTCACCTCCAACACAACATAAAAAGGATATATCAGGATCATGCATCAGACTGTCCATCATCAACACAATATATAAAATACAGAAGAAACTCAAGGGCTTTTTACCCAACAACGCAACAACCACAAAAATCATTTGAATCACTTCTGAGATAATTAAATATGCAGTTTTGCAAGATAAACATATGCATTGTAGAGAAAAGGTGATTTCAGCATATGCTATCAGAATAAAAGATACAGGAACTTGACCTGCTTATCAAGTGCAACCCTGTATTTGAAACTAGATGGCGCATATATTTGGTCTGAAGCTAGATTTTCAATTATATGCTCCAGACCTTGGACAACATCTGAGAAGGATATACCATAGCCTGCATTAGATAAGTAGGATAAGATAAAGTCAACTGAATTAATTCAGCATCTTTCAGAACAACATTATCACTTTAAATGTTTGAATAAGGAAATACAACTGTCAGTACATTGAGAAGGAAAGCTTAAAAAAGGAATTAAGGTAAGACAATTCATCATATTCATCTTGATCCTCAAAATTGCTAAAGGGATTGTACCCACTACTCACCATGCACCGAAGCTGGCACAGCCAACGCAGCAGCAGCTTGTATCCTGATCTTAAAGTTTGAAGAATCACGTAGCAGTAATAGAAGAACACTAAAAACAGATGGAGCCCTGCCAAAAAATATATTTGCACGTAATTATATTGAGAAGTTAAGATTAAGAATTTAATTCAAAAACAAAAGGAGAGTGATTTGCAAAAATAAAGGGCTGTAAATAAACCAAGTTGCACGCGAGCTATTCGAGGCTTGGCTTGGCTTGATACAAGCTTAGTTCGGCTCGATTCGCTTTCTAAATGAGCCAAGCTCTAGCCTAATTTTTAGGCTCGTTTATTAAATGAGCCAAGCTTAAGCCTATAGATATTCCGTTTGTTAAGACTCGCGAGCTTGCTTATTTAATAGGTTCGCAAGCCAACCCGTGAACAGACTTGAGAGCTAACTTGTTTAACTAAAATTATTTAGTTTTAAATTTATTATCTTAAACCAAATAAAAATTATATAGTTTTGAACTTCATAATCATAAACCTAAAATTCACTAGAGTTGTAAATGAGTTAAGCTGCCTGTGAGTTGTTTGAGGCTTGACTCGATAAAAACTCAACTTAGTTCGGCTCGTTTTCTAAATGAGCTAAGCTTGAGCATGAAAAATTTTGTCTAGCCAAGCTTGAGCTCTTCAAAGTTCGGCTCGGCTTGATTCATTTATACTCCTATGCATGAAGGCATGCTATCTAAAAACAACACCTTGCATCGAGCAGTTAAATAATGCTAGAACTGTTTGACTAAAATATCATCCTGAGTCTTGTGTCTCCCAGCATAAAAGAGCAGCAAAGCGACAATTTGCAGCACCAATTCATAAACAAGCTAAAATGAAAAAACAAAAACATTGGGCATTTCCTGATGCAAATTAGTTCAGACAATTATGCAAAGATGAGCAAGGAAGAATAGCTATAACACGTTCTAGGTTTCTATTGACTATGCAGATCCAAGAATTGAGAAGTAAAGAGTAGAATGCAAAGCCATCTTCGGTACACCTTACCAATCCATATCTTGCAGTCTTAATGTCTCATTTAGAAATAGATTGCTCAGTGCATGACAAACATTCCATTGGACCTGTTAAATTTATATTAATGCTTCAGTAGAGTCCCTGATGGAACTAATTGAAATACAAATGTGATTATATGAGCATGTTTTATCAAAGCCCAGCTAAATGATTTTTCCCAAAAAAATTGAATGATGGGGAAATAATACCTTAACATTCCCAGTCATAACACAAGAAAGGAATGCTTGAACCATTCTCTCCAGCAAAAGTAGATCTCCTGATGAAGAAGATTTTGATTTGCATCCTAGACCACAATGCAGATTACTGCTTGCTGGCAACACCCTAATGTTGTTTGATAAGTCCAGAGAATCCGTAGGCTTACCATGTTTGCCACCAGTGTATCTGATAAACCTGGAAAGGTTTCCAAGAGCTCTCACAGCATTGGATTTGATCTGTTAAGAAAAATTGGACACTCAAGATTTGAAATTAAGTATAAAACTGTCCATGAAGGTTATCAACCGTTTTCAACCTTGAAGTCTAGTAAATAATGGTTCACAAAAACAAACATCACCTGAAACTCCAAAATTTAAAAGTAAAGATGGTGGGTCAGGGAATTGCTGTAAATGGATCAGAGTGAATGTTTATGTGTCTTACAGAACAATAATTATCATGAAAACATCAATCATAGACTCCACTACATTTTGGTATTCAAGGATGGAAAGGAAAGGAAGGGAAATTATATTCAGGAAAGGATGAGAAAAGAACATGTATTAGACAAATGAAGATACCATTTAAACAAATCTTAATTTATCACATAGTGCTCATGCCTCATGAACTGTTACAATCTGCAGTGCATATATGCTGTCAAATGCAACAGACAAAAGAAACACTCTTAGTCCTGGCACACCACAAATTAAAAAACCCTAAGATTATTACAGTTAGTTTTAAATTTTTTGGTTATTCCCTTTCCACACATATCAATTGATGGATACCTTGGACTTGGCTCCACCCCTGCCCTGCCCTCCTCTTACTCCATTTATATGTATTTGCTATTGTAAAGAAAAAACCAATCTCACCAACATCATGAAATAATAATATAATGACATAAACACAGGATTAAACATGTAATAACCTTATGGTCCATATTCCATAAACAAGCATGAGTGAGGAACTGTGAATATTGGAATCAGTGACCATTAATAACTACATATGTGTGAACGCAAAAGGAGTAAAAAATAATAAAACTGATAGAAATGACCTTGCTAATACTGATCAATTCATTTACCTTGTCACCATCTTTCGTTAGACGCAAAGCACAATCAGCTAAGAATTCCATTAATTGAGTGTTTGCATTTGAATCTATAAAAGAAGGGGAAAACAGTTATTTGAAAATCAAAATCAATGATCTTTTTACAGTAAACTTAGTATATCATAAATTTAGCCCACCTGACAACTTGTCTAAAGGAAAATCATTGATACAGTGACGTAGAGAATCACAAATGTTTGCAAAAGCCCATGAAGATGTTATTCGCACCTGAAATTATAAGTATTCTATTGAGACTTTCACCCCCCCAAAAGACTCAGATTTGAAAAGATTAAATGGGAAGGCAAAGGCACGATAAGTTACCATAGCCAAGGGATCATGAGTGTTGATCTCAATCGCGTGGATAAACTTGGCAAGAATCTCTGCGCTAAATGATTTAGGTTCATAAAATTTCTAAGTGAACTCTTAGACTTGACCAAGTTGGCATAAGATAAGAAGGATCTATGTAGATCATTCAACAAAATTCCAGAATCACCTGTGAGATATTTGTGGAAAACAAGAGATGACACCAATAGCTCGACAAGCAGCTGACCTAACTGAAGGAACCTCATCATCTACAGCAGCATTGATCTACAATGATTTTGGAGGTGTAATGCATTCACTTGAATAAAAATTAGAGGGATTTTATCCTATCCACAACCTTACAGAAAGTAAATGGTTACAAGTAAAAGTTGCACAAATACTTACCAAAGAAGAAACAACAAACTCCTGTTTCTCCTTTGAGAGAGAGATGAATACAGAAGAAGTAATGCCCGCGAAACAAGTCAGAGATGCAGTTCTCACCTTCCAGAGGCAAAAAGAGATGATATTAATAATAAAAACAATTCTGATATATAGGGATGGGAAAGAGAAATATCCATCTTAATATCAAGTAAATTTTCCGGCTTAATATTTTTATCAAGATACAATAAAAACTCCATGTTCCATCTAATCAAAATCACAAATGTGATTTTATCTTCAAAGAGCTGGAATGCTCTTCTTTTCGTCCAGACTACATGCCTCCCATAAATGTGAGAAAGAATCTTAACCTTCTAAACCGTAAAAACTCAATGGGTTAATAATTAGATGAATAGTTTAGTGTAGGGCAATGGCAATGCAGAAAAGAATAAAATATACCCTCATAACCAAGGTATCCCATATTGCCCATGACTTGAAACACACAAGTTTCAAGCATATATGGTGACAATAAATATTCATACAAGACCAATTGTTCAAAGGAAACAAAATAAAACAAACCATGGCAGAAGAATGCCACATTATCAGAGGTATGTGATTCTTTATTGTTATAGACCAATGCTCAATTCCCAACTCAAATTTCTTTGGTTCTCCATTGGTATCTTCTGCACTTTCTGGTTCATATGATGGTGCTGATGATACTTTCTTCATCCTTATGCAATCAGATACAAATGAGGTATCCAATAATTTATCATCCAAAAGATCTTCAGTTCCTTTAAATCCAGATATTGCACGAAGACACTCATCCAAAACCTGCAAGGGGAAAAAAAAGCAAGATCTCCTAGATCAGGGATGGGTTTTTGTTGTAATACAGTAGCAGGTACTCATAAAAGGTTAGCTAAAGAAGATTGTCCCCTGCTTCCTTTTTTTTTTTGAAAAAAGAAAAAGCTTATGTTATATAAAGATAAGCATGCAATATAGGTGTATGCATGTCCATCTACCTGTGGGTAAGTGCAGTATACACCCATGAACAAACATGCATTAGCCATCATCAATAACTAGATATATTAATTCCAGTCCTCAGTGTGAAGAATGTTTTAAAAGTTAGGAACTGCAAATAATATGTACCTTTACAGCAGCAGTCTTGACTTTTTCCCCATTAAACCCAACATTTTCTCCCATATGTCCCTTCCATGCCCTTACAGGAACTTCTGGAGTAGCAAATTTCACAATTTTGGAGAATATGATGGAAATTTGTTCCCAGCATGCAAATGCTATGTTTGGGTAATTGTGTATAACAGCTCTAAGGGCCTGCAACACATAATTAGTGATGCAATTGATAGAGAACAACAAGAGACTAGTTAGGATGTGATTTTTTGGGATTACTTGCATATCCAAACTGTATATTTCTTAAATGAGATATTCAGTATTAATTAGGATTTTGTTAAGAAATTTAACATCAGTATTAATTAAGATATTTTGACATTAGGTTTCAATTTATATATTCCCTATTTTGTGGTGGCCTACTGCCTCTAAGTCAGCACCCTACTATGATATTCAGACAGTCTGGGATGAATTGAATCAAGAGTTCAGTTTTCAGTTTTCCCTTTTCTCATGCTTTCTCTTCTAGTCTGTTATTTTTGTTCTAAGTTCTCTTCTTGGTTCTTCACAATCTTTATTTTATTCTACATCAGTAATAATTCTTAAACAGCAACATACAACTAAATTAGGAGTTAAATACTTGGGAAGCATGTGCATAGCCAAGATTAACAAAATCAAAATCACTCAGAAATGGTTTCAACTCCTTCTGCAAATACTGCAGTTTATCATGAACTTGATTTTCAGCTTCAGTGACAGGTTACATTTCCTCTTTCAATTTTATAGACTGGAGAGCCTTTGATTACAAAGCCATTTGATCAAGGCATCAAGCACAATATCAGTTGCTTGTTCAAAAATGGTTGAAAAAACAAAACCATATATGTATCCAAAGAACAAAAAACATCAGAGCACACCATGAGGGAAACCATAAGCTCATGCAGAATGCTACTGATAAAATAAATTCAGTGGCATGTATCAAATGAGTAAATTTCACTCGTTGTCCTTGAACTTAGAGCATTGTTACATTGTCATCCAAAAATTTCAAATTGTAACGTAAAACCCCAATGACTTCAATTTAAACCTTTTCTAAAGGTTTCTGGTAATGATCTGACATGCCATGCTCCAAAGAAAAAAAATATATTTTTTCTTTCCTCTTCAATCCATTGTCTCTTTCATTCTTGTTTCTCTCTCATTCTTGTTCCTCTAGTTTCTCTCGGCTCAATCCTTAAAGTAGATGGGGGATGTGAGGAGGATGTTAGTTATAAGATTAAAGCCGGATTATTGAAGTGGAGACGTACTACTGGAGTTTTATGTGATCGCAAGATTCCCAATAAGTTGAAAGGAAAATTTTACCGTACAGCTATACGACCGGCCATGGTATATGGTGGTGAGTGTTGAGCAATGATGGAGCCGTATGTGTCTAAAATGAGAGTTGCGGATATGAGAATGTTAAGGTAGATGAGTGCCAATACTAGACTAGATAAAGTCCGTAATAATAGTATTAGAGAAAAGATAAGAGTGGTGCCAATTGAGGATAAGTTGGGAAAAGGGAGATTGAGGTGGTTTGATCATGTGAAGCATAAACATACTGAGACTCCAGTTAGACAAGTAGAGCATATTAGGTTAGAGGATAGAGAGAAAAGAAGGGGTAGGCCTAAACTGACTTGGAGGAGAGTAGTAGAACATGACCCAGAAGCATTACACATTTCCGAGGATTTAACCCAAAATTATTCAGAGTAGAGAGAGAATCTATACAGCCGACCCCAATAAATTTTTAGGATAAAGGCTTAGTTGAGTTGAGTTGAGTTTATCTCTCCCCTCTCTCCATTCTCTCTCAAAATTTCTCAAAGCTTCTCTCTTCCCTGGTTCTCTCTCCCATACACTCCCCAACACTGGTCAACCCCCCCTCCCTCTCTTAGTCCCATTCTCTCTTTCCTTGTCCCCTGCAAATCACCTTCTTCCTTTGCAAACCACAATATCTCCTACAAATTATCTCCTTTACACAACAAACTCAAATCAACAACCACATCAAACAATCCAAAAGAAGATAGGCAATGCAGCATCAACCACGTTCCGCATCACTTTTCTAAATCCAAATCAAACACATAATTCAATTCAAAACCTTTTGGAAAGCCCACATCACAAGATTCAAAACAAGGCATGAAATTTTTCACCACTGAGTCAGTTTGAGGTACAGAAATTAGGTGAAAAGCCCTAGATCTGGACAAACCTTGAGGTCCACGATCAGTGATTCTTGGGATGAAAGACTGGTCATGAGTAGGTGATTCAACACCAAGACTTGAATTCAAGATAAGTTTTGTGTTTTGAATGCCACTTGGTGAATCATTGCTTCAGATGCCACCTTCATTCTTTGATCCATCAATGCTTCTCCAAATTGGGGAATTAAAGGGTAATTCTTGTCAATGACAATCAAATGAGGCAAAGATAGGAATTAAAGGGGCAAATTCTAGTGTAAAAGGGAAAATTAGTAGAAAAATTATAAAACCCATACGAACAACAAAAGGAACTTGAAATTAAAAAGTAGAAGAATTGGTAGTCAAAATGATTTTGAGGAGGTTGGTGAAGGAGAGGCAATCACACATAAAGAATTCGAGTACAGGACATGTGATTCCATGTTGCCCCTAGAGTTGGCAATGGAGAGATAAAGAGGGGGGAGGGGGGGGGGTGTGGAGAAGAGATTTTTAGATAGATGGATGAGAAAAGGAGATTGGTGTTTTGAAAGAAGCATTTTTTACCTTGTTCCTGCACCACCTAATCATAAGCATACACCGTCTTTTCCTCTACTCTGTATCGCATGCATGCAGCCACCAATGGATGACTCTCCACTAGTACAAATTATGGGTTTTGCTTGGGAATTTGCATATTCATTTTTTTGAAGTCTTGACCCATATGGGAAGTGATTTGGATATTGTTTTGCATAATTTTTTCTCTTGTGCTTAGTGTAGAATGTGTGGGTGTTGGTTAGGAGAGAGAACAGAGTGAGCGAGAGAGAAAGAAACAGAATAGAGTGAGAGAGGGAGAGAATAAAGTGAGCAAGAGCAAGGAGAGACAAAATGAGAGAGAACGCACGCAAGTGAATAGATTGACGGGAAGAGAGAGAAAACAATATAGAAAAGAAATTTACCATGTGGCAATGAGAAAGGAGACAAGCAGTAGACGCCACGCTAGACCGCCACATAAGTGGGTTACTTATAAATCCGTAATTGAGGGTCATGATGGTTTTATTGTGCCAAAAATAAAAGTTGGTAAGGTTTTATGTTACAAATTAAAGTTTATGGACTACGCTGTTACAGTACCTAAAGCTGAGGGACAATGCCTGAAATTTATCCTACATCAAATACATCTACCTTTACTACACTATTACCTGGAGAGCTTCAAAGCATATGGTTGAGCTTGTTAGGTGCTCAGAATATCGATATAGTGTAGAAAGAACACCTGAACTCTTTTTAGACTCAACACCACCTGCCTCAACACCACCTGGAAAGAGGCTTCAAAATATACCCAAGGTCAAATCAGATAAAAGCTCAAGAATATAAATAAACAAACAAATGAAATTCTGCAAAATAACTAGTGTAAACAGGAAATAAACTGCAATTCCTTTGCATGGTATTCATACAAAACAAGTCACATAAGCAAAAAATATAAGCTTTCAATTATCATATTACCCAAGTCCGCCTAAAACTGGATGCCAAATATATTTCTACTTGCAGCTGGGTAACACATATACAGCATTACATATTCAATTATAAGTGGCATGGCATTCACATTTACTAAGAAGCAAGGAATGACTGACATGATTCTCAAGCATATGCCAAAAGGCAAAAACACGGATTTCAGGAAATAAGCAAGATAAAGAACATATATTGCTGGGAAAAGGTGTACTATAACAAAACCTAACCTGCTGATATCTCTTCTAATAGCATTTCTTTGACATGTGGTGATGGAGGTGAGGTAGATAGAGCTGCCATCAAGCAATTAATAGTAGTAGCCTGCAGAAAGAGGTTAAAATATGATATGGGCATCACAGTTGAAGAGTTAAATAAGATCCTGTTCAACATTACTACTAGCCCTCAAACAAAGCAAAAAAGAAACACATTAATTTCCTCATATCAGATATAAGAAAAACTAACCAGCAAACTAGTTTGATCACTTTTGAAAGGGAATCCATTTTCGGTCCTTGATAACAGAGAAGTGATTACTGTTGGTAACAATTCGCCAGGCATTCTTGAATATCTGTTGGATTATCCCAGATCACCCAAAAAGAAGAAATACATGGATATACACAAAGTTTTCCCAAGAAGAAGAATGCAAACAATGCATGAACATGTAGAAGAAACAAGCTACATCAGAACAAATCAGAGACAGAGCCCACTGATTCTCGTTCACCATACATAAGCATAGGATGAAATAAAAGAAAGAAGATCATCAAAAAACAAATCTACACCAACTAAAATCAACCCACAAAGGAGCAGATCTCAATATTTGAGTAACTTGTACAGGCTACAACAATTGTCATCACATATTGCTTTAACACAAATGATCACATTAGCAAGACCTTCAAATTCAATAGCCAATATCATTGTCTTAAGACTTTCAAGAAACATCATAGTTATCAATTTATGGTTTAAACCCTACACAGAGAGACATCAACCAGTATGGCAGTACCCCCTTACAGCGTCAATTTTGCAATCCACAAAATCGACCATACATAATTAAGAACCCTTTTAATAAATGTATAAGCACTGTTTAAAAATGTTTTTGCAAAAAATATCATGTACAAGGACAAAAAGAAGATTACATCTGACTTATAGACAAACACCAACATCCCACATGGAATCCAAGCCCATACAACAGTTGCAATGGAATGAACACCATGGTTTAATCAGAGTTGAGTAGAGCTGACAGAGCATAATAAAGCCAACATCAATGCAAGTGAAAGTCCCAGCACATGGCAACTAATTTATCAGATAGGAAAAGTCAAAAATTAAAAACTATGAGGTAACTTTGAGATGGAAAATCCATACGGTGTAGATGATATCAAGAGCATGAGAATCTTGAACAAAGATGGAAGCATTCTACTGCAAGTTTCATGCTGGATCAAGTACAGAACACCTACAGCACAAGTCATTGGAGCATATGTAATACATCAGCGTATAAGTGCTAAGCAGTAAACAAGAAACATTATAAGTGAGGCACAATTTGCATCAAGATAAATAAAATGCATAGTTCCCAGTACCAGTATGAAGTTGCATCAGTATTAGCCCAAGGGAACTTGAAAGTGCCATGAAAGATCCGCATCTAGTAGATTCCTTGTATTCAGCTACTTGCAGAAAAACAGATGAAGGCCCATCCAACATAACTGCCAGGGTTGAGGCAGATGCAATCCGTGCCTAGACACACAAAGCCAAGAAAATATTAGAAGCATCAATGGAATATAGACATGATATGCTTAGATACCTTAAAACTGGAAAAATAGCAATTGTTTTTCAATCATCACAGCACAACTGCCCAAAGAAAAGATACATGATAGATCTAGCTATCCACACTTAGTTTGGTTTGGAAGAAGGAAGAGATTGAAATGGATGATAAGATTTTGGGAAAGAAAGAACCATGTTTCCTTTCACATGTTATGTTATCAAAAAGAGGGAATGGAAGGAAACAATAGCATCATATGCAGACACCAAAGCACCCTTATGGTATAAGTTCAGTTTAAGGAAGATAATAAAACCAGTTGCTTCTCTTCCCTTCCCTCCCAATTCCATCCAATTTGAGGAGATAGAATCTTATGGGCCCTGCAGGAATGGAAGCCCTTTTTTTTTTTTTTTTTACTTCTCCCCCATTTGCAATCAAACCAAACTGGGTAAGGACCTTTTTTCAGACACTTCACTCAAGACAAATAAATTTTAAATGTATGAAAGAAAAACTCACATAAAAGCCAGTATGGCATTACCTTTAAATAAGGGTCAAATAGCAAACATGTCATTAGCGTTGCCTCAAACTTTCTGCAAATAAGTGTGGTAAGAAAAGAGAAAGAACAAGAGAAGTTCTTATAGAAAACAAAAGAGAAAAAAAATAAAGCATCCATCAACGAAAAAAATTGATTCGGTGAGAAAATGGAGGAAGCTCTACCTTGGTTGCAGTACATCATTGGTTGGTAACAGTATTGTCCACTGGGTAGTAAATGATTTGCGATCAGCTTGACAAAGATCCTTACCCTCGAAATGAAAAGGTAAAATGGTGTCAGCATTGGAAGTGATAATTGTAAATTCTCTCAATGATAAGAATTTTTCAACAACTACTTAGATTTGAAAAAGATGTGTTATCTTTCTAAACGAATCAGGAAACTATAACAAGCATGGGCAAACTCCGCAACAAGTGCAAATATCAGTTTAAGTATATGAAGATGCATATTTGATTTATATCTTAACTTTTACCAAATAAAAGTAGTAGTGATCAGGCAAGGTTGGAAATGCACCAAGATCAGAATGACAGTCATTTCATCAACGGAAAGATGGAAAAAGCACTTATTAATTGTAGAAGATTTCTCAAAAAAGCTCACCTGTATGCAAACAATGGCAGCAACTCTAACCTTAGAGCTTTGAATGCTTTCAATGTCTTTCACTGATCCATCACTGTCACTACAATCTGAATCTGATGACACAAACTCAGTGGCAGAAGATTCATGATCATAGATGCACAAAGAATCCAGAGTTCTTGGCTGCTTCATATTTATGTTTTCCTTTTTGCGCAAGTGTGGAGGCCTATATGGAGCATGATCTTTTCTCCTAGATTCTTTTAAAGTCAATTTAAGGTGCATTTCACTAAGTTCCTTTTCCTTATGACTACTGGACAGAAAAGAAAATTCTGTTCTACTGGTAAGGCCATAAACAAAGAACATCCGTAGTGTTGCCACAAAACTAGACACCTATAAAAGTGAAAAATTAAGTAATAAGCAGATATATGTAAAACAATACACGAAGTGTAAAGACTAAAGATAATGGAAACATATAAATACCAATAACGTGATCTTGCATTTAAAAAGGACAAATGGATTAACATACATGGTCAAGAAGAGAATCTTTAGGATCCATAAGAACCAAGTGCAGACTATTAAGAAGAGAAGCATAAAACCTGTAAGATAGAAGAACCGCCACTGATAAGGGTCAAACACTACACCATAAATAATCATATGGATAGCATTGATGTGGGAGATGTTCATGTGCTTGCATATTAATTTGTGGTTCAGGTGATAGTTCCATTACCTGGACATAACAAAGTCTTCAACAAGCGAACTTTTAGATGCCAAGGCATCCATTACTTTCCTAAGCACCTAATTTGCAATTGACAAAACTTAAGTGAATTATTTCTCAGCAAACATCACATAAGAAAAGAAAAAAAATTATATAAATGATTACTTTTATTGTGGATTGCCATATGTCAGCAGGAAGAGAAGATCCAACTCTTACAAATGCTCCACCAAGCAGAGTAAATACAACAGTCCGAACCTCCCATAAACTACAGTACTTAGATAACCTCTTTCCAGTTGCTGCAGCAGACCTTAGTTCGGCACTTGTATTACATGAGTTAATCAACTGTGCATGAGAGCATTCCACAATGCAGAGAAGGAATTTCACAAATTGAATATTATCCAATAGAGAAAATTTTTGGTGATGCACATTAACGAGATGCCTGGAGAAAGGTTTATAATAGAAGTTCAGAAATGGGCTCTACGACCATACTGATATTACAAGTACGGAGTACATCAGGAGACAAAAACTAGTGGGCGCAAGATAAATGAACGAAGGCAGAAAGAAGCAGCATTAAACAGAAACAAAGACTTTATGCCGACTGTACAAAAAAACGTAGTGAGCTAAGTTGTTTCATAAGCCAAAACTGGAAAAGAGACTAAATCTAACCTTACAGTTTCTATGCATTCCATGGCGGGTTTAACAGTAGCAGTATTAGAACTAAAAAGAGGCGCGATTGACGCTTTGCGGATGAAGAATTGCAGTATCGTTGAGGAGGAATTCAGAATAAGAGTCCAAGACGAAGAATTTATTTGAAGAGAAACCCGTTGACAATGGCATATCTCATGCATCTGGTCAGATAGCGAAAACGAGATAAATTTGGTGAAAATGAAGGTCAGCAGGTAACATAATTTTTTTGGGGGATTTTGGCAAAAGCAATACCAAGTGAGAAATGTGAGAAAAAATGGAGTCCAAATCTTGTCCACCATACTGAAACGAATTAGCAGCCAATTCCAGCAGGAACGACAAATCAGACGTTACCTAAAAGCAATCTGTATTAGCAAAGAAGAAAAAGAGGACAAATGTATAGTAGAACGAAAGATGGAAAGATGTAAACTAGTAGTTGCTAGATGGTACCTCGTGAGAAGGAAGGTCGGGAGCGGCAGATATAAGAGAGTGGGAATGGGAGAAGATAAGATTGTGAAGAAGTTCTCCGATTGACTTTGATTCTGATTTTGGACTGCTGGCTAGGGTTTCATCCCGCAGCGTCAGAAATGCCGTTCTCCATGTCCTTATCATTGACGAAGACGACGACGACGGCGATGATGCGGCCATTCCACCAGTCGACAGTAAAAAGCGAAACAAATTGAAATTCCAACACAAGCAAGCAAAACTTCAACAGCTCATTCTCCAGGGGGACTCAATCCAATTCACTTCGCCCGCTCATTGCTGAAACCAGTTTTCAATTCCATCTTAGACGCGTTGCATATCTCCATGACTTCCATGGTAATTTGATCTTCAGCTTAATAAAACTATTCCAGTTTCTCCAAATTAAAAAGCGAAGTTCATTTTTACTGGCATAAGTTCCATCCACCATCAACACTGCTAACTGAGGTTGCTTCTGCCTTGTGTCGCCTGCAAGTGGGAGTAGAGCAGAGGCCGCGTATGAGAGCCCAAACAGACTGGGCTATAATTTTTGGATCAATTTCTCCTGTATCCCCTCGGTTTAAGAATTATAAACAATATACGATTCTTAAACTTCAATTTATATCATACAAATTTTAATAATATAATTAAAATTTACATTAATATTAATTTATATTATAAAAACTTATAAATTTTAAAATAAATAAATATATATAACTTTTATAAAAATATTTAAAATAAATTATAAATTATGATTATATAATTTTTTCTTTCAAATTTTTGTAATCAAATTAAAATTTTAAAATTTTTTATTTTCAAATCATTTAAAATAGGTAAACTGTCAAAAGATTTTCAACTTTCAAACAATTTACGGTTCCACTTTGAAACTTAAAAATTATTAATTAAACTCTTGACTATTGAGTATTGCACAATTACATCCTAATATTAAATTGCCCGGAATTGAGATAATCGGCATCAGCGTTTCTTAACCTTCAATTAAGCTAATTAAGCCCAACAGTAATTTTGTGAAATTAAAGGATAATAAAAAAATATATGGTTTTTAAATGAAAGTACAAAATCATCTTCTGCTTTTGAATAAAGATCTTCATGACCATTCGGTATAATAATAATTGCATTAGCTTTTTTTTAAGTATTAGCGATGATTTTCTTATTATTAAAAATATTAGTGATAACTTTGTATGAACTAGCAATAGCTACATATTATTACTGTATTATATTATTAGCAATAAGTTCATATGTGTATTGTTACAATTGTGTTTTTATCAGTATTTTTATAAATAATATAAACAATAACGAGTATTTTTAAAATCTTAACATTCCTTTTTTTTTTCCAACTTTTATGGTTATTATTAGTGGTTGTTGTTGTTGTTGGAAGCTATGGAGTAGTAAAAGCTCAAAAACAAACAAAAAAGAAAGATAACTAACTCTAACTCCATCATGGAGAAACCAAGGCAATAAACCCACTAGAGGATAAGTTAGCACATGAGGACCCAAACCAAAACTCTTAGCATGATTTGGTACCAGTCAATTGAATTATTGGCCTCTCAAAACACATGTTGTACATGCACCTCCTACTTTGACTGCAACAAGCTGCGAATCAAAGTAATAAGAGAGAGACAACTATCTAAAGGAGTAGCAACACCCTTCACCATAGAAACCACAACCTCATTCTCACTTTCTACAATAACTTTGTTAATCCCCAACTCCTTAGCTAGCTTTAAACCTTTCAGCCTCCTGCACTATCCCTCACCAATCCACCACCATAAGCACGACCTAAGGTACTGCGAAAAGTTCTGTCGGAATTAACTTTGAACCACTGCATGGGCTGCATATTCCAACCAACCACCATTTTTTCATTAGGCAAACCTCCCCATAACCAAGGCAAGCACGATTCTACCTTAGAGAAAGCAATGACTTGAGACGAGACCTCCTGATATAAAGCATCCACACCTTTGTTTTATCTTTTTTTTTTTTTTTTTTGAAGAAAAGCATATTTCATTGATAGAAATGAAGTTAAATGGTCTAAACCCCATTACACGTAGAAAATCTAGCTAAAACTCCAAAACAGACTCGATAACATCCGCACCTTTGTTATCATTAACAAGAACTACCTCGTTTATCAATTTAGGCTCTGTTTTTATATCTGAAAAATATTTTCTATCATTTAGTTACAATGTTAAACTAAATATATATATATTTATATTATATATATATATATAAATGTTTTCATATTTTAATAAAATTATTAAAGTTCATAAATATTACAAAAAAATGAGATTAAGAGACCATCAAAATCATTCCCTAAAATCTTAAAAGCCTTCCCCTAAAGTTTGGGGATGCCAAAACTCGTCCTCAATATTTATTTCCTTAATGAGCGTCCTCGTTTTTTTAGGAGACGACTTTAGAGGGTAGTCCCCATTTTCAGGGACGAAAATCGTCCCCATTTTCTGGGGATGATTATTGTCCCCATATCAAAGGGACAATAATAGTCTATATATTTGGGAACGATTATTGTCATCTAACATGGGGATTAAAGTCGTCTTCATTTTTAGGGACGATTATCATCTCCTAATATAGAGACTAAAATCGTCCCCATTTTTATGGACAATTATCCTTTTCTAACATAGGGGCTAGAATCATTCCCATATTAAGGGACAATAATTGTCTCCATTTTTGGGGACTATTATCATCACCTAATATGGGGATTAAAGTCATCTCCATATATTATATTATAGAGGACATTAAATTTAATTGTTCCTATAGTGGATATGAATGTTATCCTTAATGTTAATCGAGAGAGGACAATTGTTATAAAAGTAATCATATGCACAATTACAATTGTTATTAGAAGTAGTGTCACGACCCAACCTATGGGCCGGACCGGCACTAGGACCTGGGCCGGCATAAAGCCCCCGAGGCTCGTAGTAAGCCTTACTGTTCTCAAATCCATAACCAAGGCCCAAAAACTTAGGCCCAACATGTATATAAAATTAAATAAAATAAAATATTTTTATTCGGGTCAACTCAACCCGATAGCCATCAAAAACTGAAATAAGGGGAGCCTCGCTTAACCCTATTACCTCATTTATAAATTGTTTAAATACCATACAAATCTTCATTTATTAGTCTCAAAATTTTAAATTAACACAATTTCTAACAAGGTCCACACTATTACTAACACATGCGGAGTTCTAGATTTTTTAAATTTAGAAAAGATAGTAAAACAATTAAATAATCGACGTTAAACCTGCGAGGAAGAAAACAGGTTGCTCTGTAAAATAACTCATCCTGTGGCCTGGAAAAATATTAAACAAGAGTGAGCATTCGACTTAGAGAGTAAAATATCAATTTTAACCATAATCTCTATAACTATCTAAAGCTATGCACCCTGTAGAGTGAAATGCAACATCAACAATAATTTCATATCATAACAACAAAAAAGTAATTTGGAGCACTCACACACCCAGTAATACCAATAATAATATATGGGAGCTGATCCCCTACACAGCTCTCTTAAATCCAACCTGGTGCCAGCGAAGAACTCAAGCCGGACTTTCGCTTAATAAACCAAATCGGGGTCCCAGCGAAGAACTCAAGCCATGGCTACCCCCGAAGGATCGGGTCCCAGCGAAGATCTCAAGCCGTGTCTACCCGTCCTATCCATAGTCCACACCACATCACACGCACGCCAACGCACGCACACTACTCCAAATTACCACAACAACATCCATAGCACTTTAACAGTTATGAATGCAACATAAATCGTGCCTAGAGTTTAACTACATAAATACATACATATAAGTGATGCATGGGCATGCTTGAACATATAATAATAGTGAAATTATAATTAAAATTAATATTTTACTCACAGTACACTGATGACTATTGTGGCTGCTGGATGCAGAAAAATAGCTGACCTCGATCACCTAATAATTAAATTATAAATTATTAGTACTAAGTTAGAATAAAACTCTAAAGAGGCAATAGACAGCCTAATTTATGCAGGAAATTTGGCAGAGTTTCCCCTATACCTGGGACCTACCCAACCTGCAAAAAGGCTCAAATAACACTTCTAGATTCTCAATTTTTCACAATCACATCTCATCAATATCACATGGCCCCTCCTGGGCCCTCAAATTCAGAAAATACTCAAAATCTTAAAAATTACGTTTTAGTCCCTATAATTGACATTTTGCAAAAATCCACTCAAACAAGCTCTAAAAATTTTAAGATTTCGCCCCGCAGTCCCTAATAATATTATAAGACTATTGCAAAATGAATTGTAATTTTATAATTACCCATGAATATTTTATTCAAGAATTTTACTCGATTCCATAAGTTTTCAACATTTAATATATTCTTAATTCAACCCAATTCAATATTCACATATTTAAACCTCCATCCTCAAGCTTCAACCGATTATATAAAATTTAATTATCTTAATTTCAAATAATCTTATATGCCCATATGCTAAAAATCTAACTAAAATCAATCTATATTTCTCAAAAATATTCTACAATCACTTAAAAATTCAACTAACACCATAGAATATCTCCAAATAATTTTACTTTCATCATATATTTTTCTCCAATTTTTCCTGTTTAAGAAACACTATATTTATGCTCCACAGACAGAGAAATAATAAAAATAGTCTTACCCAAAGTTTATCTGTGTCTCAAAAATTCCAAAAATTTATGAGGAAGCCTCTGGAAGTTGAATCATCTCCATAGCCCACCAGAGCCACCGCCGGAACCATCGCGCACGGTTGCCAGCCACTGGTCGTCGGCGACATTTGCCGGATCTGATCATACCACCATGTTCCTCTCCTCTTCCTCAGTCCATATGTGGTCTCGGATCGTCGATCCAACGATCGGATCGTCCTAGATCTGACAAAAAAGCTTGAAAAACCCGAAATTTCTCTCCTCCATATCTCACTCATCCGACCTCCATTTGCTGCAAAATTGGTATCAAAAGAAAGCTTTCGGAACAAGCTTTGCAATGCCACCTGAATCGCCTCGATCGGACATTGGATGAAGCCGAAATCGCGCCGGAAAGCCGCTGCCCACTGTGCGCGCGTTTTCTCTCTCTCCTCCCTCTCTTGCCGCCATTTGTGGTGGCTCTTGCCATCGCCGGAGGGTCGCCGGCCGGTCACCGGAGAAAGAAAGAAGAAGAAGAGAGGGGAGGAGAGGAGAGAAGAGAAAAAGGGGGGGGGGGGTTTCCTCCGCCCGATTTTCAACCTTTTTTTTTTTTATAAAAAGCTGGCTGTGACAGTGGAATTCCACTGTCACACGCCAAAAGTCCCATCTTCATTTTTTTCATTTTTTTTTCTCTGGTTGTTACATTCTTCCCCCCTTAAGAAAAATTCGTCCTCGAATTTTCGAATAAACAAGAGATAAGGAAAAGAAGATTATTAGAACAAGCTTAATCATTACTCCTCCAGCTATGCAAAAATTGATAAAACATTTATTCTTCAAACTTTTCGTATATTATATATGATATTCTATTACTCTCTGATTCTACTATGGTGTCCTATTTGTCATCATCTCTATCTAGAGATGCTCTTATCTCTTGGCTATTCATTGACCATTCTTCTGTCATCTCAGGTATTCATTATAACTCCATTACTCTCGACTTGATATCTGATAACTTTAATTAACTTTAGCACTTACCTCACTTTTATTACACCCTAACGTGTCTCTTGATGATTTCAGTCCTGATCCCTTTGTTTCAATAATCTCTGTTTTCCCCAATGACATAACTTATGTTCCTTGTTCCATGGTATCTTATGAGTAGCTTTCCTGTAGCACCTAATCTAGGCATCTTGTTCGAGATCTTCACTCTTCTTATGACCTCAGTGGTCAATACCTATAAATCTTCTCACTCCCATGATACTTCAAATTTTTAATCTCTTTTGTGTCATTACTAAGGTACTTAGACTAACCTCTATCCATCTTATGTAACTAGTCAGGTAGAGTCTCCTCTAAGGGCCAAGTGTATCATTTATCAACATTAGAAAGTAAACTAGGTTTCTCCTTCTAGGTAACAAAAGTGTTTATATTCCCTGACAACTCAATCCATGCGACTTTATCAGTTCTCACTCCTTCTCTGGAATGGAAATATCTAGACTTCTTCCTTTAGCTTCTTAGTATGTGGCCTACTTCTGACACATTAGCACTCAGATCGAGGCTCTACTACTCCTTTAATCTATCATCTCATAATAACTTATTTTAAACATCTCTTAGTGTGGTCCTAGCATACCTATTCCTCCTTATCCTCATCATTATAACTAGCTTTACAAGCTTTCTTCCTATTCTTTGGATCTTATCCACTTCCTTTTCCTATTTCTGCTATTGTTGATATCTTTTCAACCTGCTGCACTTATTCCTTAATCTTAATCCTATTTCACCCTTACACCTTTTTCCTTCAAGGATGTCCATCCCATCATCAACTTTAACTTTCATCTTATTTCTTAGTCTTATCTTGATTACTAGTTCTATTACTCCAGGAATTCTAACCTTACGATTTACTCCTACCAGCACATTCTTCACCTTATGTAACACTTGTAGTTAACCATAGAAAATTTTTCTTGTATCCCCTTTTTTCCAACTTAACTATCAAAACATTATCATTCCCTACCAGCCTTAGTAGGAAATTGCTTATCCTGGATGAATATGAGCCCCAGAAACTATAAGTTCCATCCGAACTAACACGGCTATGGAAAATGTGTGCCATGCCTTAATTCTAAACAAGATACTTCACATGTTCATTCTCCTTAATATAATCACATATACTGCCCATAGCTTTCCAAACTTCAGTCTCAACTTTTTCCATTAGCAACAATTCTATTCACTGTAACTCATTAGCAATTAGCACTTCCTCCAGCTTATAGTTCAAAAGGGTTGTAAGCCCTAGTAACTAGCTCGATTTAACTCTTGTTATTACGTTGATCGTCCTTTCATACTTAACACTGAGTATGCACTTACTGTCATTCTCATATCAGGAAATTGTGTATGGATCGGTGCCTACCAAACTCTTAAATAACTAGGTCTCCTTGACTCAGTCTCTGTTCCTTATATAATGCTCTAGAATCAAAAATTCGAGCTAAACTTGAAAAGAAAGAAAATATTCTCTTATATTCAACTACGCCCGATTGTCCATATAATAACATTTAACCTATGTTTCTTGGTTTTTCTCTCCAAATTTCATCATCTCCTAGCACAATTGTGCTCTACCTATAAGGTATCATCTGCATGAACCTTTATCGTACCATTGTCCTTCCTGACATAATATTTTATAATTTATTAACTTTACTTATACTCGACCTATGATACATATCTATCATCGTTTATATTGTGCCCTTAACTTTTGTTGATTCCTGAAAGATTTCTATCGCTAATAGATTCTTCCAACACTAATTCCACCCTTAGCTATGGTCATTAATTTGATCCTTGAACTTTCTAGTGATTTATAACCACCCATACTTGTCACTTCTCGTTCTACCCCTACTGTTGTCTTGTCGTTACTGCTTCACTGCAAAGTGATTCTGTTGGTCACACTAAAAATGTTTGCCTGACATTCGTAATGAACCTCTAACTACCTTCTCATTATCTCAAAAGTCTAACCTAAAGTCTCTGTGTCATTATGTATCATTCTTTTCCTCTCATCATACCTTTTTGATCCCTTAGATTAACTTTTATTCAACTTACTACTTACTAACTTCTTCATCTCTGCCTAATTAGATAATTCGTAATATCATCGCACACCTTCTAGCTTTTGCTCATTATTATTGTATTCCTCGCCTAATCTTCTTGATAATGTTAACAAGTTAAAAGAATCTTGCCCCATTGCTATCCACTTCACTTTAGAAATAGAGAATAGATAGAGTATGATCCAATCATGAAACTCCAAGCTCTATATTTTAGCCCCTGGCACTACCTCAACTACATCATGCTATGAGTATCACATTAATAGATTCCACACCTCCATCACTATTCTCACTAATATGGTCCCATTTTGGGTTCTCCATCCTTGTCATTCACCTTGCCAATAATAACACTTAGCCTACCCTATATCTTAACTTTGTTCCTTTTTATTATGCGCTCTTTAGGTTGTCCTTTCATTTATTTCCTTTGTCTTACCCAAAATAGAACTTGATTATTCTATCCCTGGTTCCATTTTTCTTCCTAACATGATAGCTGTACTGGCTAACTATATCTTTCAGAGTCTCTATCGCGTTATCATATGTCTGTGCTACTCAGATTTGGTCCTTTGACCACTGTAGCTAGTACTTCCATTGGCATTTAGATTATATTGCTTCTGCAATCAATTGTCCAAAACTTCATTCTGCACTTTCTTTATCCATTGGCCTTCTATGATTTATCTTTGCTAATTTATTACTCTTAACACTATTATAATTAGATTATACTATTGTTTTGAACAATATGAAGTTAGAAAGTAACTCAGGAAATTGCAGTCATACCTTTATCGTATGATTTCTATTCTTATCCTTTAGCTTACATAATACCCATACTACCTCAAGAACTGATTCTGCAGCAATTTTATTTATATTTTATTATTATTATCATTATTATTATTTATTTATTTTATTATTATTATTTTTTTTTTTCTATGTTTACTCAATTCGCCAAAACTTAAGATTTCGGGCACCCAAACCTGTCATCCAATTCAAAGGATTTACATCCATCATGATCTAATTATATATGATTCCTATAATGGAACTTGCATCCTCCGCAGGATGCTCGAGCCAACTACTCTCTACCACACTCTACAGTCCCATCTGGGACACTATTCATAAGTCATCATTATCAGCAATAACCTTCGATCCCTTCTGAAAAGATAGGACTATACCCTAACTTGCTGCAACAAAGATACTATATTTACCACCTTGTTAAAACCATGTCAAGTTAATGACTCTTTTATCATATCATAGCTCTATAAATCATCAATTCATAGTTTCGAACTTCTCTAGGTAGTAGGGTTGTACTTTACACCTTACTGATACACACGAGGTATACTATTCTCACTAAACTCTAAGCAAATCATCTGTCATACTACAAAAATGATCCAAAATTCCATACTGAAGACTAGATGATCTCACTCTATAAGTGTCACGTTTACTTTGCAACTAATCCGAAACCTCTGGTCTGATGGTAACTCTTAAAGTAACTCTAGCTCATGCTAGGATAACTGAGTCACTGACTCTAGTTATCACCCAACTGTGACCTTTCAATATTCTAACTCTAGACCCCTAACTAGAAGTTTCCAACTCCTCTGCAGATATAGGACTCTGTTCTGGCATAACTGTACCAAAACAGAAGCCATCCGCAAACACCCTCATTATGGAGCACCACAGGGATGCACGCAGCTCTACACAATAATCCCATGCCGGTACTGTAATCTGCAGCTTACAGAGCAGACATTGAGAACATTGTATAGTTACTACGATACGTCCTGACAGACTAGGTCTCTTAATCTCTTATTTCTCTTGAATCTTCTATTATCATAAACTTATTCTGACTGGGTCATCCACTGATGACTACCAGCAATGGTATCCTCATCCTTATCTAGGGCAACTGTACTTTCAAGACTCACCTTTATGTACTCATGCCTTGCACGAAATGGGCACACCATTTAAACCCATACTGACAAAAATATGGTATTTATCGGAGTACGTGTTTCCATGGTAGACCTCAATAAGTTTGCTAAATCTATTTCATGTTGCTATGTACTCCACGAAAATCAAGACACTAACTGAGGTACTCTTATATTTCCCGAGGTATAATGCAGAATCTAGAAACAAGGAATCACAGAAAAAGATAAAATAGAATCCTATACTCCGCATGTAACATCCTAACAAGACTCCTTTTACACTCCTAATTATATTATTTCCCATGAATCTAGAGCCTAAGCTCTGATACCAACTTTGTCATAACCCAACCTATGGGCCGGACCGGCACTAGGACCTGGGCCGGCATAAAGCCCCCGAGGCCCGTAGTAAGCCTTACTGTTCTCAAATCCATAACCAAGGCCCAAAAACTTAGGCCCAACATGTATATAAAATAAAATAAAATAAAATATTTTTATTCGGGTCAACCCAACCCGATAGCCATCAAAAACTGAAATAAGGGGAGCCTCGCTCAACCCTGTTATCTCATTTACAAACTGTTTAAATACCATACAAATCTTCATTTATTAGTCTCAAAATTTTAAATTAACACAATTTCTAGCAAGGTCCACACTATTACTAACACATGTGGAGTTCTAGATTTTTTAAATTTAGAAAAGATAGTAAAACAATTAAATAATCGACGTTAAACCTGCGAGGAAGAAAACAGGTTGCTCTGTAAAATAACTCCTCCTGTGGCCTGAAAAAATATTAAACAGGAGTGAGCGTTCGACTCAGAGAGTAAAATATCAATTTTAACCATAATCTCCATAACTATCTAAAGCTATGCACCCTGTAGAGTGAAATGCAACATCAACAATAATTTCACATCATAACAACAAAAAAGTAATTTGGAGCACTCACACACCCAGTAATACCAATAATAATATATGGGAGCTGATCTCCTACACAGCTCTCTTAAATCCAACCTGGTGCCAGCGAAGAACTCAAGCCGGACTTTCGCTTAATAAACCAAATTAGGGTCCCAGCGAAGAACTCAAGCCGTGGCTACCCCCGAAGTATCGGGTCCCAGCGAAGATCTCAAGCCATGTCTACCCATCCTATCCATAGTCCACACCACATCACACACACGCCAACGCACGCACACTGCTCCAAATTACCACAACAACATCCATGGCACTTTAACAGTTATGAATGCAACATAAATCGTGCCTAGAGTTTAACTACATAGATACATACATATAAGTGATGCATGGGCATACTTGAACATATAATAATAGTGAAATTACAATTAAAATTAATATTTTACTCACAGTACACCGATGACTATTGTGGCTGCTGGATGCAGAAAAATAGCTGACCTCGATCACCTAATAATTAAATTATAAATTATTAGTACTAAGTTAGAATAAAACTCTAAAGAGGCAATAGATAGCCTAATTTATGCCGGAAATTCGGCAGAGTTTCCCCTATACCTGGAACCTACCCAACCTGCAAAAAGGCTCAAATAACACTTCTAGATTCTCAATTTTCCACAATCACATCTCATCAATATCACATGGCCCCTCTTGGGCCCTCAAATTCAGAAAATACTCAAAATCTTAAAAATTACGTTTTAGTCCCTATAATTGACATTTTGCAAAAATCCACTCAAACAAGCTCTAAAAATTCTAAGATTTCGCCCCGCGGTCCCTAATAATATTATAAGACTATTGCAAAATGAATTGTAATTTTATAATCACCCATGAATATTTTATTCAAGAAATTTACTCGATTCCATAAGTTTCCAACATTTAATATATTCTTAATTCAACCCAATTCAATATTCACATATTTAAACCTCTATCCTCAAGCTTCAACCAATTATATAAAATTTAATTATCTTAATTTCAAATAATCTTATATGCCCATATGCTAAAAATCTAACTAAAATCCATCTATATTTCTCAAAAATATTCTACAATCACTTAAAAATTCAACTAACACCATAGAATATATCCAAATAATTTTACTTTCATCTTATATTTTTCTCCAATTTTTCCTGTTTAAGAAATACTATATTTATGCTCCACAGACAGAGAAATAATAAAAATAGTCTTACCCGAAGTTTATCTGTGTCTAAAAAATTCCAAAAATTTATGAGAAAGCCTCTAGAAGTTGAATCATCTCCATAGCCCACCGGAGCCACCACTGGAACCACAGCGCACGGTGGCCGACCGCTGGTCGCCGGCGACATTTGCCGGATCTGATCATACCACCATGTTCCTCTCCTCTTCCTCAATCCATATGTGGTCTCGGATCGTCGATCTAACGTCGGATCGTCCTAGATCTGACGAAAAAGCTTGAAAAACCCGAAACTTCTCTCCTCCATATCTCACTCATCCGACCTCCATTTGCTGCAAAATTGGTATCAAAAGAAAGCTCTCGGAACAAGCTTTGCAACGCCACCTGAATCCCCTCGATCGGACGTTGGATGAAGTTGGAATCGCGCCGGAAAGCCGCTGCCCACTGTGCGCGCGTTTTCTCTCTCTCCTCCCTCTCTTGCCGCCGTTTCTGGTGGCTCTTGCCGTCGCCGGAGGGTCGCCAGCCGGGTGGGGAGCCGCTTGGGAGGTCGCCGGCCGGTCACCGGAGAAAGAAAGAAAAAGAAAAGAGGGGAGGAGAGGAGAGAAGAGAAAAATTAGGGGGGGAGCGGTGGTTTTCCTCCTCCCGATTTTCAATCTTTTTTTTTTTTTTATAAAAAGCTGGCTGTGACAGTGGAATTCCACTGTCACACGCCAAAAGTCCCATCTTCATTTTTTTCATTTTTTTTTCCTCTGGTTGTTACAAGTAGTCACTCATAATTCAATAAAAAGTAATAATAAATATTCACATATATAACAAACTAAATATTTATCACTGAGATATTTTAAAATATTACAATTTATAAAAGGAATGACACAATGTGCACTAATTAACAAAGAGAGCCATATACACTAGAGGCTAACAACTTAAGTGCCTTCACAGAAAATATAATCATAAAAATCTACGAACATGGATGATTACTATTGCATAAGATTTCTTCTTCCATAACAGCATAGAGAATAGGATAATACATTTCTTTTTCAAAATTTAGCAATTCACTCAAGAAATGAAAAATTAAAAGGTAAAATTTATGCCAATACATATTGTCTGCATTATTTGTTATGCTATCTAACCATGGGGCCCATTAGGTGCCATAGAAGTATCATGAAAAACCATATATAATCTCTGTCATGTTTTACTTCTCCACCTCTCTTTGTTTCTTTCATCTGCACCATTCTCTTCCTACTTTTTCTTTTATGCCGCCAAACAGCCAAAATAAAAGAAATGTGATAATAAATAGATGAAAATGAAGAGTGAAGGCGAATGGGTGATAAAAGAGGAGATAAAGTAGAAGATAAATGAAGGAAAAGATGAAAGCAACAAAAGTGGGAATAAAAGAAAAAAATGCAGGAATTTTGTTCTGCTATATGGTAGAAAATTATGAATAATAATTTTAAAATATTTTAACCAATATAATGTTATAAAAATATTTTTTATTATTTTAATATATAAATTTGATATACTTTGATGGGATAAATTTCAACAATTGCCTTTGAATTAATATAATTGTAATATTATAGTCCTTTAACTTTAAAATGTAACATAAAACCCCTAAACTTTTAAATTTTACACAGTAAAATCTCTTTGACTTTTAATTATTGATTTTTCAATTAGAAACTGATGTGAATAGCTTCTGCATGGCACTTAGTCAACATTTCTCTCTCCTCTTTTATGAAAAGTGTAAAATTATTCTCTTTACACATGAAAATTTATTTTGTCTATAGAGAAAAAAATGATTTAATTTACACATGGCTTAAGAGAGAAAAGAGAAATACTGACTAAGCTCCATGCTGAAACTGTCCAGATGAGTTTCTAATTAAAAAATTAGTAATTTGAAGTTAGAGGGATTTTACTGTGTAAAATTTGAAAGTTGATAGGGTTTGATGTTACATTTTTAAGTTGAGAGACCGTAATGTTACAACTAGGTAATTTTAAAAACAATTGTCAAAATTTATCCTACTTTGATGAGATATTTTTTTTTCCTTTTCCAATTCTCTCTTCAATAAATAGTAAGATTTGAATATTTTTCAAAAAAGAAATTTCCTATTGCATTTATTTTTTATTAACATTTTCTTAAAACTTTTCCGAAGTCTCACTCTTTTTTTTTTTTCCTTTTTTTCCTACATAATCACTTGATTTTTGTTTGATGTAGGATAAGATCATTTTCTTCCTTAATTAGGTCTTTTAAAAGAGATGGGTTTTGAAATAATGTTGGTCTTTTTATTTTCATTGTTTCATTATATAACAGGTAAGATATTAAAGACATAGACCTACAAAAATCAAAGAACCAACACATCCAAAAGATATTTACACCGAACCTATAGGGAAAATGAAAGTCTAAAGGAGGCAGTAACCCTTGGCTAGAACTGAGAAAAACCAAGAAGTAGGGGAGAGGAACTTCTCTCTCTAAAGAGAGAGTTTTATTTATTTATTTATTTACTTTTAACTAGATGGGAGTTCAATGTGGGTATCTCAAAAGTTATAAAAGATGTATTCCACATGTATATGTGTAGAAAAGTATCAATATGTATATATATCTTCAAATGGAAGGATTGGCATATATGGAAAAATAATTAATTATGGTGAACACTTCACACGCATCAAATAATCACCAAACCTGACTTTGGTGGGATTTTATCTCATTCTCAAATACTCAAAACATGTCTTTAAGATGCAGACTTTACTTTGGCATTAACTTGAGTTTGGTAGTAAGTAATTTTTGAAGTAATTAAAGTATATATCAACTTAATGTCTCCCACACAGCTCTAGGCATTTCATGATTAATTGCGACCTCAATCGGAATGATCGGTTTGTTTGTCAGATTTGAAGGCTTCTTTGTCTTTTTTCTTACCTTTACTTGCATGTTTATCTGGTCTATGGCCGCGATGTTCAAATACATCAAAGACGTCCAAATGAACACCGGGGTCATTGGTGTTGTAGCTGCTTCCAAGCATGATAGAGTTGTTAATCGCTTGGAAATTGCTATTGACATAAGTATCCAATGCGTCAGGCTCACCAGTCGAAACTCCGCCTTGAGGAGCATTATTGGGTGCTTTCTCATCCAACGCACTTCGCATTGTGGCTCCGGTGTTTGTTCCAGCAAGTGTGATGATTCGTATGCCATGTTCATCTGGCTCCTCTTGTTGGGGCTGCTGGAATGCGCCGGGCTTGTGAAGATCGCAAACGCGAGATGTTATTGCATTCACCATGTCTCTGACGCCGCGATCAAGTTGCTTATGCTTGTCTTCGACAGAGGAAGAAGAATGACTTGGCTTTGTTGTTTCAGGAACCATGATTTTCAGAGTGGCAAATAGGTAGAGGCCTAGAGGGAAATGGCTATGCAAGATAATCTGGAGCTTGCATCCTGCATTTAAGAGGGGATGGAGGACCCACTGCTTGCAATTGGAATAAATAAAGGAAGGGAATAACTTAAATCGAAGGATTAAATTTATTCATTAAAAAAAAAGACAAGTATTACTTGGCAACCACTTTACTTATTTCTTTCTTTTGTCACTCTTACTCTTTATGCTCTTTTGTTATCTCCATTTGGTGGATGCAATTTCTCTTTCTAGAAGGAATATTTTAAAAATTTTAAATCAAATAATTAATAAACTTGAACTCAGTTGAGTCCTAATTGAAATTAATTATATTAAAAAAATAAAATAAATTTTTTAATTGTTTGTGCGAAAATTTTAATAGTTATTGGTAGATATTATTGCGACAATCCCAATTTAGCATAGCAGACTGCGAATGTTTCAATATTCACTTGAGAAATAGTAAAAAAACACAACTTTACATATGTTACAACATCAGAATAAAAAAGCGAGTGTTTCCAGTTCTTTATATGGCAAAATATTAAAATTATATTTAATCATTGATTAATTATACTTATCTATCTATTGATAATATATTTGCAAATCCAAAATGTATTGTTGATAAAGAAAAAAAAATCCAAAATGTATTTTGTTTAGGTTAATTCTATTATAATTATTCACGATCTTATCTTCATGATTGGATAAACTAATGCATTGTTATTTTGGATTAAAAATAATATATTTAAAAAATAATATTAAACGGCAAATAATACATATATTTAACTGGAAGTAAAAAAAGGTAAATTAGTATTTAGCTTTTGATTATATTAAAATTAATAATCTAATTCTTGCATTTTTAAAATATATAGTTTCGTTTATTCACATTTGATTTCGTTAATTATTTGATAAGTTGTCCATTTTTGTTAACTTAACCGGTAATTGAGAGGTAAGGTAGTTTATGAGTTCAAAAGTGTTAAAAATGATAAAAATTTAAAAATAAAAAAAAAATATTTGTAATGATAAAACTTGAAAAAAAAAATGAAAACGAAAGTCTACGATAAAACTAAAATTTTTGGATTAATTAATATGTTTATAAAATTTTTAAAATTAAGTCATTAATTTTATTATAATATTAAAACTAAATAATAAAATTTTAAAATAAAAGTGAATAAAATTTTGACAAGAAATGAAATTAATAGTCTAAACTCATGTTTCGCCTCACAAGGCGGGAGCGGATAAACCTTGATGATTGATAAAAATTGAAATTCCTGGATAAAACTTGATGAGTAAAATCTTTACTATTTCGAGAAAGAATAAAATCTTTGTTAATTATCAATATACTAATTAGGATAAAATCTTCAATAATTTTTTTAAAATTAATTTATTTTTTAAAATATAAATGATTAATTTGATATTTTTCATATCATCAACAATACATAAAAAAAGGTGTTTAAGTCTATAAACGTTTAAATGGTGAAAAATACTCTTTTAAGTTAATAATTCCAACTAATAAATTAATTATCAGGCGCAGTTTATATTAATTTTGAAATATGAACTTTTTTTTATTATTTGGTAGTTAATATGATTTAATTTTTTATTTAGATTATATTACCATTATAAAATTTACTAATTATAAAATTTTTATATTTCTAAATTATTTTTTTACATCAATAAATTATTTATAGTTATAAGAAATATAAATAAATATAAAAATATTATAAATAATAATTAACATAGTTATGATATTTATTCTTACATGATAAATATAAATATAAATATATTTATAATAATTATACTTTTAAAAAATAATATTTTTAATTTTTATATATGTTATCTAATAAAAAATTATATGTCTATTTTAATAATAAAATAAATAATATATATATATATATTAATTATCATTTTACATTTCAACAACAACTATTATACATAATTTTATTAAATACTTAATTCGTTGGATAATATTAACTACAATAAGTTAACGAGAATGATTTAATTGACAAAATTCAATTAATGTATTTAATTAAATTGAAAATGTGAGTCTTTAACCATCAATTAAGAAGGTATTTAATTTAATTTATAAAACTAATATAAGCTTGTAAATATTTTAAAATTTTAAGTAATTACATATTTAGTTAAAATGGTTATAAGTAGTTGTAAACTAGCTAATATTTAGTAAAAATTAAAATACAAGAATATTATTATTAAAATGAATAAAAAAGTATTAAATGAGATATATGGAGAAATTTTAAAAATAAAATGTAATAACACTTTTAAGTATTTGATAAAATTATATTATAAGCATAACATTTATAAGCACAAAAAATTAAAAAAAAATACTTATAGGCTCAAAAGAATATTATAAATAAATATATAAATTTATTTTTAGAGCATATGAATTAAAATAAATATCCTTTAGTGAACAATTTAAAAATTTTATTTTAATCTCTTAAAATTAATAATATACTGAGATACCCTTCAATTAAAATTTTAGAAATCAAACAAGTGAATAAAGTTAAATAAGGATAGTTTTATGATAATTACAAATTAGGAAAATAGTAAAAAAAATAAATATAAATATGGGTAAATTGCATTAATTATTCCTGAATTTTTTAAAACATTTCATTTTCAACTCTGAATTTTAATTTATTATAATAAAATCATTCAACTTTAATTTATATTTCAAAAATGTCTTTTTACTTTTTTTTAACCGTTTCTCATTTACCAAATCAATATGAAATTACCGGCTTAGTTGCATCAACCATTTTTGAATTTAAGGTGTACTTTCAATTCCGTTTATAAATTTTAATTTGTTAAAATAAAATCATTTAACCTAATTTTTATTGCAAGGAAAGTCCTTCTTCCTAAATTATAATGTGAGTTCCAACAAATTACACACGCGTTATGTCTAGCTGTCATTTTAAAATAAAAATAATGCCACATAAGTCTCGGTCTTTTCTTTCCTATATAAACACTCTCTCTTAAACTTTCTCTCTTCCATTTTTTTTTATCAAAGTTTTCCATTGTCTATCTTCAAAATTAGATATTGGGAAACTCTCTCATGTTGAATCTACAAAACTTTCTCCCATTATAATATGAAATCAGTATACTATATTCTCTATTCCTCAATTCTTATATTGCATTTCTCTCAACACAAAATCTACCACCATAAAATGGCATCTCCATCTCCTATGATACTTCTGATCTCTAATCCCTAAACTACCCCAGTTGCCATTGGATACATTGGTGCCTCAGCCCCATCAATCGCGACCTTCTATTCTCTAATTATATTTGCCATGGCCTCTTCCATTGGGATTCACCATTGTTTTTGCTAATTGTTCATTTAAGGTTACTAAGGATCTTTTTTTTAGATGAACAAGAGCCTATTGTTATTAGATTTCTATCATTCCTTAGTGGTGCTACATCTAATGTGGTCAGTGCAGCTACTCTTGTTTAATAATAAAATTTGAAGCTCCAATTCAAAGTGATTTTTCAAACCTGACTTTTCTCAAAAACCTTGAGACGGTAACTTTAATTAACCTTATTTCTCCATTACCCAATTGGTTGTTTGCTCTTAATGGCCTCATGAACTTGTCTACTATTAGAAATTTAGTTCTGGATGAAATTGATTTTGCCAGTAAAACCACACCTAAATGGTTGTAGGCATTTTTGATTTGTAGGTTTCTCATGAATTTTTATCTTTTCTCAAGTATTAGCTTTACTGGATGAATTGTTTGGTATTGAGTTTAAGTAGCCCAAACTATTTTTCTAAATAAAAGTATAACTTCGTATGCTATTAAAAAATAGTTTGAAAAAGCTGTTTTATTATTTTAATATTGTTATAACTAAAACTTTTCGAATTTAATTTTAAATTAATTTTTAATACTCTCTAATTATTTTATTTAAAAAAGTAATTTTCTTAACAATATTTTTAACAATAATGCCAAATAAACCCCAAATAAACAAGAGAGAGAGAGAGAGAGCAATAAAGAAGGGAAATAGTAATATTATTTAAATTAATAATAACAAATATATAATATAAATTAATAAATAATTTAATCAATAATTCTAATAAATAAAAATTTTATTAAAAATAAAATCATTTGATTATTGTTTATTCTATAGTTACTTGATTTAAAAAAAAAAATTACTTTGTTACAAAAATAAGGTCATTTAATTAAATTTTATATTTCATCTTATTAAATTTTTATAAAATGATACCTTTCTTTCTTCGTACATTAGTCAATTACGAAAAATTAATTAGCTCAATAGAAAAAATAAATTTTCTTTATATAGAGAACATAAATAATATTTTTTGACAATTTTAAAAAATGTTATAAATAAAATTAAATAAGGTTTACTTATTTCGTATTTAACATTTAATATATATTATTTTAATTAAAATTTAAGATATTAAGAAAAATATAATAATTTAAGATATTGAAAAAATTTTATTTTTTTAATTAATATAATAAATTTTTTGTAATTAACTATTTTATGAAATAAATATCATTTTATATAAATTTAATGAAATAAATTTTAAAATTTCATTGAATTACTTTATTTTTATAATAAAATAATTTTACTTTATTTCAATCAAATAATTATAAAATATTTATTTTGTTAATACACAATCGTAAATTAGTTTAACTATATGAATGTGAGGGAAAAAGAAAAGAGATAGAGGAAAAAGAGGATAAAATGATAATTTTTTCTTTTTAACTTATAAATGAGCTGTTAGGGATTTTTTTATAATGTCGTATGCATCTAAGATAAGAGTTGCAGATATGAGAATGTTAAGGTGGATGAGTGGTCATACTAGACTACATACTAGATTAGATAAAGTCTGTAATGAGAGTATTAGAGAAAAGGTAAGAGTGGTGCCAATTGAAGATAAGTTGAGAGAAGGGAGATTGAGGTGGTTTGGTCATGTGAAGCGTTGACATACGGAAGCTCCAGTTAGACAAGTAGAGCACATTAGGTTAGATGATAAAAAGAAAAAAAAGAGGTAGACCTAAATTGACATGGAGGAGAGTAGTACAATATGACCTAGAAGCATTACACATTTCTAAGGATTTAACTCAAAATCGTTCAGAGTGGAGAAAGCGAATCCATATAGCCGACCTCAAATTTTTTGGATAAAAACTTAGTTGAGTTGAGTTGAGTTGAGTATAAATTAAAATTAAATAATTTTATTTTAATAAGTTAAAATTAAAAGATGGAAATGAAATAATTGCAAAAAGTAAGGGACGTTTATAAAAATTATGCTGCAAATACCGATAATAGCAAATGGAAAGACGATAATAACCTTAGCAGCAGTGCGGATTGACAAATGAGAGCGGCAGAAGCAGATGCCAACTGAGTGACGCTGACCCCTACTTCGCTACTGCTCCTACAAGTGGCGGCCGATTCTTTGGCAAAAAATCATCGTACGATAAATAGTTTAGGGTGAGTTTATGGGCTGAACGTGTCTAAAAATACTTTCATTTAGATTTGAATATATTTTAATTAATTTTATATAAATTTTATTAATATCAATATTTAATTTAATAATTATTAAATTCGTTATTTATATCCATTAAAACTTCTCAAACTGCCATCTCTCTCCCGGGCGGTGGACTCTCCTTTTCAGATTCTCTCTTCCGTTTCCCTTTTCCATTTCCGTGATCCCTATGTTTGATTTTCAAATTAATTAGTGCCAAGTAATAATTCATCTAAACTTTGCAAGCCAAAACCAATCTCCACTATCTAGGTATGGACTTTCATTTCACCTTCTCTTTTTCCCTTGGGCAATGCAGGAACCATTCCAACTGTTCTCTTGTTACGCCTGGCTCTGCTATGCAATTTTCATTGTTTTCCCTTTTTTAATGAGTTTTTGAATTGCTCGTCACTTTTTGTTCCTGTTTGATGGCTCATTCAGATTCAACAAGTGAATCCTTTTCTTATACACCCTTGTATTTGGAAAAATTCGATGCCTTTAGACATAATTACGTTTTCAGAGATAAGGTAATTTCTAGGTCTTTTTTTTTACTAAACGAACTCTTCTTTCCTAGGCTTGCGATCAATCGGATCAGATGCAGAATGATGGCTCCAATAAAGCAAGCACCACAACTGGTAGTAACCAGTGTGGTAATTTACTCTCACCTGAGCTCGACCTTGAGAAGCAGGACAACCCCCAATTGTTGCCGCAACTGGGCAGCAACGGTGCCGTATCGGAGAGTTCTACCCTTGAGCCCAATCCCACAATTCTCACCATCATAGTTTCTAATGCTGATTCTCATGTGGACCCTTCTAAGGAGGAATTGCCCAGCGTGGATTCTCCCAAAAAGGGATACTTGTCGAGGACTGCGAGCTCTCATGAACAGTGCAGGTATGCCACTCTTACTTTTTCTCATTAGTCCTTTGCTTTAATGAACTGAAATTCATAGTTATTGTGTCGTTGTTCTTACTCTTCCTTGCTTGACCGTGGAAAAACAATGCATCTTGTCCATCACGGGCCTCTAATTTTGTATTTTGACAGATAGTTTTACATTTTGCATTCCTTTTTACGGTCCAAATGCTACTCTATCAGTAGTATCCATTTTAGTGTTTACAATGTTAGATGAAATAAGCATGCGGAATCATGCATTTTCGCACTTGCAACACCAACATATGGATCGTCTGGAACATTTTTGCAGAAGCCATATTCCTCGGACAGCCAAACAGAACCATCCAGATTGTGTGTGTGTGTGGATTAATAATCCAATAATCTTCTTGTCATTGGACTGCATTCATTCGGCAGCACCACGATGTCATATTTGGTAAAGAGGTCTATTGCCATTAAATGTGATTAGAATTAAAACTTTAAAAGTCAAAACAGAACCATGATGTAGGCAAATAACAAAGATTAAAGAGAAATTGGATCATTATGTAAGCAATGACTTAGGTTTCTTTTTATTTTGTTCTTCAGAGTTTGTCAGCAGGAGAGGGAAGAAGTTCTCATAGATCTTGGATGCAAATGTAAAGGTGGTCTTGCAAAAGCCCACCGCTCATGCATAGACACTTGGTTTCATACGAGAGGATCAAACAAATGTGAGATATGCCAGTAAGTAATTAATGACGTCTGTGTTTTTCGAAGTTAGCACAGCTCGGAAGAATGTCTCAATATGATTTAACTCTTCTATGCAGAGAGATAGCTGTAAATGTGTCACCTCCAGAATCTCAGCCAAGTGTAGGTACTCTGTGTTGGAGTGTCCCATAGAGTATGATAAATGTCTATGGATGCCCTCTACCGTTTTAATATACTCTAAATTTGATGAATGTATTGGGATGTGATGCTTGTTCATATAATCTCTGTGAATCTACCTTAGATGGCCTAAAACTTTGCTTGCAAAGTCCCAATGCTGCTATTGATATAGAACTTCATTTTCCAAAATAACAAAAGTGCTGAGTGTTAAACTAAGTGGAATGTTTTGAAGAAACTGGAAAAGGGAATTATAGTGTATGGGGAAGCTATTGTTTATAGAATTGGCTCAGTCCATGAGCCCATTGTCCCTTCTGGCTTCTGCTAATGCACAAGCATTATTCGTTTGTCATGAATTATGACAAACCAAAGAAGCAATGAGTTTTGTTCTTTTGAGTTTAGGTTTAGATTTTAGACGTGCTATTAATCATCTGATTTATATTTCTTGTGTTTCATGGGACAGGCAAACTACTGGGTTTGGAGGATTGACCCAACCTTCAGACCACGAGATCCTGAAAGAGTAAGGAGGTTATAGCAGTTATTCCACTGCTTTCATGCTTATTTTTGAGGAAAAAAAATGTTCATTGAGATATGTTCCCTCATTTTTGAAACAGGGTTGTTTTAGTCCACTTTGGGTGGCATTCTCAATTCTTATTGGTGGTCTCTTGTTGGATGTTCTGATATCCATTACACTTGGTGTTTCTGCCCTGCCTGTTAATATTATAATCGGTAAGTGAACTTCTTGTTCTTGTTGGAATGCAAGTCCATTTATTCCAAAATAGATAATATGCTTAATGATGTTGAAATTAAGAGTCTTTCCACAGGCGTTATTGTTGTGCTTGGACTTGGAACTGCCCTTAGGCTAGCCTTGGAATTCTGCCATGAGTGGAGTTTCAGGAGAGTAGTGCAGAGGGTGGATGTGTGAATCTCCGGTACCATCCTGCTTTTTAGGTAAATCTGTATAGAACTCTTAATTTATTGTGTATTGTATATAAAATATTATCCTTGCTGTTTGTTTAGTTTGGGTGGCACTGGTGTTGATTGCTGCATAGCCTACTCACATTTGATACCCCTATTATGTCGGGGAAGTTCATTTTCCTTGGCATGAATTCAAATTGTATTCAGTTGAATTTTAAAATGGATTGTCTCCGAATTATGAGTTTTTTTTATAGAGTAATTTTATTTTTTTTGCTATAAAATTTATTAAACTTCAATTTGATTTTATAAAAGTTATTGTGATCGGAAATTAAAAGTTTTCATATTAATTTACTGATCTATTAATTATTTTATAAATAAAATTATTATATATTTTTTTTGAAATTGAACAGAGAAATTTATAAATTATTAGAATCAAAATCAAGTACATCAATCATAAATGAAGCAGGGACATCACCCCATTCATTAAAATCAGACTCAGAGACAGCGGCCATTGTAATATAGAATGAGTGGACTGATTCGCTGATTTACACACAAAAAGCAAGGATACCGCTTCAAGCTTATGAATTAGAGCCTTTATATCATTCACAACAGGACCAAAATAAGAAATATTGAAAGTGTCAGAAGTGATAGCCTTGTGGAGAGTCATAGAGTCAGTTTCAGTAATAATCCTCTGTTGTCCGAGTCTCTTGAGCCAACTTAACTGTTACCTCTTTTGCACAAACAGCTTCAGCAAGAGAGATAGGTAAACAACCATCAAATCCCTTCAAACTACACCCAAGAAATGACAAGAGGAGTCACGCAGCAACCAATCCAGGCGAGTTCTTGATCTTGATCTTGCTCTGTCTACTGCTGCATCAATATTACATTGGACCCAATTCAACATCGGAGGTTGCAATTTCGCATAAAAAGATGGAGGTTCTGAACCACAAGGCTTACTAGTCACACTACGAGCTTCGATCCAATCAGCAAGAGTAATTGTGCAATTCGAACAACTTGAGCATGAGGAAGTGGTGATTGTTTCTAGACTATTGAATTATGGTTTCTCCAAATGCTCCAAGAGCATAAAAGCTTGTGAAATAGAATCCGCGGAATGAGAATTAAAGAGAAGCTCCACCCAACAAGCAGAAGAAATAGGAAACCCCCAAGTTCCAAATCCAGCAGTAACCCAAACTAATGAGGACTGGTCACATGATAAAAGTATATGGTCAATAGTTTCATCCACTTGACCACATACAGGACAGAGATTAGAAACATCAACACGTTTCCGAACTAATTTACTCATGACAGGAAGAATACTGGCAAAAGACCTCCAGATAAAGTGTTTTACTTCAGGAGGGATCTGCAAATTCCAAATACGAGACCAAGAAGGCATTGAGTCAGTTAGAGATATCACACTTGTGCAGACTGGACCTGTGACATCAACTTATATCCACTCCACACAGAGTATATGCCTTTGTGAGCAAATAACCACATCCAACTATCAGCAGTTAAGCGAGGAGATAATGGCATTTGAAGAATTAACCTCTTAGCTCAAATACTTCATTTACCAATTCAGTATTCCATGCTCGAGTGTGCAGAAGCATCAAATCATGAACTAAAGCATCGTCCATGCCCGAATTATTAGGCGAATGCACAAATGGATCATACTGGTAAGGAAGCCAAGGCGTATTCCAAATAAGAGTGGTAGAGCCATCACCTATAGATAAGAGCAAACGAGCCTCCAAAATGATTTGCCAAGTATAACTTGGGTTAGAACCCAAAGAGGCAGAAAAGAAATCTGAATGTGGGATGTATCGGGCTTGATAAATTCTAGCAAAAAGGGCATTTGGAAACATGAGTAAGCGCCGCCCTTCTTTGGCCAACGATGCCAACTCATCCATTTAATGCCCCGTTAGAATTCGTCCACCGAAACTTATCATTCGTTCCAAAGAGTGGCATAAATCAACAGGTAATAGAAACACACTCATGACATAAAAGGGCATTGCCTGAGCAACACACTTCAATAATATTTCTTTGCCAGCACGTGATAGAAGACGCCTTTTCCAACCCTGTAATCGTTAACGACTTCAGATTTGTTTCTTCCAATTAAAGATGGGATCAGAAGCAGCAGTATTAGAACTGAAATAAATTAGGGATTTTTGGAAATTAACCCTTTGACCAGATGCGGTAGAGTTAATATGAAGACAATTCTTGAGAATTGTGGCTTCCTGGGCAGTAGCTCGAAAGAAAAAAATAACAATCATCGTCAAAAAACAAGTGTGATATGGAAGGTGCATGACGAGCAATCTTACACCCCTGAAGATCACCCTGAGTCACAAAATGTCGAATAATAGCAGACAAACTCTCATCACATAAAATAAAAAGATAGGTGAAAGAGGATCACCTTGTCGCAATCCTCTTTTAGGAACTAGAGTGCCAAATTCCCGACCACCATGTGAAAAAGAGTATGTTACTGATCGCATAAAGGACATAACCAATGATACCCATCTACCAGAAAAGACCATTTTCAACATGATTGCCTCAAGAAAATGCCATTCAATGCGATCATAGGCTTTGCTCATATCTGCTTTAAGAGCAGCAGATCCGAGTTGACCTTGCACTACAAGAAAAAAGAAAATTAGCAACCGAAAATTCAGTTTCAAAACATTGAAAATCAATTTTTAATTTCAATTAGAAACCGATTTGAAACCGAAATAGTCGATTTACAATTCATAGGTTTCTAAATAAATTAAAAACGGAATATGACGTCCGTTTCTAATTCCGAAACCAATTTGAAACGGATATTTTCGCTCTAAAATTAGATATCGAATAATTTCGGTTTCTAAATCTGTTTCAAATTAGTAACCAAAATATATCGGTTTCTAATAATCTGAAACGAATTTCAGTTTCAAATAAGTTTTTAATCGGAATAAAAATAAAACACTTTTTAAAATCGAAATATATTCTGTTTCTAAATAGAAACGGAATTTCTATTTCAAATCCGTTTCTAAGCATAATAAAATAAAATAAAATCATTTTATTTTGAAACCAAATACTTTTCTTTTTCAAATTAAAAATGAAATTCAGTTTCTAATCCGTTTTAAATTACTGTAAAAATTTTTATTTTTATTTATTTAATGCATTATTTTTTATATTGAAGCATATAATATATTATCAAATCTCAATAATACAAGAAAATTAAAAATTCTATCATAGATAAAATAAATAAAACATTGAAGAAAAGGATATCTTTATTAAATTATGAAGTTCATAAATTTAATATATGCAAAGAAAAGTATATACTTGCAATGCAATTGAAATACTAAGAAATCCAATATAGACTCCAACCTACAAACTTCAGTATTGGGCGATAATTATATCACAACAAATATAAATTACAATATCACAAAAGTGAACAAAGTCATGTTTTGGCCATATTTTCTCGGTAAATACCCATGCTAGGAAGATCTGGACCATTCCACTCCATGTTTATTCATTAATATTCTGGTCACATGACAATATCTCTTCAAACATTAATTATGCCCCATAGTCCAATCAAGGATAAAGCCATAATTTGCATCAAGGGAAAGCACCTCAATGAGTAAAAGTGAATTCAAAATTACTCTTGAGCAAATAGAAAGCAGGACAATTTCCTTTCCATTAGTTCAATATAAAGCACTTAAATATGAAAATTTATAAGTATCAGTAGTAGCAAATATTAGTTCAATATAAAGGACTTCAAGCATTAATGTGTTAATTGGAAACTAAGCTCAATGATAAGCATATATCTGAATATTATAGTGCTAGTGTTGAAGACATTTCCAATCATGACCATAAACCAGCTAGTTTCCACAACTCAGATTATACATACATATTCAACTAACAACTCAAATTATACATATATATTTAACTAATGAACCAATGTAAATAAAAGAAACACCATCAACTCATTCAATTGCAGCTTTAGCATCTTAGAAGGAACAATCCCCCCCAATTCAAGGATGATCAAATCAATATATATATCCAAAAATATGAAGAAACAAACTGTAGTAGTTCACAAAACAATTGACAATAGTAGTTCAAGAAATTAGATTTGAATTCAATTTGTTTTAAATTTTATTAATTTTTGAAAGAATTTAAATTATAAATTGATTTAAATTACTTATTGAGTCATCATATAAAAAGAATTATGAATTAACTTTTAGTTAATTTATAAGTTATAAATTCTTTCAAATCAAAATATTAATTAAAAAAATTTAATTAATTTAGTTTTCATGCCAATTTTTAAATCAATTAGAATAAAGCCTGCTGCTATTATAAAGGATTCAAGTTTCCTCTTCTTCTTGCAACCCACTTATAAACAGCCATGCTTCATTTAAATTCATAAACAAGACATCAAACAGAAAAGGACATACCTTGTTTGCACTAGGAACCAACTCCTGCAATGCCTTGATTCTTTCGGCTATTCTTTCTCTATGCAACTGTGCCAAATAAAAAGGAATCAAGAGTGATTGTGCCATTACCATGAGAAAAGATCAAATGACTTGATGGGAAAAGAAAAATAAACATATGGCTCTTGTGCCAAAGCCAATCAAGTGTTTATACTACCATCAGTAACAGCCTCATATATTAGCTTAAAACTTTCCAAACTGATAGAATTCAGCATTATCATCATAATGATAATCTACTTTCAAGGATTTTAGCTAGTTATTTCCTTAGGAAATGATGCCTAAACATAAAACATGTCCAAGAATGTACATTGTTTATTGCTGATTAAACACCTTGGATATTAAAAGAAATCTGTATCATTCATTCCACCTAAAATAAAGATCAGTCTAAGGAGAATATAGAGTACATGGCTTGGAGCTTTGGACCATTTTCTTTATCTTCCAAATAAAAATGGTAACTAGTTAGAGAAGGCAAATTTGTTAGATAACAAAATTCTGTTTTTTAATCACTTAACTATAAAGCATTTCAAGACTTGGGGAAAGACAGTTTTCTTCCTTCTATTCTTTTTCTTTTTTGTCATGTGTGTGGGCTAGATGCAAGCTATTGCTGCCAATTCTCCATCTAACAAAAGTTTCAGACTTATAAGTATAAAATACGGAATAAGAGCTCTGTAAAGCAAAGTGACACTGATACATCTATAATGGAAAAGGCAAAATTACTAATTCAAATTTCAAAACACAGCATTGCACCATTCTTATTCTAAATTTGTTATGTATACTGAACCATAGAGCGGGGCATCTTCTTTTCAGCTGCAAAAAGCTTGGACAAGGCAAAATGAACAACAGTAACAGCAATAGTGTTCGTTTAGACATCAACGTTTATTTTAGCAACAAAGCAGAACTATTTAAAGACAATAGTCACTACTTCACTAAGTTCAATCTATTTTAGCATGTAATTTTATCTAAATCTACTTGCAGGATTTTCATCTCACAAAGAGCTTCTAGAATTGGGTACAATGGATTGCTTGAAGGTCAGAAAACAAATACACCACTAACAAACTTATGGAATAATTTGGAATCCAAATAATAAGGTTATTTGCACTTTGAAATCCATGCAAATAGGGCTGTGCTTATACCTGCAATCATCAAATTATAAGAATTCTTGATGTTAAAATAATAATCACTAGCAAAAGCCCAACCTGCACCTCCATACAGTACAGAAATCAGCTACAATAACAATAGTTTCAACCACACTATAATGATATCAAAATTAGTAGCTACTGATTAAACAAAAAAAAAAGGAGGATCCCTTGAGGAAAAAAAAAGAGTGTACCTGCCAATATAAAGAGTATCTCCCAAAAGATGATACCCATGAGTGCAACAGAAACTATCCATAAGTGCTTGAACATTGAAACAAAGAGAGGTCCACTCTTTCTCACACATAATGTAGTAAAGCCCAGCTAAATAACATTCCAACATCTTCCTACATGTTATAAACCAAAATCTCTTTAAAAACTACAACAATTGATAAGTAGAGGAAAAATCTGAGCACAAGCATAATATATATATTATAATCATGTGGAAATTTTTTACTTCCTCAAATCCATCATTTTGTCCTGCATTTGGCTTTATAAAATCACTTTTGGAGACCACTTAGTTCTTAATCAATATATGTTTGAAATTGAATGAGAAACCTTTTACTGTTATATATTTATGTTGCAAATCTCTAAAATAAAAAAGAAAACGATGGTGGGTCTCCTTATGTAACCAAAGGAGATTAGTTTCAATCATAGTCTCACTAAACTCAAACTCAAAAATCATTATGAATTTATATAGTTTTCATCTTTGGATGGGAACTAGCATCTTATGTCCAATCCATTTAGCTATATATAACCAACATATGAGCCTATTTTTTTATTGCATTTCTTTAACCAGAACATGTGTGGATTCAGAGCAACTAGAATTCAGGTCTGTAATCATTCAAGATGGCAGTCCTACCCTTTGCCTTACTTGGACAGTACAGTTGCCTTAAATGCCTCATATTCATAGTTTTAGACCAGAGTCTAAAAGAAAATTGAGACTTACGGTTGATATACGAAGGATGCTAAGAAGAGTTGTAGTGGTTGTGTAGGAATGTGGGGCATTTAACTTGGCTTCTTCATGGAATGCTTGAATATGCAGTAGCAATATACTCCTCCAGCTCCTTGGGGACATAAGATGACAGTCTCCTAGAAGTTGAACTATATGCGCTACAAAGCATTGCATGACAAATTAGTGAATTTTCAGGCATATTAGAAACTAGTTGATTTTACAGCAATTAGTTACTTCATTCTTTTTTTTTTTTACTCAAAGTAAAAAGAATAGAAAGTAGAAATAAATTGGAGAGATTGTTGGAGTTGAAATCTACTATCTCAGGTGATTTACTGCTTGTGAAAGTGAGCTGGATCTCACCAGAAATCTTATTGTTACTTATACAATAATTACTGACATAGGCAACTAGATCTCAACAATTAGGGCTGACATAAGGTTGATTGTGGTTGGTACAAAAGAAAAAGATATATACTAATTTGTCTACCAGCAACCCTATTTATACTAGTTAGGATAAATCCTAGCTTCATTGACTGAAAACAAAAAGTAATCTAGCAAGACTTAGTAGACAAGAATCCTAAATAAAGATGGCAAAAGAAAAATTAGAAAATTGAATAAAAACCCATTGCATAAGACTTTGGATGCTTCTGCATTAATTATATACCAGAAAGCGGCAGCTTCATGAGGAAGCTTTAATTCCATGCACTTTGGGCACCTGCAAATAATAAAATGTTATAAAAGAATGGGAAATATGAGGATAAGAGAATTGGAAGCATACAAGTTCACTCAATAAAGTTTCAAATCAATTGAAAAAGTATAAGTCAATTAGAACCAAAGCACAAAATCTCAATCTCACTAAGGAAACACATGAAATTAAAATATGTATATCAACTGTCGCAAAGTTACTATTATGGTTGAGTTATACCAGTTCGATTTCAATATCAAAGCACCAAAATGGCCATAAGTTAAAATTATGTTTATTGAAATAAATTCAGAACAAATAATCCAAATTAAATAGATAAACATAGCAAATTACATACTGAAGATGCACTGGCTTGCCGCATTGAACACACGATATGGTAGTTGCTTACGTCGCATCAGAGCCGTCAGCCATCAAACCCTACAACTCTCGCCCTCTTTCTGTCTCTCGCAATAACTTGCAGTCCAATAATCTGCAAATTGATTGATCACCATCAGGAGCAGCTAGGGTTTTTAGAGAAAAACAGCGAACACGATAACTGTAAAAATAAAAAATGTAGTCTAAATGGTGACTTATAAATTCCAAATTGAAATCAAAGGGGGGCGAACTGTGGTAATGGGTAGACATAAGAAAGAGGGAGAGGAGCAAGGGATTGACGAGATTGGGAAAGAGGAAGAATAATTGAAAAAAAGAAAAGAGAGGGAATTTTAGCTTTAGCAAAAAACAAAAGGCGTTAGGTTATTTTTTTATAGAAAATTGAAAATTACAAATTTTATTTAATATTATTATTTTTAATAAATTATTTTTGTTACTATAAAAAATAAATACTAAAATAATTAATAAATTTTAAGTTATATATTTATATAGAGAAATCTATTTAGCCTACGTTGAATTTTGAAACTGAACCCATCGATTTTTAAATAATGGGATCAGGGGTTAGGGTTTGGAGTTTAGGGGGTTAGGGATTTGGGATTAGGGGTTATAGGGTTTAGGGTTATAGGATTTTAGGGTTTAGGGTTTTAGGGCTTAGGGGGTTAGAGGTTTAGGGTTTACGATTTTAGGGATTTAGGGTTTTAGGATTACGATTTTAGGGTTTAGGGTTTAGGGTTTTAGGGTTTAGGGTTTTAGGGTTTAGGGTTTTAAGGTTTTAGGGTTTAGAGTTTTAGGGTTTAGGGTTTTAGGGTTTAGGGTTTAGAGTTTTAGGGTTTAGGGTTTTAGGGTTTTAGGGTTTTGGGGTTTAGGGTTTTAGGGTTTTAGGGTTTAGGGTTTTAGGGTTTAGGGTTTTAGGTTTAGGATATTTATCCTTAATGCATCTAACTTGATTGAGATCTTGACATTTCCTTTCTCTGCTCCTTGCTAATCTATAAATATCTTTCTCCCCTTCTTTAGTTTCAAGTTTCTCATATAACTTTTCAAAGGCCTGTGCTCTTGCTTGACTAACTGCCTTTTTTGCCTCTTTCTTTGCTATCTTGTACTGTTCATATACCTCATTATTATCACATTTAGGTAATTTCTTATACCATTCTCTTTTTCTCTTCACTGCCTTTTATACTTCCTCATTCCACCACCATCTCTCTTTTGAGGGTGGTCCATGTCCTTTAGACTCTCCAAGTACTTTTCTAGCTACTTCTCTAATCTTTGATGCCATCTGTATCTACATATCATTGGCCTCCATATCTAGCTTCCATATTTCGGACTCGATAAGCTCATTTTTGAACTTCACTTGCTTTACTCCTTTGAACTCCCACCACTTTGTTCGAGCTACACTATTTCTTCTGACCCTACTTGAATTGTTCCTAAACCTGACATCCAAGACTACCAACCGATGTTGACTTGTTAAAGCCTCTCCTGGAATGACCTTACAATCCTTGCATAGAGCTCTATTTGTCTTCCTAGTTAAGAGGAAGTCGATTTGGCTTCTAAGTCGATTTAGTTTCCTAACCTTGATTTTGAGTCTCAACATTTCAATACCCAATCGCCCAAAATATGGGTCTGAATCTTTACATAATTCATACACGGGAAAATTTTTCCCTTCAATAGAAATTATGTAAAGAGGGGCAGTTGTCGACACCATATTTTGGCCGATCCCCGAAATCAATAGCCTTGAAATCGACCCCCAGCACCGAGCCTCCTTGTCATTCAATTCATTTTCGATCTCTCTTCCTTGGGATCAAACCAAAGTCAAGTCTCTTTGCCAACTAATCACATTTCCGATCTCTCTTTATAAGAGATCAAACCAGTACCAGGTCTCCATCCTTACCGATCTCTCAAATCAATTACCAAGTTTCCTGGCTAGTCAATCACACATCCGATCCCTTGTCAAACGAAATTGAACTAACATTAGGTCTTCATGCCATCCGATCCCCCTTTCATAAATATTGTAGATAGTTGTTCAATAAAATTAAGGTTTCAATCCGGCTTAATGGTGCTTCAGATCTTAAGTGTTCAAATCAGGTTTCCAATTTTAATAATCTTAAGTCCCGTGCGGTGTTTGTTCTCAGCCGATCTCATGCTCACAGTGTCCCAAGCGGCGCATCGATTAGCGGGATTCGCCAGCTTTTTCTGACACGTCTCACGAATATTCCGAAAACTCCATAATTAAATGAGGGGGGGATCGGCTAATTAAAGACCGGCAGATTAAGGTAGATGTTTTACAGATTGATTAAGGGCTATTCAGTTGGAAATCGGATCGAATAAACATATCAGAGATCGAAAAATAACCAATACAATAATAATAAAATGATAATTGTCAAAATAAAATTTCATTTCCAAAAAGATCAAATTACATCATTTGGGCGATCTCTATAGATCGGATTACATTAGAGGTCAGATTACATCATTTGAGCGATCTCTATAGATCGGATTACATTAGAGGTCAGATTACATTATTTGGGTGATCTCTAGAGATCGGCAGTACATCATATCTAGTAAAGGCCTATGTCAAAGCCTAGTCTCATGGCTGAATCAAAAGATGTGTTTGATCAGGAGATCGGCCATCGACATCGGATAGATGTACAGCTCAGATGGGGGGATTATGACTCATGAGGATAAGAGAGGTCATCGTCAATGTTATCGCTTCGAACCGAGCCGCTGTCGGAACACCTAATGTGGTGAGAAGCTAAATGAACTTCGAAGGGCAGTCACCAATAATAGGAGGGAAATTAGCAGTCTTCTCGTCCGAAATCAGTTCGCCGATTATATCGATCGACCGACTCAAGATTGACACGATCGATATTCTCGATCTGGATCGGTAAACTAGTCCGGTTCTCTCATTATCATCAAATATGGCCATAGTGATTTTCTGATCACCGGGGTCGAAAATTTTCAATCGGTGAACAAGGAGAACAATCGGAAAAAGATCAAAAGCAGCTATCATGGCTGGGATTATTGCCGGAGCAGCTAGAACAGGAAAAGTGAGAAAGAAAGAGGAGAAAATGAAATGCAGAAGGATTTCCCGTTGAAGGTATATATAGAGAAGGTCTGAGCATTTATTGCTAGCAGAAAACGAAGCGGACGCCTCGGAAACTGAAGGAATAAATGCCTTGACTGAATAACCCCGGACAAAGGAGAAGACTCTGGAGCAGGAAAGATTGGAGAGGGGCCCGGCATGAGAGATCGGAAAAGGATCGTATTAGAAAGATCGGAAGGGAAGGGAGATCGGAAAGCAAAGAGAATAAGACAACTTCCAATAACTGTCGTCATAATTAGAGCCGAGGTAGTTAAAGCATTGCAGACGAGATCAAATCTCCACCGCACGCCTCATTTGCAGAATCGCCCACATTACTGACAGGTGCCAGAGTATGTCATGACAGTCCTGTACATCTCAATCTCCACCGTTGATCTTACTTATAAGTACAAGCCCGGAGCCCTTGGATCAAAGAAGAAGGCGACAAGACCGGTGTTTTTTATTCCCAGCCCTCGGATCGCCCTTGACAAGAAAATTTTGAGCCGTCATATTAGAAAAGAGAAAGGGCAAATATTCTGAAAAGGATCTCAGCCGTTCATTCTGATTCTCTTTAATTCCCAAGCATCAGATCATGTCCTTTAAAATCCAAACCTTCCATCTCCCTCAAAGAAAATCCTGACCCTTCATTGGGAGCACCCGGTCCCTATAAATACCTGCATGAAAACTGTTGAAAAAGAGGAGGAAACGAAGAAAAGGGTGGTGACTACAGTGAAAAGGCTCTGAAACTTAATTCAGTTTTGCTACGCTGCTATTTTTAAGCTTTAAAAATAGGAAAAACTTCAGAAACCAGTTTTCTAAAGTATTTTCCTTGAAGAAGTATTGAATACTGAAACTCTCCATTTTCAGTTCGTTCATTACTTTGTGATATCCTTTCTTAGTTTCAGTTCTGCCTTCATTTCCACTTTCATTTTCCAAGCTCAACCTCATTCAAACTCGGTTGTTGTCATTTCGGTTTGACTGCATTTTAACTTGGTACTCTTCATTCCAAGGCGAACATTAGTCCCCAGACTATTACCACGCAACTCTGCAACATTCGTGACTCTATAGTTAGTTCAATAGGTTCAACTTCCTACAGGTGAGTGTCTGAACCGTTGCCCTATTCAGTGTTCGTCTTTGTTTTCTTTTTTTTATATTCGTAATTTTTGTTAAAGTTTGTCTTATGTTAGAAGGTCCCACGTAGGTGGTTATTCTCTTGAGTTTATCTTTTGATACATCAGTTCGTGTTATTTATTTGTTCTTGGTCTTTTATTATCTCTTAATGTAGGTGTTCTGGTTATGGGTAGCGTATAGGTAGTTTGATAAAATGTTAGTAACTGTATCTTAACACAAGAGTTTCTTTAAATAAAAGTTTGGATAATAAATCAGAGAAAATTATAAAGACGAGCCACTAGACTAGCTCAAGAAGGTGACTAGGTAAGGTGGGGAGTCAGAGTAAAATCGAATTTCAAACTAGCAAATGAAATAGAGCAAATATGGCTTGCCAAAAGGTACTGGTAAGGCGACCACATACGAGATCGGTAAAAATTAAGTCTGGTTTTCTCTATCTAGTCACAAGGTACCGATGAGTTAAAAGAAGCTTAATCCGGGTTCCCAGTGTCTTCGGATGCCAGAACCCTTAGCCTAAGGTCCTTGCGCGATACGAACATAATTAAAGTTCAAGAGGTCAGGGGAGAGTTCTTACCTGATCCTCATCCAAACCAAATAAGAGATTGGAGGAGAGTTCTTATCCGAGATCCTTTATCAAAACTCTAAAATTGCATATTAAAAGAGATAGGAGGAGAGTTCTTATCCGATTCTCAATTAAAAATTTTAATAAATATTAAAGAGATCGGAGGAGAGTTCTTATCAGATTCTCAATTACAAATTTTAATAAATGTTAAGAGATCGGAGGAGAGTTCTTATCCGATTCTCAATTAAAAATTTTAATAAATGTTAAAGAGATCGGATGAGAGTTCTTATCCGATTCTCAATTAAAATTTTTAATAAATATTTAAAAAAAAGATCGGAGGAGAGTTCTTATCCGATCTTCAATCAAAACTTTTAATAATCATTTAAAGAGATCGGAGGAGAGTTCTTATCCGATTCTCAACCAAAATTTTAATAAATATGTGGGGATCGGAGGAGAGTTCTTATCCGAGATCCATCATTCAAACTTTAAATAGAGTATCCCCAGAGATCGGAAAAGCTTTTACCCAGATTTTCTCAAATTTAAACTAAGATAGCGCAATACGCAAAGTAACCCCCTAAATAAAACTGATACGCAACACCAACTCACTAAGGGTCGTCTCATTTATTTATGTATCTGGGTAACCCGAATTAGTGAAAAATCAAATATTCCCTTTTATCAAAGGGATTAACATCTTCATCATAACCCACCCCTAACTATCGATTTTAATAAAGAGCGTAAGGTTAAATCTGCTCACCCTCATTGAGGGACGAGGTGGGGTGCTTAACACCTTCCCCACCCGTTTACGGACCCCGAACCTAGAATCTCGATTTTTGAAGTGGTTTCATTTTAATTTATTTTCACAAATGGTTTTCTTTAATTTCCCTCAAAATTAAAGTGGCGACTTCTCACTCTTTTCCACTTCGGTGAGTGTTCGTCCGGGCGACCACAAAATACCTTGCGACAATATATAATTTTCAAATTCTAGCAGATTGATGGTAGCAAGAAATTCGATTTTTTAAAAATAGTTAGACATGCCAAAAAATCATAAAAAAAATTACAGAAGACGGTGTACATATTATACAAGATCATAAAATTTATAAATCAAACAAAACCCTAGTCGAATGATCTATATAAATTGTAACTTTTCTAAGTGACAGAATCGTACTACTTTTTTGTAAAATTCTTAACTCATTAACCAAAACAGATATGAATGCAAAACCAATTGGAAAAGATTCATAAGATTCTGAAATTAATTTTAGACACTAGATTTACATAAAAATATTCAGAAACAAGGGAGATATGGGCTCCACAAGTCGAGTATCCAGCAAATCGAATTTTACAGGAACCCTAACTTCAAACAACCATAACTTATAAAATCCAAAAGCTTTTTTAGTGATTTTTGAGCCTAAAATTAATAGAATTTCGTGAAGAATAGGAATATAATTTTCCTAAAATTTTTACAGATTCAGAAAATAATAAAAAATAATAAAAACATGGAGACTGAAAACTGAATATGTGCAGAGTTGTTTATCCCCTCAAATAAAATATGATTACATGATCTATATGAGCATATAAAATAAATTAAAAACAAGGAACATAGAATTAAACATTACATGACATAGATCTTGAAAAGAAGATAAAAGAACTAACATTTAAGAAATATCGCTAGAAAGAAAGAAGAACTAAAAAAATTTTGGCTTTTTTTCTCATTAATTTTTTTTTCTCCTCCACCCCTTTTTCCTCCTTTCCTTTTTTTTTCCTTCCT